>NC_142081.1:43947309-44251426 GCF_054644295.1 Miniopterus natalensis
ATTTATAGGGTATTAGAGATGCTACTTCACCTGAGACTCAACTTCTGCATCTATAAAATGAGAGGTGATAATAGTAGACACATCATAGAGTTGTTGCAAGGATTAGGTGAGTTATTGCAGATGAGGTGCTCAGCACCGATCCTGGCACAGTGTGAACAGACAATAAGTGTCACTATTATACTATGACAGATAAAAATGGTAACAGTATCTACTTAAAAAGCTGTGGAGAGAAATACATGAGAACATGCATGAATGCTCTGTCTCTTGTCCAGTCCAAACTGGGTAGGTGTGATATTGTGATTTATAATAAGAAATATATTTTTGGTTTTTTTCCCTTTCCAGATCTCCTACAACTTGGAATTTCCTAAGTGATGAGAGCCATAAAAGTTTTTCTTTAATGTTAATGAGGTGACTTTTAGGAAGCACCTAAGAATGAGGGCTGATTGCCAGGGAAACCAACCAAGTGATTAGAGGGTTGGAACATTCAGTCCCACCCCCAACCTCTGTACTCTGGGTGGGGAGAGGGACTGGAGATTGAGTTCAATCACCAGAGGCCAATGATTCACTCAATCATGCCCACATAACGAAGCTTCCATAAAAACTCAAAAGGATGGGGCTTAAGGAGCTTCCAGGCCTGTGACCATGTGGAGATTTGGGAAGAGTGGCATGCCTGGATTGGGCATGAAAGCTCCTAGCCCCTTCCCCATACCTTGCTCTATGCATCTCTTTCATCTGACTGTTCCTGAGTTACATTCTTTTATAAGAAACCCATAATCTAGTAAGTAAAATGTATCTCTAAATTCTGAGAGCCACTCTAGCAAGTTAATCAAGCCCAAGGAGGGGGGCATGGGAACCTATGATTTATAGCAGCTCGGTCAGAAGCAACCTGGGCTTGTGATTGGCATCTGACGTGGAGGAGGGCAACCTTGTGGGACTGAGACTTTAACCTGGGGGATCTGATCTTTTCTCCAGGTAGACAGTGTCAGAATTGAGTTGAATTGTAGGACACCCAGCTGGTGTCAGAGTATTGCTTAGATGTGTGGGAAGCTCCTCCTACACACACACACACACACACACACACACACACACACACACAGACAGACAGACAGACAGACAGACAGAGTAATTGGGAGTAGAACCCTGAGTGGGGGTGACAGCTCCTGTCAGGGAGAAGGCATAAACTGGGACCAGGCCAGGAGGAGTGTGGTGTGGGCTTGAGAGAGGCCTGGAGTCTGGACCAAATCTGGGAGCATTAGATTAAGTTCAGGGCAGGTAGAGTTTGATCTGAATACCCTGAGACTGAAGTGATAGTATTTGTGGGAGACTTTTTTTTAATGAGGGTCTGAAGCATAAACCCAGAGCAGGCTAAATTAGGAGGGTCAGGAAAGGGAGCCTCTGAGGCAGACTTGGGCAGTGTGGATTCAGATGGTGGGTGCTAACCTTATGAGGAATTACAGCCTAGTTTCCTTATGGGAACTCAGGGGCTGGCTCCACCCTGAGGTGCACAGAGAGATAGAGACTGTTTGCAGATGCTGCTAGCTTGTGGGTCATGTTCCCAGGTCTGGTCCTCTCTGGTCCTCACTGGTCCAGGACGGGGCCTGGAGAACTAAGCCTGCAGTTTACAGGGCACATTCTGGACAGCTGGGGATCATTGTTCACAGGCCGTGAAAATGCCTAGACTGGGATTCTAGGCCAAGACAGTGTTGGAAGTTCATACTTTGAAAGATCTCTTGATTTCAAAGCAACAATACAATAAATATTTCAGAAAGAACATAAACATAGCCACATTCAACAAGATAAACACCTTTATGGGCCAAAAATAACAAAACAGAACTTGGAGCTTGAGGCCATAGACTTGCTGAGCTCATGGACTTGGGAACGAGCAGGGGTGATTGAAGTATGGCTGCCATGAGATGACAGGGACCAGAGCTCCGGGCTCATGATTGTGGACTAGACCCAAGTGCACTGGTAAAACTGAAGTGTCCACTGCCAGCTCTTCAAAGCGGGGCTGGAAGAAACTTCAGTCACTGCTCGGAGTTGTGGCGTGTTGTAGAGCTAAATGCCCAGGTGGAGGGAAGGGGCAGAGGAGGCCACATCACCAGGACCTGCTGGCTCAGCGACTAGATCTGTGATGCCTCCAAGATCACCTTAGGACAAGAAATCAAAGTCGTCATTATCAGACCTGACTCTGGGCTAGGAACTCTAAGGGAGGAAGCTGAACAATCTCTAGACAGGGAGGGGTGAGAGGAGAGAGAGGGGTGAGAGGGAAACAGAAAGCACCCTCTCCAGATGAACCTGCTAACTGGGTTCCAATGCATATGAAGAGAACCAATGCCAAGGAAGGCAGCCAACAAGCAGAAAATCAGTAGAATTTAATCCCATTGAAAGTCAGTGATAGAGCAATCTGAAAATGACTTTAAAATGAGTATGTTTAAGCTTCTCAAATATATCAAGGAAGGAATAACACCTAAAAAGAGCAAGACATTTTGAAACAAAACCAGGCAGGTAGAAATCAAGAACAGGTGTCTATGAAAATGAACTAATTAGGTACTGGAAAGGAAAAAACCAAGTAACTGGAGTAAAAATATGTTCAGGAGACAAGATAAGCTGTGGAATGGATATGCTCAGGTGATAACACTGCAGAGCTCACCCCAGAGATAAAGAGATGAAAAATATGAAAGAGAAGTTAAGAGACATGGAGGACAGACCGAGGATGTCCAACATGTGCTTTCACAAAAAGGGAACTGAAGGACTGGGAGATGCAGTTTTCAAAAAGAGAAAAGCTGAAAAGAAAAATTCAATTCTGAAACTGAAAAAAGAATTTTCAATGAGACATGTTTATGAAATAGAATTAAAGTGTACTCAGTGGTAATTAGAATGGGCTATATTTATTTAAAGAGCTCTTTAAAATACATCCTTTAACATTTTGTTTTTGTTTTTACACTTGAATCTTTATTTCTTAAAAACAAAAGACTACTAAAGATGCAAGAATGTTACCAGTAGTTTAAAAAGCAAGAATGCTGAAGAAAATAATACCCATTTCAACAAATGTGCAAAAATTTTAAATATACTCCACTTGGTCAGGATTCTGCAAAATGGGCAAATTTATACTGTGAGTGAGACGTTAATTTGTTGAGGTTTTTTGCAGAATCAGTTGACAAATAAGAAACTGAAATGGAAAATTCTGTTGTAAAATTTTAATTCTGAAATCGAAAAAGACACAATGAGCCCGCAGATGAGAAGCACATGCTAAATGCTGAACATGAATATGCCTGGCATAGTCCCTCTCCCCCCTCCCTCCCCCTCCCCTCCCCCCTCCCCTTCCCCCCTCCCCCTCCCTCCCTCCCTCCCTTCCTTCTAGAAACAATTACTGAACATCTGGTATGAGTCTGACCCTGTGCTGGGCTTTGGACATATAAAAATAACTATAATACAACCCCCTGACAAAGAGGAGTGAGTCCAGGAGGTAAGAAAGAAATGTAAACCAGTTTATTCAGCGAAGTTACAGGGCCTGTGACAGAAATCTGTATAGAATCCGAAAGATACAAAAAGGAAGGAAAGGCATGTGCGTGTGTGGCAGTCTTGATAGATTAGGTGATACTTCAATGAAGGGGGACAAGCAAAGGAGAGGGAACAGCATGGACTAAGGTACGGAGGAGAGTGCCTCTGCACTTGGGGAAAATTCAGGCAGCTCCCTGTGGTTGGAATGTAGAATTTGAGGGATGTGTGTCTTTCCTTTCTTTACCTGGTGTATTATAAACTCCCCAAAGGTAGGTTCTGTGGAGCCAGCACTTCCCCACAGCATATCCAGCAAGGTTTGTGAACAATAAACTTTAAACAGTGTCTTGCTGACCCACCTGCACGGATGCAGAGCTGTCTTGATAGACACATGTTGTTGTCAGATTTCAAAGCTCAGTGCCTTCTGGATGCCCTGTGTTGCTCATGTTCAGGCACCCCTTAAACTCAACCCATTAAATGGGGGATCAAACAGCCCCCGGGGGCTACGATACCTAGAAGAGAGGCTGATCTGCTCTTGTGCATCCTCAGCTGATTCACTTGGTGGGTAGTTTCTTAGCTTCTCTGATCTTTCATCTGTCACTGAGGACCCACAATGTCTTCCTTCCATTTCTCTGTTTCACAGACGTGCTGTTATCAGGAACACTGACAACTCTCTTTGATATACGGAGATGAAAGATGCTGGATTAATTCAAAGCTTTATTTGTTGTTTTCACTATTATTACTAGTTAAATTGCCGAACACACTTTTGACATCTCGTCAGAAGCTCTCCCGTATGTCCTCTCCCTGGAACAGTAAATATCACCTTCAGAGGCCTATTTTTTTTCTTTCTTGGCAGTGAAAAAAGACTTCAAATCACAGTATTTAGGATGATGATATTTTTGACGTACTCTCTCCTCTTTCAAGCTCTTTACTCTCTATTCCTGTGAAAAAATGAAAGGGCAGAGAAAACACCATGTCAGCCTTGCCTTGGCCTCCAGAGCCCCCCTGGGGCCAGCGTGGGGGGGGGGGCGTCATCTGACTGCAGATGAGAAATGGTGGTCGCCCCGAAACAAGGACTCCTGGGTGTTCAGTTTCCTGGTGTGTTAGAGGGGCTGTTGCTGTCTCCTGAGATAGCTCTGAAAACAGATTTACCATCTTTCCTAAGCCACAAGCTCTTTAAGAGCCTGAATTTTGTGCAATTGTCTAGGGTCTCTGGATGGAAAAGAATTCTTTGAAGCTAACAGAGTTTAAGCATTTACGGTCCTTCATGTAAGATCCCTTCCAAAGCCCCAGGAGAGCCCTAGCAATGTGTTCACATGTGTTTGTAAAATTCACAAAAGTGAGACATTTTATTTAATTTATTTTTTAAAGAATATATCTTTATTGATTTCAGAGAGAGGAAAGGAGAGGAAGAGAGAGAGATAGAAACATCAATGAGGAAATCATTGATCGGCTGCCTCCTGCACGCCCCTGACTGGGGATCAAGCCCGCAACCCCAGCATGTACCCTGACCGGGACTCGAACCCCAATGGCCTGGATCCCAGGTCAATGCTCAACCGCTGAGCCACGCCCGGCCTGACATTTTAATGTCAGCTAACATCACAGGTTCTTTCCAGTCAGGCTTCTCCTCCCTTTGTGTCCGGGTGGCGTGCAATGGCCATGAACATTTTTGAGATTCTGAGAAAGGAAACTTGACTCGGAATATGCCAATTTGACTGCAATTTGCAAAGATCATTTGGAACATATCAATAATACAAGTAAGAATTTACAGATTCTTGATGTGAACCTGTATAAAGGGTACCCACTTTTGGCATCTTTACTTATTAAGCCATGAGAAAATTCAGATGAAGATTAATAGGCCGTGAAATGAAAGCAAAGAGATAAAGGGTTACTCAATAAGGATAATTCACTTATGGATGTCAGAATTGTAACAAAAATTCAGAATCTATTAAAAGGAGAAAATTTATAAGAAAGAGATACATTTTACAATTTACTGACATTTAGGGCCAGATAATTTTTATCTGCAGTATCCTGGGCATTGTAGAATGTTTAGCAGCAGCCTTGGCCTCCACTGACTAGATATCAGTACTATTTCCCCTGTTTTGACAACCTAAAATGTCTCCAGACATTGCCCATGTGCCCTCAGGGCAAAATAGCCCCCTTTGAGAACCACTGACATAACTACAACGAAGAAGATGCAGAAGAACGGAACTGATGCAAGTGTTTTTGGAAATCTGTGTTTTGACACCATACTGTCAGACTAAAGACAAAAAGAACTGCACACACACACTTTTCCTACAGCGATATGGGTTAGCAATTCTGAAACTGCTATGTATACTAAGGTTGAACAAATAGGTAAATGTATTGCAGATAGTGAGAGGCAGATTTCTCACTGTGAGAGAAAGAAGTAGCAAGTAAGAAAAGAGGAATGTGTGGAATGAATCTTGTGGTGCTGGATTGGACTCAGGATCAGTAGAAACTCTTAGTTTAAAAAAAATATGAAATATATATACACACACACATATACACCTATACAGTTAGATACAGAAACAAATATAGATGTGCATGCCATGGGTTAATGTACATGCGTATTTCTATCTCTGTCCACTGAGAAGACCTAGAAGCAATGATGCCCCATAGCAACAAGCACACCTAATGCCCACATCTTGCTTTCTAAACACCACTCTCCATGATAAGGAACTAGAGTTCCCCGGAGAAGTGTCTAATTCCAGGGCTAGGGCAGAGAACATACAAGATGAGCCTGGAGCAGCTTGTGCTGCCATAAAGTAAGAAAGTACTAAAAAACAAACAAAAACAAAAACAACAGATGGGAGCATATTGAAGGACACAGGAGCCAATCTTAAAGAACTCCTAATTAAAAACTAGAAGCATTTGAGCAACTAAGTAAATTGAGATAGTATTGGATTTTAACTCAAAGAATAAAATAAATAGCCAGTAGTCCATACACATATGAAAAGTAACTGATAAATAAATGTAGAGGAAGGGTCAACTCTTCCAGATGGAAGAATTCCACTTAATAAATGTAGAAGAGAAAATTACCATTAAAACTACAGCATTAACACATTAATAATTACTATATGCAAACTCCATTAATGCATAATGAAATTAGAAGATGAAAATTTAAGGAAAACTGGGATTTTTGCATAGACTCAGAATATCTCCTCACAAATGCTTATTAAATACAAATGGAAAAATAGTAACTTTCCAGTGGAGAAATCTGGCAGACACCGCCTGAACCAGGTGATCAAGGTTAACACCACCAGTGATAAGACAGCAACATCTTGTCTCCCTGACATGAGGCACTTGGGCACTTTACCTCGGGAATTCTTTCCAGGAATGCACAAGTTCAATTTAGTCATGAGAAAACACCAGGAAATTCAAATTCAGGGACCTCCTGCGATGTGTCTGACCAGTGCTCTTCAGAAAGGTCAAGATCATAAAAGACAAGGAGAGGCAGAAGGACTGTCAGACTAGGGGAAACTAAAGAACACAATAACTGAATGCAGTGTGGGTTGAATCCTGAAACAGAGAAAGGACACAGTTTTGTTCATAGTATTGTCCCAATGTTAATTTCTTACATTTGATGATTATACTATAGCTTTATAAGATGTTAACATTAGGGCAAGCTGGGAGAAGTTTTTGTACTATTTTTGCAATTTCTGTAAGTCTAAAATTATCTCAAAATAAAATAAATTTTTTTTTTTTATAAACCGCACCAGAGGGAAAAAATTGTCTTTCTAATTTTTAGGTGGCAAATATTATAAAGTAATTGTCACATGAAATGGTAATGACAGAGTGTATAGTTAAAAATTTAGGAAAAACATGTTATACAGGTGTGTAGAACAGTTAAGTAAAAAAACATTTTTATTACTGATTTTACGGTGCTTTGTATTTGTCAACATCTTATACTTGTAATTTGTGGTTATTTCTCTTGTTTTATATAAGTAGTCATTTTTGTACTTAACCTTGTATTCATCTTGTAATCAGAGTCAGGCACAGAGTGGTTGTCTGTTGCATATGTTTGTTTCCTGTTCTCTTCTTTCCATTCCTCCTGGCTGGTGGCTGTGAAAGGGACTGGATATTCTCTCTTTGAAATGAAATGAAATGAGAGAGAATTCTTTCTCAGACAGTCAAGCCTAACCCTAACCATGGTAAACATTTTGGTACATCTTCTTCCTGTTTTATTCGTAGGCATGGGGATCAGAATGTGTATATTTTAAAACATATCGGTGATAATCCTTCCTATGCCATTTTATTTCCTAACAGTATAACATAAATATTTACTCACAGTGTTTTGTGCAGCCTTTATACGCATCATATTAGTGACATCACACTCTTTTGCTGAATGGCCGTCATAGTTTAATTAACCATTCATGGATCACTAAATGCGGCAATGGCCTTTACTCATGGAGTATGTGTATGTGTGTGCACGCACGTATGTATATGTATGAGCGACTCTTATGAGATGCACTAAAGAACAGCAACCAGAAAACCCCAGGTGGGTGTAAGTTAGGTCCCTGGTGGTGTCCCTTGGAGGCCGTGAGAAGTAGGGGGGACCATACCAATAGGAAGACAAGTTTTGGTTCTAGGAAGGGTCTGGAGTTTAGCTTTTTGGTTGAGCTAAATGATTTTCTGCTTCCAGGATGAGTATCTAAGAGGATGTTTATTAAGAACCAGGAGAAATGAAAATCAATGCAAATGTCTCTTAGCCAATAAAGCCCAAGGAAGGACAACAATGAGACACTGCAGCAGAGAGGAAATGCAACCCTAATGGACAAACAGCATGTATGGAGGCTTCAAAGAAGACAGAGACTTACAGCATAAATAAGTGCTTGGACAGCTGAGAAACAGGCCATTGATGTGCTGAAGCCCACTGGGCAGCAGAGGTGGCCAAAGATCCACTAGAGATTAGTCTTGGCTTCCAATGTGTGTGGAAGCCACACCAATCCTCTGGTCCAGCATCTCAAGGAGAAAAATTGTGCTAATTAGGAACATGAGTGATATTGAGGGCCCTGATTCTGCAGATTTACCTAAGGTAATGGAATGCAGATGGTCATTTATTTATTTGGAAACACAAACAATATTTTCCCAAGGAAGGGAATTAGTTATACAATTTTTGTGGAAGTTTGTCTCCTAAACAATCCACATACTTTGAAGGATACTGGTGACATTAAAAAATCCAGAAATACTTGGCTTGGAGGGAACAAGGGGAATTTGAGACATATTGGCCCAGGAACTCCATAAAAGCCAGCTAAGTGCTTTGAAGCAAGCTGGTGTAGGAGGCAGTCAACAGTCTACCAGAGGAATCTCGAGGATTATAGGGGCTGCCACTCAGCTCAGGGAAGACTTTGTATCAGGAGCTCCAGCTCTTGCCATACATGCCATCTTGATGCCCATGATTTCCTACAGATGTTTCTAAAAAAAGCAAAAATGCTATTGTACACACGTCCACAGAGCCTGCCAAGTCAAGAAAATCGGATTCTCTCAGGAGCCTGCTCGGTTGCTCAATGGAGAAGGGAAATGAAAGGGGAAATTGTTCTTTTGCTGCAGAGCGGAGCAAGCTGAAGGGATGCCCTGGACCATGCTGGTATCTGACAGGATGGGAGTTGTTTCTGAGCCAAATGTCGAGGTGCTTTTCTCTGTCATATGCACTTTGCCTTGGTGACTTTCCATGTACCCTGCATTATCCTTGATATTCGTCACCCTCAGGGTATCTCTGCATCAGACAGGACTCCAAAAGGACACAGAGGATGCACTCACATTAGAGTAACTCCAGGAGGAGTTCAACAGAGTTCCCAATAAAACAAGAGGTACTATCACTGAGGAACAGGTAGGATGTGCCCCCAGGTCTGAAGGGATAAGAAAAGGGGGGAGTTACCAGAATCCAAACTCAGAAGGACAGAGTGATGCATAAAGGCCATTTGGAGAGAAATCAGACCCAGCTGGTCAAAAAGAAGAAAGTGCTCTGGATGCCCTCCCTTCCTTCCTCCTGACTTCCTGCTGGAGCTTCAATTAGCCACACGTGACAAAAGCCAGAGAGTGTGGGAGCCCTGTTGCTGAGATCCACGTGGTTCAGCCTGGGCCCAGCAAGAAGGAACTCTCTTGAAATGGGGTTGTTAGGACGATGGAGTGGCCCTGCTTGAAGTTACAGATTCTCTGATGCTTGTGTTTCCCCACCCCACCCCACCTCACCCCACCCCATCCCACCCCACCCCTGTTCCCAGGCTCCCAGGACCCCACCCCCTGCCTCTCCCACCCAGCAATACTGTCCTACCAAGCAAGTCCCAAGCCTTACCCTACACCCAGACCCACCCAGATTTTCTCTGACCCATGTTATTTCATGGCTGACGGTCTATAAATGATGGAGTGCAACTGTGGCATTTTTGCAAGGTTTCTTGAAGAAGATTATTAGTGAAATAACCTAATAGGATCTTTTCATAGGGAAGGGTAGAAGAGTGGTGGACAAATTGATTCTATTCCAAATATAAAGTAGTTTTCATTACCCGCCAGCCTGACCAACGCCAACTGCTAACTTGAAGGACAGCATGTAAACGGACCTGTGTTCAGTGCTCGCTGCCTGGGAGCCACCTCCATCAGTGCTGTGAGGGACAGTGTGTCCTCGCGGAGGCGGCCGTGAAGCAGGGAGCGAGCACCTGTCTTCAGGAGACGCTAGCAGAGGAGCCTGCAAGTTAACTTTGCAGAGCCAACTCCCTTCTCCCCTACTGGGCAAGGGCTCGAACTCCCGGGGAAATGTGCATGTAAGTAGGTGACTTTGCTGCAAGGCAGGAACAGGGCCGAGTCCTGGATAAAGGCCGACTGGGAAGATAAATGCTCCCTCTCTGTCCATGCTTCACACCGATGAATAGAGTGACAGTCAACCTGTTTATTTTCCAGCAGAGGGGACGCCGCCATGTGACACGTGAAGAAAGAGCTTGCATTTACCTGCCGGATATTTGACCCTGTCCTTCTGAGAGCCACCGGGCATATTTCAAGTCTGAATCCACAAGGGAGCGTTTCCAGGGCACACGGCCCGGCTTTTAGGCAGAGAGCAGGGACCAGCCCGGGCCTGGCTGCGTTCGGGAAACCCAGTTCCGTGACCTTCACCTGCGTCCAGGGCAGCACCCACAGCTCACGTCATGTTTGGATAATGCAACTTGCCTGTCATTTTTCTTTTAATTTTCCCCCCACCATGCCGTCTGGTAGTTTCCATCAAGTTCCCACCTTCAGAGTTCCTGCAGGAAGCATGCAATTAATCTTTTGTAGACCTGTTCACCTAGGGGTGAAGGTAGTTTGTTTATGACACCGTCATTCCCATGAACCCCCAATCCCCTGGGGTGGGTGGTTGTTGAGCTAAGGTCCTGTTCTTAAAAGAATGATGGGTTCAGTTCAGCTGGAGAAAACACTTGGAGCTATTTGGTTTCAGTTCGGAGGGGGTGATTTTTAGAGATCGGCTTAGTGACTGGTGAAAGTGTATTTTGTTTATGGAAATCGTGATCCTCTGTGTGTCCGTCTGTGTTCATGTGAGGGACCCTCTGTCCTTGTGAGGTAGAGATGGACTCCATCAGTCTTTCCAAACTTAAAAATTTTTGTTTAAAGTAACAAACCTATCATCCAGATCTCATAAGAAAACCAACATAGTTAACAAATAAACTGGTAGGTATTTTAGTAGTAAAATGTACGCTATGTTCAATACCTGATTTGTTTAATGAAAGCAGGGAAGTGTTTGAGGAACAGAAATTTGGAACTGCTAGTGATTGATGAGATTGGCTACCCTTTATCAGTTTTAACACCTGCTTTATTCCTATTTTTTTGTATTTAGGTGGTACTGTATCAAGAAAAGCCAGATTTACATGGGTCAGTAACTGCAAGTTGTATATCTTCTAACAGCTTACCTTACAATCTCTTCAGTTAAAAGAAAAGCCCAGGTGAATTTTATTCTGGGGCTCAATCAAAAAGTTACCTGGAAGCTCCAACAAACACATTGGTATTTTACTTTATGTTAAAATTTGGGACATGACACATTTGCATGTCAACATGCTTTTCAGCAGTTTGATAAATAAAAATATTTTTTAAAACTGAGATTGGAGAGTTCTGGACCCATGGCATATGGAGTAAACACATTCCACCCTGTCTCTGATCTAAAAGAAGAGAAATCCTGGACAGAACACATGCAAGCAGCTATTTGGAGACTGAAAATAAATGGTGGCAGGCACATTGGGAAGGGGACCAGAATCTGAAGTTCTACAAACTGGTGGTGAGGAGTTTCTCTTTTTGTTTTCTCCTAATGCCACCTGGTTGGGACTCAAAGGCAGCCCCCAGGCCCAGAAGTACACACTGGGTATGGAAACAAAAACTGAAGAGCACTGTTCCTATGAACAGGAAAAGGGCTCCGTCAGGTCAGAGAAAGTGGGAGAAGTCTTTGTGATTTCTCCTCTACTTCCATGTCCTCTCTCCAGGCAGCCCAGGGAAAACAGTGGCTACCAGACAGGTGCCTAAAATTCTAAGGGAGACCGTGGGTATTTCTGACCAGAATACCCATGGTCTCAAGAATGTGGAGTGAATCTTCGTTGATTTTTTTTCTCTCTCTCTGCACTCCCACTGGTTGGCCCTGCGCACAGACACAATTGTGAGAAGTTCATGATACGGGGGTGGGGTGAGGTGGGAGGATGGGGGTGAACTAAAGTCCCAGCTTTCTGGCTAGAGCACTGGGCAGAGAGGCCCCAGAGAGCCAGAAAGTGTTGGGGAGATCATGGAGACAAGGGAGGTCAAGAGAATAATCTTGTAAAGTAATATATGAGTTTCTGAGTTCATTCTGAAGCACGCATACTTGAATCTAACCCTAAACAGCATACCACGGGCTTTGAGAACCGAGCTCCAGGGTAGATCACCGCTGAGTCCCAGCCTGGCTGCTCTAGCACACACGCAGGACAGATCTAAATAGCACAACAAGCACTTTGAAACCTGAACTGATTGTAACCGTCATCCGTAGAAGGCAGATTAGAACTTGCAGGCTGAATCTAACCCAGGCGATTGCCTACTAAGACAAACAAAAATCAGTGTTCTCAGGATTTGTACAAGACCTGGAGTCTCATAACTTAATGTTCAAAATATCAGGATACAATCCAAACTTACTCAGTATTTGAAGAACCAGGAATATTCAACATTGGAGAGCAAAGACTTTAACCCTGAGGAGGCACAGATGTTGGAATTACCAGTCAGTAACTAACACAGTATAACCATACTTCAAGAAATAAGATTGAGCATCTCCCTAGGATCCAGGAGATTGCACTTTGATTCTTGGTCAGGGCACGTGCCCGGGTTGTGGACTTGATCCCCGGCGGGGGCTATGTGGGAGGCGCCGATCAATGACTCTCTCTCATCATTGATGTTTCTCTCTCTCTCTCTCCCACTCCCTTCCTCTCTCTGAAATTAATAAAAATATATTTAAAAAAAAAAATGTTTGAACATTTTTGAAATTAATAGAAAATCTCAGCAAAGGAAAAAAAGGTGTAAAGAAGAATCAAAAGGAAATTAGGAGCCCTGTCTGGGTGGCTCAGTTGATGGCGCATTGTCCCGTACACCAAAAGGTCGCAGGTTCAGTTCCTGGTCAGGGCACATACCTGGTTGCAGGCTCAATCCTCGGTTGGGAGGCATCCAAGCGATGTTCCTCCTTAACATGGATGTTTCTCTCTCTCTCTCTCTCTCTCAAAAACAAAACAAAACAAAACAAAACAAAACAAAACAAAACAAAACAAAACAATTAAAAACATTCTCAGGTGAGAATTAAAAAAAAAAGGAAATTAGGATCTTAATTAAAAAATTTATGAATAATTTCCTAAATGAGCTCAATAGTAGAATAGACAAGACAGAGAAAAAAGCCAGTGAACTTGATGATATATCAATAGAAACTATCCAATCTGAAGAACACAGAAGAAAAAAAGATTGGAAAAAAATGAACAGAGCCTCAGAAACCTATAGGACGATATTGAAGTCAGGTTTGGATAACATAATTGTCTACCAAAGACATTTATAAACATTAAGTCAAACCGCTGGTTACATGCAGGGGAAAAGCTTTCCTTTCCTTGAGGAATTGGTATGTTATTGCTTAAAGATCATGAGAAAAATGTAACACATCACAGCATATTTCTCCTGTCATTTTGGTTTCCAAGAAACTGAGTTAGATTTCAGGCCCAAGTATAATTTAAGTTTGGAAGTTTCCAGACCACTTTTTCATTATTTCCAGTCCAAAAGGGGAAGGAAAAAAAAAAAAAAGGAATAAAATTGGAAAAGAATAAGCAAAACTATTGCCATCAGCAGATGACATGATTGTCTTCATAGAATTTTATGGAATCTTAATAAAAATACTAGAACTAGTAAATAAATTTAGCATGACTGATGACTAGAAGGTCAGCATACAAAAATCACTTGTATTTCCAAATATTGGCAATGAGAAGTTGAAGAATGAACATTTAAAAAAATCAGTATAATTTATGAAAGCATCAAAACAACAGATACCTAGAAAGAACTTTAAGGAAATATGTGAAACACCTTCAGAGTAAACACTACAAAACATTGCTGAGTACAAATAAAGCAAGGTTTTTTAAACAGGAGAGTTATACTATATTCATTTTGATTTTGAAATGTTGAACCAACCTTGCATTCTTTATTTGAAACCCTCATAGTCATGAAGTATTACCCTTTTATATAATTCTGGGTTAGATTTCTTTTAATTTTTAAAAAAAGTTTTGTCTTTATGTGGATGTTGGTTTGTGCTTTTCTTATAAAACTCGTGTTTTGATGTCAGGGCGATGCTAATCTCATAAAATGGTTTGGGAAACTTTCAATCTTCTGTTTACCAAAAGGAGTTGTGTATGATTGATATTTTTATTTTTTAAATGTTTAAAAAAATTGAAACCTGAGAAGCTGTCTGGGACCGGACTTTTCATTGTGGGAAGATTTCTAATTATGACTATTTAGGTTATCAGCATCTTCTTGTATCAGTTACATTAATTTGTATCTTTCAAGATATTTGCCCATTTCATCTGGCTTGTCAACTTTATTGGCATAAAGTTAATCATAATATTTCATTATTAGTTTGTTGTTTTTTTATTTAGTATCTCTAGTGATGTCATCTCATCACTTTCATTCTAGCTTTTGTCAAGTTGTGCTTTATTATTTTATTTTTGACCAATCTAGTTAAAGGGTTTATAACATTTTAAATATTTTCCAAGAACTAATATTTGTTTACATTTATTTGTCCTATTGCTTGTCTATTTTCTACTTTACTGATTCCTGCACTACTCTTCTTTATTTTTTTAATTATTTTACTTATCTTAGTTTAAAATTGATCTTCTCTGCTTAGCTTCTTAAGGAGACAGTCTACTTTCCCCCCTCCTGATAGAAGCACTTGGAGCAATAAGTTTCCCTCTATGCACGGCTTTATTTATATCCCACAAATTTTCAATGAATATATTTTCATTATCGCTCAGTTTTAAATATTTTAAAATTTCCTTCATGATTTTTTTCTTTGACCTATGGGTTATTTAAGAGTGTTTGGCTTAATTTTTAAATATTTGAGGATATTCCATATATGTTTTGCTATTTTCTAGTTTAAGTCCATTGTTTTGAGAGGCCATATTCTGTATGATTACAATTTTTAAAAATGTATTGAGCCACATTTTATGGCCCAGCACATGGTTTGCTTTAGTGGATTCTTTGCACATTGACTTGTTAAGGATGTGTTCTGCTGTTGGGTGGGTGCACTGTTCTATAAATATCAATTAAATTAAATAAAATTACTTGCTGATGTTGCTCAAATATCTATTTTTGCCGATTTTTGTGTACTATTGTTGAGAGGGGCATGTTAAAACATGTCACCATGAATTTGAATTGGTATATTTTCCCTACCTATTCTGTCAGTTTTTGCTTCATGTATCTTGAAACTTTTTGGAAGTGTATACATTTAGGACTATTATGTCTTCTCCCTGAACTGACCCTTGTCATTATAAAATGTCCCTTTTTCTCTCTGGTTCCTGTTTTGAGGACTACTTTGTTATCTATTAAGCCACTCATGATTAGTTTTGGCATATGTAATATTTTCCGTCTTTAACTTTAAACTTTTATGTGTCTTTACATTTAAAGCATACCTCCTGTAAGCAACATGTAGTCTGATCTTTAATTTTTTATCTAGTCTGACATTTTCTAACTTTGAATTAGAATCATAATCTACTTTAGGTTAATGAATTATTGGCATGGTTGACTTTATGTCTTCCACTTTGCTATTATCTATTATTTGATTAGGTTTTAATATTCCATTTTACTTCCTCTATTGGCTTTTTATCTATACCACTCTTTGTATTACTCTTTTTATAGTTTCTCTAGGGATTATAATACACCTTCTTGACTTATTACAATCTACCATTAATTAATATTATACCACTTCAACATATAAACTAGTACTCTCCTGTTTCCCTCATTCCATTCTTTGTGCTATTGTTGCCACGTTGTACTTCTATGTTGTAAACCTATAATATGTTTTTATCTTTTCAAATGTCCATTACATTTTAAATAAATTAAATTTAAAAAGTCTTTTATATTTTACCCACATATTTACATTTCTTTTGCTTTTTATTTCTTCACATGGATTCATGTTTCCATCGGGTACAGTTTTCTATTCGTCTAAAGGACTTTCTTTAACATTTATTATAGTGCAGGTCTGCTGGTGAGGAATTTTCTCACTTTTGTTTTCACTTTCATTTTTGAAGGATAGTTTTACTGGATGTTGTAATCTAGGTTGATTTATTTTAGCATTTAAGAGAGATTATTCCATTGTATTCTGGTTTGCACTATTTCTGTTGAGAAGTGGTTAGTTTTATCATCGTTCCCTGTAGATGATGCATTTTGTTGTTTTGTGTGTTTTTTGGCTGCTTTTAGGGTTGTCTCTTCATCTCTGGTTTTTACCTGTTTGAGTCTGATGTACATAGGTGTGTTTTTCTTTGTCTTTTTCCTACTTGGGTTTGTTGAACTTCTTGTGTAGGTTGGTTGATATTTTTCATAAAATTTAGATAAATTTAGCCATTATTTCTCCATATTTTTTATCCTAATTTTTCTCTTCTCTACACGTGGGACTCAAGTTATACTTCTGTTGGCTTGATGTCTTTCCACACTTCACTAAGGCTCTTCATGTTTTATAGCCTTTTTCTCTGTTTCAGTTATGACGGTTTCTATTACTCTGTCTTCAAGTTCATTTTCCTCTACAGTGTCAAGTGTATTTGTGGGTTCATCTCATGAATTTTGAATTTCAGTTATTAGATTTTTCAGCTCTAGAATTTCCAGTTGTTATTTCTAAATAGCTTCCATTTATTTACTGAGATTCTTGATATGTTTGCTCATTTTGTCTATCTTTTTAAAAGTTCATTAATCGTAATAGCTATTTTGAATTCTCCATCAGCTAATTAAAATATCTGTCATCTCTGGTTCTATTTCTCTAGGTTTCCCCCCTAGTTATGGGTTAAATTTTCTTTCTTTTACACATCTAGTATTTTTAATTATGTGCTGGATATTGTTGAGAGATTGGATTTTATTGTCTTTCTTTAGTTTTATTTCTATAGGCAGCAAATTTATGGTCAGATTCGTTTAATACCTTTGAACTTCATTAATAAGTTTTGTTAGAGTGAGTCTAGATGAGCTCTTACTATTATTGAATGACTGGGAGTATTCAGTAAGGTCTCTAAACTCTGGCTGTTCAAAATTCTCATGTTTTTCAGCACTGTGTGACTTCCAGAATCTCCATTTAGCTCATATTGCCTGTGCATGTACAACTTAGTACATGTTCTGAGCATATCCAACCTAGTATTCTGCCAAAGAGTCATAGATTTCTGTAACCCCTTCTCTGTGCAGCTTCCTCTCCAATGGTCCCTGTCCTACATATCAACCTACTTCATCAGCCTTGAATTACAGTCTATACCTTTTCAACTCATCAAGAACCCAGAGTTCTGCTTGGGAACTCAGAAGCAAAGTAGTTTCTCTACTTTGCTGTCCAGAAAGTACCTGTGAGCAGAAATGTGGGATAGTGGTGGCAATCACCACATATATTGTTTTTCTCTCAGGTTTTTCTCTCAGGGATGACATTCCTGTGCTGACTGTTTTCCAATAACGAAAAATAACTTATTGATATATTTTGCGCAGGTTGAGAATCATTTACAGTAGTAGGGCAAGTCAGGGGTCATCCCTGATGATTAGAAGCAGAAGTCTTACTTCCTTTTTTTTTTTTGACTAAGTTCAACCAATTATTTTAAGTAGCAAGAGGTTAACTAAATTCAGTTGCTGTTCCTTCTCACCCTCCTCAAAACAAGTCAAAAGCATATTAGAGCAACTGAAATTTTAAGGACTAAGATCATGAAATATACATAATTAATACTACTTATTTAATAAATCCTAGTATGAAAGCATAAATTGGCATTTAAACTTGACTTTTGAGTTTGGCATGATCATTTTTAAAACTCTTTCAAGAAAGAATTTTTAAAAGGCAGCTCAACAGCTCTCTACAGATTGAATATTGAAGGTTGTGTTTTTTCCATTTGGAAGCATTGATTTCTTCCCTGCATGGGTTTTTACGTGATGCGCTGATTGACGTGGCTGCCTGAGGATGGCAAGTCCATTGCATTTCATTTTTTATCATCTCCAAACATCTTGATTGAGGCCTCAGAGTCATTGATTGATTACTGGGAGTCTCCAGTGTTGTCCTAAACATTGTGATGGGGTATTTTGTTTTAAAATTTAACCTCTATGGGTAAAATGAAGGAGAGGGGTCTATTACTTTGTAGACCCTGCTTCTAGTGGTTACTTTTGTTGACCACATAGTCAGATTCCTGTTAATTGTGATTTGTGGTTCTTTGGGCAAGTGCTGGTAGATGTTAATCTTTCTCAGATATCTCTTTCTTCTTAGTAGAGGCGAGAAGTTCTCAGGAAACAGAGAGCGCCCTTCCTCATTTTCCCCGGTCACCCTGACAGGCAGAAGGCTTCAGGGTTCAGTATGTCACAGAGCATGGCTCTGAAGGTTTCACACACTGTTTGGCTTTCCATTCATGCACCAACTGAGTCGGGCAAGAGCAGAGCTAAGGAGAACCTGAGCTCAAAGATCATAGAAACAGAAAACTTGTAGGTATCCCCACTTCTACTCTCAAGTTCCACTTTGTCTCTACCAAAGGTTGAGTTTAGTCTCCTTTGCCCAGGACTGAGAAAGTCCTCAGCCCCTTACTAGCCATTAATCTAAGACTGGTATCTGTCAGGCCTAACATGTAGAGTGTGTCATACAATCTCAGCTTTTTCTCTCTGTTAGAAGGAGCTGAGGAGAAATGTAAATATGTAGACAATATGTAGAAATCTGGTTATATTTTAAAATACTGTTAACAGCATTTTAATATACAAGCATGGGCAAATGTAGGTTTACAATCGTTGGTATGGAAAATAATACATAATAATACAAGAATGAACTGTGTTTTGTATACTCACAACTGTAAACCTACTTCTGTCCACCCCTGTACTATTAAAATAATTCCTAAAATCATTGACTTGGCCATACTTAGGTTTGCTGTTTATTTTCTATACTTCTTGAGAATACTAAGGGTATATTTCTTTAAAGAGTAATTCCCAGTTAAGACTTCCTCCCTAATTAATCTGCTCGAAGAATGACATTTTGCTGTATTTTAATTTTGGGAGTCAAAATGGGCATTTTTTGTTGTTCTCAGTTTTAATGCAATTTAGATTTGTTAAATAAGTGCACAAAAAAGTTATATTATTCACTTAACATTAAAATGCTTTTAGATAATATTCAGGACCCATCAACATAATATGCTTATTTCATTTGGTTTTAGAATTCATTCCTAGGCAGGAATAGTCCACAAATATGAGAAGCTCACATCTCCATCTACCTTATGAGGCCCTTAACTCACAGTCCTGGGGGATATTCTTGGGAACAGCTTTATATGGAAAACAGTAGAGTGGGTGGACTAAAGAATCCCTCTGATTTTCCACACTTAGGAATATGTAGTCTGTCAGACTCATTTGCCCTTTGGAGGCCTCTGAATAACCTGGCATCACCAGAGGAGTTGAGATATCCCTAAGTCCTTCTGTACTCATACACTTTCCCCCACTTTCTGCTGTGAAGGTTTGTTAGGACTCTAGCCTCAGACAAAAGTTTATCTAATCTTTTAAAAAAATTTCCAAACTGGAATTGGTAGCAATCTTTAATTTCCCACCTACAAGGAAAGAGAGAAGGAGACTCTTTAATAATAAAATAATAATAACTAGATTTAATACAACACATCAGAATTTACAAAAGACTTTCTTATGAAATCCTCAGAACAACCCTGGAAGGCAGGCAACATTATTATTACCAGCACTGCACAGAGGAGGAATGGAGATCTGTAACCATATTATAGAATGTTATGGAATGTGAAAATGAGAATAGCTTGATAAATGAGTAGAGAGATTTTGAAATTTTGAACATTAAATTTTGTTTTTGATTGAACGGTGGAACTGGAAGGGATCTGTGAAGTCCAGCTTAATAGTCTTATTTTTCATACATAGAGACTTAGACCCAGGGAACTAGGGACCTGCCAAGGGCCAAAGGGCTGCCTGGTGTCAGAACTGGAACAAGGGGCCCTGGCTGGAAGAGTAGCCTCCAGGGTAGAGCTGATATCCGTGTTCCCAACAAGCTGCTTCTCTTCATCATTTCTCAGCACTCTGTCCGCACTGAACATAGGATAAGGCGCGGCTTGTTGAGGGCACAGTAGGGGCACGTATATCCTGCCCTCAAGTCCCTTTTGCTCTCAGGCATTGAATCTCTCAAGACTCTCATTAAAATGCAACTTTAAGGTGTGGGAGGGGAAGGACATCTAGACAGTAGGCTCTGCAATCACACCAGCATGAATTGGTTGGTCTAGTTGGCTTGCTGTCACCTTGTAGTCTGACTTCCAAGGTGACAGTTGGCTGGCCTGGCACACTTTTATTGGACAACAAAGAGAAAGAAAGGTTACAATGCACAGGATTGGGGAAGCTGCACCTAAGTGGGGCACCATGATGGACAGCCCTGGGGAGTTCAGTGGTCATTGGGCAACTAACTGGGTTTCGCAGGTTGGAGGACACCAGGCTTCACTCAGTTCTGCACAGGGCCAATTTTATTTGGATCTTTCAATGTCACTCCAGGGATTGATTGATTATCCATTTTTCATTCATTCACTTATCAAATGTTCTGGATTTACTTTTATTCAAGGAATTTTTCTGAGCCTGTTTTAGTTAGAGGAGATTAATTAAATAATGTCACATGTTCTGTTCCAAATACAGAAAATCACAGTGCTGGACTTGAGAGAACACAAAAATGAAAGTGACAGTCCTTGACCTCAAAGAGTCTATAGTCTAGTACACAGGCAAGTGCAATGAGATACACGGGAGGCAGGGGTAGATACTCAAGGAAATATGCAGAAAGCATAACATCCAGGAATGGAGAAGTGTTGTGCAGCTGGGGGAGGTCAAAGAAGGTTTATAGAGAAGGTACATTTGAACTGGCCCTTGAGGGCTGAGCAGAATGTGACTCCCAACTTTGTACCTTTAAGCCACACGTCTCCCCTGAGCCCAGACTCAAATGTCCAGCTGCCTGGTCAGCATCCTTGTGCAGATGTCAAACAAGTAGGCATCTCTTTCCCAAATGTCTATAATTAGACTTTTGTTTTGCTCACTGTCCCTAACTGGCTTGTCCCCCAGCCTTCGTCATCTCAGTTAAGTGAACTCCACTCTTCCAGTTGGTCAGGGCTTTTCTCTTAATTCTACCTCTTTCTTTCTTTCTTTCTTTCTTTCTTTCTTTCTTTCTTTCTTTCTTTCTTTCTTTCTTTCTTTCTTTCTTTCTTTCTTTCTTTCTTTCTTTCTTTCTTTCTTTCTTTCTTTCCTTCCTTCCTTCCTTCCTTCCTTCCTTCCTTCCTTCCTTCCTTCCTTCCTTCCTTCCTTCCTTCCTTCCTTCCTTTCCTTCCTTCCTTCCTTCCTTCCTTCCTTCCTTCCTTCCTTCCTTCCTTCCTTCCTTCCTTCCTTCCTTCCTTCCTTCCTTCCTTCCTTCCTTCCTTTCTTTCTTTCTTTCTTTCTTTCTTTCTTTCTTTCTTTCTTTCTTTCTTTCTTTCTTTCTTTTTTTTTTTTAATTTCCTTCGCCAAAGCCACATTTAATGCATTCAGTGGATTATTGCAATGTGAGACTTAGATTTTTGATGTGCTAATGAGACTCATAAATAGCTAATAAGGACTCAATAGAATTTAAATAAAATATCTGATGGGAAATGATTCTTACACATGTAAGACAATCCACCCAGTGTCTTTCTTATCTGTACCCAGGACTTTACCTGTATTTTATAAAGATTAATACATTCATAAGATTTCTGTCACACTTTACCATTTTACCAATGATCTCACTGCACATTTTCATTTGATTTCACAGCAAGAATGTTGACACAGGTGTCTTTATTTTTCTTAGTCCACAGAGGAGGAAGCTGAAGGAAAATGACCGACTTACCTGTAACCTAACTGCTAGTCTAGGGGGGAGCCTGGACTCGCAGCCTGGCCCCAAAGCCTGCTGGGCATCTTGGAGCCTCCAGGCAATCAGCGGTTCAGTCTGAGTGAGGGCAAGAGTGGGCTTGTGGGGAGCCTTGGTTGCTACTAAACAGTTAGGACTTGATCTTCTAACACTGTGATCTCTGGAATAGGACCCATTCCTTCTAGGAGTTTGCTAGGCAATTACTCAGACACAGATTTGTAAACTTCCTCTTTAAATTAATATTTTTGTTGATTTATAATACGGTAATATATTTTCAGAGTAAGAAATGGAAGCACACACATGCATATCTATATCTTAAAATTGTTTTTATTGGTAAGAGTGAAATGGTGCTTTTTCAGTATAGCAGTAGTGATGGCTGCAGTTGTTTGGGAAAAGTAATTGTGGGTCCCACAGCCGGGGATGCCAAGAGAGCTCTGCCCAGAAGGGCCCTTGAGCTCACCAGCCAGCCAGTCTGCTCAGGAAGCAGAAGTGAGATGATATTATGAAAAGCACCCTAAAAATAGAAAATATATAAGAAAGAGTATCAAAAGATGCAAACAGAATTTATCTTTAAAACTGACCAAAACTTTATGCTAGGTTCTTGGAAATCAGGGATTCCGTTAAAGACTAAGAGAAGCTTAAAAGAATACTACGAGAAATTTGGAACCGATGCTGAGGAAACAGAAACTCTTTCAGATCTGACCGAGCAGATCTGAATTGTTTATTTACTTGGCATTCCTGCTGTCTGTTCTAGAATCATTAGAGCCTAATACGTGGGAAAAGAAAAACACTTCAGAAAGCGGAGCTGTGCTCCGAAACACCCAAACGGGTTGTTAAGGCATCTTTACCTTTTTCTGCAGGATCTCATTTATCACCCTGGGGCCCGGCGCTGATGAAACACGAGCGGAGAGGCGAGGGCCGTGGGGAGACGCGCGGCCTGGGCCTTAACAAGTAGGGGGCTCCTTTTGCCCCGAACCCCCTCAAGCTTTGACACTTTCTTATGCCCAGAAGCGAAGGCGAATTTTCCTGTTTCTCAGAACTGAGCCCAACCTGTGTTTCAGGAGCGCTGGCTTGAAAAGCTTTTATTCTACAAGGAACAAAGTGGCAAACTTTCTAATTTAGTTAAAATTCCTGTAACTTAAGAACCAGCTAAAAAGGATCTCGGTGCAGAACAGTCTGTTTGCCAGGGCGAGGACTCCACTGGCGTGACAACTATTTTTAGGGAGGATGCTGGCCGGCGGCATCCTGATGAAAGGCACAGCCGGGGACCCTGAACGCCTCGCCTCGCCCCGCCCCGCCTCTGTCCCCGCCGAGGCTGCGGGGAAGGCCGGGTACGGCCGGGTACGGCCGCATGCTCACGAGCCCGGAGCTCCCACGTGCCCGTGCACATCGCCTGTGGCCCCATCGCTGCTAGGTCCCACGGAGGGGAAACACGATGACTGCTCCCAAATTCGTGAATTAATGGTGCTTGTTGGTTAATGATCAGTTCTTGGCTCGAGGAAGGCTGTATTGAGAGACATCAATTCTCCATCAGGAGTGAAACTAAAGAAACCCAAGTCCCTGTAAATAAGTGAAATTCACACTTTTCGTGGAGGAAATAATGCATTTATCGTTATGAGTGCCTTGGTTGAAGGCAAGAGAATTTTTTGTTAGAACAAAGAATTCTACTTAAACAGCAGAAATGTAAACAGGACATTCCTCACTGGCTACTCCTGGCTTTGGGTTCTTGTGGGTTGGCTTCCTGTGAGAATTCTGGCTAGAGAAAACCGAGGGCAGCAGGGCCCTGAGCCAGGTGGGGGTCAGGACGCCCAGGTCTGGTGTGTCTCTGTCAAGGACTTCTCGCTGTGACCTTGAGCAAAAGCTTCTGCTCTCAGGCCTCAGCTCCTCCTCCTGTAACATGGAATGGTGCTTCCCGAGGCTCCGTCTCACTCTAGAATGTTACTCTGTACCTACAGCTTTCCATGTTTTCCTTTTTTCACTAGACAGCATGTCAGTAACCGTTTTTTCCATCTGACAGCCGAGCCCTACTCTGGTCTGGCTCTGTGCTCTCCCGGTGGGGTAGACACTCCAGTAGCATCTTCCATTGGATCTAACTCACCTTTGATTGTAGGCTGCCACTATGTTTCCTACCACTAAAAAAATGCACAGCAACTCTACTTGTTTTATTTAGCTATTAATTGTGGTAGGCATCCTGATTTCAGAGATGTTAAAACAAAGATACTGTGCACCTGAGGACGCTGCAAGGCAGCCGTTAAGTCCAGGGTAGTGACTGGTAGGACAGGCGCTGGGGAAGCACCAGAGAGAGGGCAGTTACTCTGCCCTGGGAGGCTGTGGTTGGAAGTGTTTCAAAGGGCCTGGGTCGGCTGAGAGGCAGGCTGCGTTGGAGCCGGACCGCCTGAGTGCCGTTCCCAGCTCTGCGTGTACTGGCTGTAAGACCTGAGGCACATTTCTTTATCTCTTTGTAACTCAGTTTACCCAACTATGAAATAGGGATAAGAATAGTAATTGCTTCAGAGCATTGTTGTATTAAATTAATGACTGTGAAGTATGTTCAACCGAGCCAGGCGTTTGGCAAGCACTCTCTGAATGTCATGATTGATGTGATTACGTGGTTAACACCAGGCTCCCTCTCCAGATGTGAGCTCTAGGAAAGCTGGGAACAGGCTTATTGGCCCCCTCCTTGTAGTGCCTATCAGTGCTTGCCATATAGTATGTGCTCAGTATTTGCCAAATAAGTGAATTTGCTATTTGTTATCTCCTATTGGGCATTAGCCAGTATTCCCCTTTATCTATGGCAGTACACCCCATTCACTGACCTCACAAGGCTTTTCCATGAAATGAGCACGATGAAAACCCACTGAAATTAGTTTTGCTACAGTTAGCAAGTGTTTCCCAGAACTATACTCTTAGGTCCTTGCAAATGATGGGTGTTTTTGGCTTATCAGCCTGTAGACTCTGGCCTACTAATAAGCACAAAAGTAGATGCTAGAAATAAATGAGTAAGAAAACCCGCTGTTCCCACAGCTCAAACTTCCTCAAGGCTCTGCTGATCGGAAGGCAGGTGATGTCCTTGAGCAACTCCGCAACCCAAATAAGGCTGTCTGAGACAAAGGGACCATCCCTGCTTTGACAAATGGGACTGACCTTCCAGTCCTGGTAAAACATTCCTGTTTCAACAAAGTCTGTATCAGGTAGGAGATGATATATGGCTGGAAGTATGCAAATCCACAGGCAGGTGTTAACTGGCTGCCTCTTATGCAATTAACCCACAATTCACAAGCACATCCGAGAAAGAAGGAAGTTGTTTTTGCCATCTCTTCTGGCTTTTTAGTTAAGTGGCTGTATTAAGAAACACTTCTGAAAAAGAAAGATTCGTTAGTTGTAGATTCTAAGCGTCTCTATCTGAATCAAAACTCTATAATTCAGCTTCAAATAACACTTGTCTAAACACAAGATGAGTCAATTAGCAGAATTGGAGAGATACCAAGCTTTCTTTGTATGTTTTCATTGGAGCTACCCGCAGTAGTCAAGGAAGGTAACTGCAGAAATATCTTTACTCTATCAGGCCAGAAGTGAAGTGGCATTCGAGGAAGAATTTCACAGTGAGTTTGAATCAAAGGAAGAAAATACATTTTATATTATATGGATCTCTGTCCTTAGTTTCAGATAGGAACTTGCTTTCCCATCCATCATCGTTTTCTCTGATCCAACATGTCCATTTGGTTGTCTTTCTCTGAAGCTAACCCTGTATTTTTCCAAACCTGCAATTCAATGTCACTATATTTTCAGATACAGTGGTGCCTCGGTTTTCGAATGTACTGTGTTCTAGAAGCTCATTTGAGTTCTGAAACATCGGAAAACTGAGGGATCCACAGCTGACAGCTAAGCCTCAGGATCTTGCCCTCAGTGGAAGCCGCGTGGCATGTTCGACTCCTGAGGAGTGTTCCAAAACCGAAGCATTTCCTTCTGGGTTTACAGCGTTCGTAAAGTGAAATGTTCGTCAACAGAGACGCTTGAAAACTGAGGTGCCACTGTACTCGAGCTTTTGAATTACTAATTCAAATTTTGATTCAACTTGTAAAAATGAGGACCTGGGAGTGCATGATAATTATCTTCCAATAGTTGAAGGTCTGTCATGGGAAAGTTGAAAAACATTGTTTTGTAAGGCTATAGAATAGGAGACAGGTGCTACAGAGGGAGTTTTTAATTCATTATGGAGATGTGTTGTTTATCAATCAAGGATGAGAAAAAATGAAATGGGTTATTCCAAGAGATAGTAGGTTTCTCATACCAGGGTAATCCTTGGACTTGCCAGGGATTGCAGATTTGGTAATCATTAATGCTGCTCACCAGTACCTGGCTCTGATCTCATTCCAGTCACTTGGAAAATGAAATTCCTGGCCCTCTTGTAGTCAAGTGGGGCCATGTGACTGCTTTCAGCTGTTAGATTCAGCCCATAATATTTAATTGCCATTATGAGACTTCAACAGTTCTCCTCCCCTGCCAGCATGATCTAGAAAGCCCAGGCCTAGATGGAGGTTCCCTCAACCTGACTACCAGGGTGGTAACCGTAAGCAGACACCCCTTGTTATCCTGCACTGGCAGAGATCAAGAAGGAAAAATAAATGTAGTTTTAGGCCACCGTAGCATAACCTAACTCAGCCTGAACACGTTTTCCTTCAGTTATCCTTGGACAGCGGTAAGCTCAGGAAGGCAAATCCTTCCCCTGGCCTCAGGGCTGGGTTGTGATCGGTCACAGCCACTCACGGCAATTGAACTTACCTTTCCAGGGGGAGAAAATATGGCTGGTCATGGGGCCAACTTCTGGCTGATGAGATTTAAGGATGATCTTGGGTAGGAGAGCCTTTGGAAAATATTTTCCTTTCTGCTAATGAGAGAAAAGAGCAAGGAGAGGAATTCTTTTCTTCCTGTGTTTGATGGTTTCATGTGAGATCATGATTGAAGGTGGAAAGAAGGACAGTCTATTTCACACAGAGAGTGGTAAACTTGTGAAATTCATTCTCCCAGGAGGCTGCACTGCATGAAGTGGAGCTCCTACTTCCGAAGTCCACGTCTAGCCAATTGATACTTCCACGTGCATGTCTCAGGGGCTCCTCAAACTCATGTTCAAGACCTGATTCTCCTGTTGCGTGCTTCAATGTCTCTGGATCTTTTTTGTTCATCAGTTTGGTTTGTTCATTAGATTTCACATACAAGTGAGGTCATGCAACAGACTGATGTATTTCAGAGGGAAGGGGGGGAGCGGAAAGAGATTAACCAATGAATTTATGTGCATACATGCACAGCCCATGGACAGACAATAGTGCAGGGAAGGCCTGGGGAGGGGGCAGGAGTAGGGTGGAGGGGGTCAATGGGGGAAAACAGGGGAACATCTGTAATACTTTCAACAATAAAGATAAATTAAAAAACAACAACCTGCTCCTCCTCTTGGGCTCCCTGTCTCAGCTAAAGGAACCATAGCCCTCCCTGTTGTCCAAATCAGCAGCATTCACTCCTGCTTCACCTTCATCAAGTCCCTAATCCCTAAATCCATCAGTTTCTCTCCATCTCCATTGCTTCTGTAGCTCAGGCCATCAGCACA
Organism: Miniopterus natalensis; assembly: GCF_054644295.1. Classification (NCBI taxonomy): domain Eukaryota; kingdom Metazoa; phylum Chordata; class Mammalia; order Chiroptera; family Miniopteridae; genus Miniopterus; species Miniopterus natalensis. The sequence goes on from NC_142081.1 coordinate 43,975,008, forward strand.
TGGCTATTTATCAGACTAGTTTGCCTCAAACCTCGTTCCCCTCCAGTGGAGGTCCATACTGTAGCCAGAGGGGCCTTTTTAAAATGGATTGATCATATAAGCTCCCTTCTTAAAACAACTTCAATGATCTCCTAATGTCCCCCAGATAAAGCCCCAAGTCCTTGGCTAAGGTTACAAGCCTGTCAAGGTTTAGCTCTGGTGTTATTTACAGTCCTAGTTTGGACCACTCCCACTTGTCACCTTTGCTCCATCATTGACTGCAGTGCCTACAGGTCACGGAATGCTGCACGCTCGCTCGCTCTCCTCCTTCCCTGCCCCTTGCACATGCTAACCAATTTTCTTGGAACAATTGCTCCCCTCTCACTTGCTCAGCCGGCTCCTCACCCTCCTTAAGGACCTCCTTCCTTCTCATAGAAGCCTCCCTCACTTCTCTAATGCTGGCTTAGCTGCCCTTCTCTGTGCAAGCATCACACTCTATTTTACCACGATCTTAGCATATTTCACCACTGAGTTATAATTTTCTATTAATCATCATTTCTCCCACTGGATTGTAGCCCCTTGAGAGTGATGCTTGCCTTTTCCATCTTTGGAAAAGCTCCTGACGTGTTTTAGGTCCTCCATGAAGGACTGCGAGTGCCCTCACCGTATGCCTCCTTGCTAGACAGAAGAAATAGTCCATGCATGTGGGTTTTGAGAACACTGCTGTGGTGATGAGCCAGGGATGGATGGCAGGAGATAGGGATGGTGAGAGAGAGAACTTGGGTGAGACAAGGCTCTGGGTCTGGAAGTGTAAACGTGCAAACAGTGTGTATATGACAAAGCCAGAAGTCAGAACAAGAGCAGGGTTAGAAGCTCAAAAAGCATGATCTGGGCCTGGGAAGCCATCCAGCTGGACAGATTCTGGGCAAAAGCCTGGGGAGGAGAGAACACCCAGCTTGAGGTAGCAAAGGCCTAAAACAAGCTGCCTCTGAGCACAGAGCCAGAGGAAAAGCTTTCTTGTTTTTCTCTTCTTTCTTTCTTTCTTTCTTTCTTTCTTTCTTTCTTTCTTTCTTTCTTTCTTTCTTTCTTTCTTTCTTTCTTTCTTTCTTTCTTTCTTTCTTTCTTTCTTCTCTCTCTCTCTCTCTCTCTCTCTCTCTCTCTCTCTCTCTCTCTCTCTCTCTATTTATTTTTATTATTGAGAGTATTACAGATGCTCCCCATTTTTTCCCTTTGCCCCCCTGTGCCTGGCTCCTGCGCACCCGGCCTTCACTGCACTATTGTCTGTGTCCAGGGGCTATGCCTATATGCATATAAACTCTTTGGTTAATCTCTTCCCACCCCCACCTCACCTTCCCTTCGAGATTCCTCAGTGTGTTGATGCTTCCACGTCTCTGGACTTATTTGTTCGTCAGTTTATTTTTTTCATTGGTTTCCACATATAAGTGAGATCATGTGATATTTGCCTTTCTCTGACTGGCTTATTTCACTTAGCATAATAAGCTTCCTTTAATCCAGAGAGAACTTTGCTGACCTGAGAGAGATGCAAGGAGGAACAAAGCAAAAAAGCGACCTGTGTTAAGTTGAGAAAGCTGTCTATAAGTACGCATGTAGCTGTGAGTGCCCTGCCTGCACAGACTGTGTGCCCTAGACCTTCTAACCTAAGCAGGCAGAAAAGGGGGGCAGAGCCTGGCTCCGGGCGGGGGCTGGGGAGAGGAGAGCTGTGGTCTCAGCTCAGCGGCGCTCTGGGAAGAGAAGCATCAAGAATCATCTGCACACACACAGGATCCTTCGGTGTGCGGATATCTCTGGTTTCTGCCACAGATGAACAGAAACAGTTCAGATTGGGGACAGATCCATAAAGACCCACAGCTCTCAGTGAAGAGTTGACAAAGCAGGAGAATCAAAACTGGACTTTGTTGGGGGAGAAATTTATCAAGTAGTAAGTGTGGACCAAAATCCAGAAAGGACACTTGGCCCAGGCCAAGGTTTTCTCAGATCTTACCTTGGAACTTTACTAGTGAAAAAGAGCTTACTCAGAATCCCCATGAGATAGTGCAGGCTTATTTATTGGTCTTTTCTAAGGGCTAAGGTGGCCCACGGGTTAGGAACCCATGTCTTCCCGCTGAATTCAAGCAACTAACACCTGAATTATGAGTCTTCTAAGAATTATGAGGACAGCAGAAACCTGTCTCTTGGCTTCCCACTGCCTCCATGGGGCCATGGCAGTCTCCACGATCAAGTCTCCAGTCTCCTCTATGGCCAAGCCTTTGCCTTCCTCCCCTCCAAGTGCCAATCACACCAGGCTATCACATGGATCTATTATTTTATATTTATTTTTATTTTATGGGATGAGGCTTCCCTGAATGACCCCCAGCCTACTCCCCAGCCCCTTGTTGGTGCTCTCTGGGCATTCATACTCAGCCCTGTTCTTTCTTTCCAATAACAATGCACCATTCTTCACAGGGGCATGGAGATTAAGCAAAACACTGTGGAGGGTGTGCACAGAGGAGGTACATACTCTACAAATGCTTTTTCCATGGACAGTCAAGTAAGTCCGACTTTCAAGCACTGCTGAATTTAGAATCAAACTTAATACTCTCAGAGTCTTTCTGTCCCCAGGAGGATTTCTTTACAACCATGCCTCTAATAATTGTTTCCCTTGTTTCTGATTTTTAAAAAAGACCTAATATTTTGTTTCTCACATAACACATGTAGCTCATATTATTTTCTTTTGTCCTTAAGAATAGCATAAAACCTACCACACTCCATGAAGACTTTCTAACAAGTGAAGGCATTTTATAACAAGTGAGGAAATGTTACTGGCCGATCATTAACAGTGACACGATTTGGCTGAGAGGAGCCTGCTAGTGAAAACAGAATGGTCAACCTGAATTTGCAGGCTTTCATTGCATGCCTGCTGGGCCCAGCACTGCATTTGTGGAAAAGGATTATGTTTTCTGGAGAAATGAGCAATATTTAAAAGGTGGTAAAAGGAGTTATATCTGCAAAACAGAAGTTGTCACCTAACATATCATTCAGATCAAAGGATATTCAAGTGAGGATATCAGGGTAAAGACTAGGGAATAACTTCAGGTGGAGGGTGGAAGGGATCACTGAGCTGGGTAGTTTCATCCATCAGTGGGCTGCAAGGACTCTAGCCCTTTAATACCAGCACTAGTGAAGGGACATGGCCCAATAATAAAAAAAATACAACATAAATACTGTATGCTCTATATTGTTTAAAGAGTGTTACATATTTTATGTTCTGTAATTACTATAATAACCCAATGAGGTTAAGTATTATTATCATACCCATTTTATAGATGAAGAAAATTGAGGCACAGAGAAGTCAAATGACTTGTCCAGATTGAGAGTGGCTGAGCTGGGACTTGAACCCAGTCTGGTTGCAAAGCCTGCTCTTCACTATTGCCTCTCCACACAGAAGATGAGACCCAAACCTTCAATATTTGACTTGGTAGTTCATTTTCTGAACCCACTTTTATCAGCTATTTCTTTCCTCATATATATATATACACACACATATATATATATATATATATATATATATATATATATATATATATATATATATATATATATATATGGTGACACTTGCTGATCTTTCTTCCCACTTATGGACAGTGTCACTCACTGAAGGCAGGCACCAGTTTGTGTTGTGTGAGCACTGACTGCTCTGCAGTCTGGAGGAAATCCCAGAGGATGCATGGTAGACAGGGCAAGTTTGCCTGGCAATGAGCCAAATGTAATGGAACAAACTTCTTGAAGTCAGTAGAGCCCATGGGCTAAAACAAAAATTGAGACCCAGTGAGTCATTGACATGTAGGCCCCTCACCTTAGGAGTTCCTCTCCCATCCAAGCCTGTCCAACTGGTGACTTGGGGCTGTGTGTTTGGTGAGGCATATGTGTGAAAATACCAGTGCTTCCTTACATTTTCTTCAGAGTGAAATAAAAGAAAAAGATGGGAAATTGACAAGAGCAGGATCCTCTTATTGGGGCAGATCAGTCAAAGGAGAGGCCAGAATCCTCTCTGCTCACCCTTACCCTGCCTTCCCAAGCCCCCTCCAAGCCTTCACATTGTAGGGGGTGCCCTCTTGCTGCAGTTATCTGCCATAATCCCATTAATTTACATGGCCCAGCTCAAGGCTGTGCTCCTCTGTTATACCCTCCTGGTCCCCCAGCCCTCCCCACTTCACTTTTCTACTTAGCACATGGGCAGAAACACAGGGTTCCCAGGGGTAGCTTTACTCACTGTTGAGCTCTGTACCAATATGGAAAGTACTAGAAGATGGAGACTATCCTGGCTTTAACATGCTCCCCCAGACTCCCCGCTATACTGGCCCACTGTCTACTGTGTACTGGCAGATGTTTCATTGTGACCCATGCATTTTAGCACAGGGTATATTATCTATGGATTTGGGGGGATGGGATACAAAAGAGAAGCTTGAGAGTAAAAAGGTAGTCTGCTTTGGGAGAAGAGAGATACTTCCCTAATAAAAGATAAAATGGCCAAATGGGGGTAAATTTATGCCCCTGAGATAAGAGGAAAGGTCATTTATTTAAACAGTAAATGGCTGGAAATGCAGATCGAATTTATAGACCACCTACAGATCCATTAAAAAGCTTGCACACAGATGCATGAATATTAATTCCAAATTGGCTATGAAATTCATCTTTATGAGTAAAGAGAGGAGGAATTGTTGATCCTTTTTTTACCCCATCTTTCCAAAGAAGATAGGATTAATACCAGGAGAGATAAATCATGGTGTGAATTTTTTTGTATATATGCACAAAGCAAACACAATGAATATTTGATTTTCTCCAACTTCTGCGGTGGGTGCTAAATCAATTTCAAGAGATAATGGTAGAGGATTAAGTTACTGGAACGTGTGTAACTATAAAGTTTTGAATATAGTTAACTCACAGGTTATTATGATTTCAGTATAACATCTGTTATCATTGAAATAACAGATGTGTTGCACATTGTGAAACTAAGGGAAAATTGCATAAATACACATTTTTCAAAAGAAACCAGGCTCCTATTAAATTATTTGTGAAGTGGGAGACAACAAGATGGTGCTGTAGGTAACCGTGGTACCCACCGCCTCCCACAACTATGTCAAAATTACAAGTAAAATACAAAGCAACCATGATTCAGAGCCTCCTGAAATCTAGCTGAACAGAAGTCCTACAACCAGGGAACTGAAGAAGTACCGAGACTGGTAGGAGGGCCGGAGACACGGGCAGAAGGAGCTGAATCATGGAGCCATGGCCTGTTCCACACCCGGTGCTGTGGTTTAAACCCAAGAGGGACATCTCTGTGGTGGAGTTTTCCCAGAGGAGCAAGGGTCCTGGCCCCACATCAGGCCCCCAGCCTAGGGTTCCAGGGCCGGGAAGAGAAGTCCCCACAACTTTGGGCTGTGAAAAACAGTGGGAATTGTGGCTGAGTGACACAGAGGCTGCGGGAGTCCCAGGCAGTCCGTCTTAAAGGGCCCAAGCACAGACCTATTCAGATGCACTCCCTCTGAGCTCCAGCGCTGGGCTACAGCTTGAAAGGAACCTGGGACATTCAGGGAGGAACTAACTTGCCTGGAATCAGGTGAGAGCTGGAGGGGCAGCTTTCTCCCAGACAGAAGAGCTGGCAGAGGCCACTGCTTCTTTGACAAGCCCTCCCCTGACAGAGCCGGCAGACAGGTGCCATATCTTTATCTCCATTAACCTTACACCTTTCTCCTCACCCTGGTGATTCCAGGAACCCTGCTCCTCCCTACTTGCAAGCTTATCCAAGCCATTTCCAGTGGCTTTTCTATGCAAGTGGCCTCTCTAGCCTCATGCTTAGGACTTTCCTAAAATCTCTCAAGCAGCAGATGGCCTCAGCATGCCCTATACCTCTCAGTAAGTGGCCCCAGGCCTGGAACTAGCAGCAGCGTGCATTGGTTCATAGATTGGCCTCTCATGGACACCTCCAAGCCCAGCACAAGTAGCAGCCATCTATCAACTGCTGTGTAGATCATGCTGGGTGGCTCTGGACAAAGCACAGGCAGAGGCTGACTTTGCACCTCCTGAGAGGCCCCAGAGACAGAGCACCCAGTGGTCAGCTTTGACCATGCTGGATTACAGCCGTACCACATCCATGAGTGACACATTCAAGGAGCAGATTCGATGAACACAAAAGCTCCACTGAAGTAAATCCTGCTCCATAGGGGAGTATCCAGCACAACAGCTCTTTGGCTGTAGTTGCAGCTGGTCCTCACAGCCAATTGGCCTGGGGGTCAATTCCTCCTAGTGACGCCAATAGCAACCAAGGCTCAACTACAACAGGACAGTGCACACAGCCCACAGGGGAGCACCTAGGAGGCCCAGCTCAGGTGACTGGGAGACAGCCACTGGGCCTTTAGGACACCTACTACACAAAGCCACTCTACAAATTCCAGGAGACAAAGCAGCTCTACCTAATACATAGAAACAAATACCAAGAAGCAGCCAAAATGTAGAGGTAAAGAAACATGTCACAAAGGAAAGAACAAAAGAAATCTCCAGAAAAAGAACTAAAAGAAATGGAGCCAAGCAAGCTACTAGATATAGGGTTCAAAACAATGGTTTTAAGGATGCTCAAGGATCTTAGGAAGACTGTTAAGGAAACTAGTGAGATCATCAATGACATCATAAAGTACCAATCATAAATGAAGGCTGTGTGAACTGAAAGAAAAAATAATTTACAGGGAATCAACAGTAGAGTAGAGGACGCTGAAAATCAAATCAGCAATTTGGAACATGAGGAAGCAAAAAACACCCAACCAGAAGAGCAAAAAGAAAAAAGAATCCAGAAATATGAAGATACTGTAAGGAATCTCTGGGACAATTTCAAGAGGCCCAACATTCATATTATTGGGGTGCCAGAAGGAGAAGAGAGCAAGAAATTGAAAACCTATTTGAAAAATTAATGACAGAAAACTTCCCTTACCTGATGAAAGAAATAGACTTACAAGTCCAGGAAGCACAGAGAGTCGCAAACAAGAGGAACCAAAAAAGGCCCACACCAAGACACATCATAATTAAAATACCAAAGGTTAAAGACAAAGAGAGAATCTTAAAAGCAGCAAGAGAAAAGCTGTTAGTTACCTACAAGGGAGCACCCATATGACTGTCAGCTGATTTCTCAGCAGAAACTTTGCAGGCCAGAAGGGAGTGGCAATAAATATTCAAAGTGGTGGAAAGCAAGAACCTACAACCAAGATTACTCTACCCAGCAAAGCTATCATTTAGAATTGAAGATCAGATAAAGATCTTCACAGATAAGAAAAAGCTAAAGGAGTTCATCACCACCAAACCAGTACTACATGAAATGTTGAAGGTTCTTCTTTAAGATAAAGCTAGTGAACAAAAGAAATTGACAAAACAGACCCAGATACATTGAAGCATGCAACAGACTGTTGTATCTCAGAGAGAAGAGGGAAAAGGGAAGAGGGGTGGAGGTGGGAAGAGATTAATCGAAGTCATATGCATATATGCATAACCCATGGACACAGGCAATAATGGGGTGAAGGCCTGGGGAGGGAGTGGGAGTGAGGTGGAGGGGGTCAATGGTGGAAAAAAATGGGACACCTGTAATACTTTCAACAATAAAGATAAATTAAAAAAAAATTATTTGTGAAGTGCAACACTGTAAAAATTACTGCAAAGGGTAAACTACCTGAAGGGATGTCCTCAAAATGATGCTACCCCACCATAATGCTGTTCATAAAAAGTCACCTGAAAGTATAAGGCAAGTGAAGTGTTAAATGGACTCGTGTACTTTTCCCAATTAGAAAGAAAGGAAGTTATCCTACTTATGGACTTAGAAAAATGTAAAGTCGCAAAACAGAAACCAGCAAACGTGGGCTTGGTGTCAAGAATGGCAATTTCCCAACTCTGCTGTCCAGGCTCAGTGTCCTTGACTTTACTGCTTTGCATGGTAACTAAACTACAGGGTCCTTATGAGCAGTGTGTATGTCCACCATCCTCTCAGCAGTCATGTTTTCTGAACCCAGGGTTGGGACATGGAATTTAAAGAGAACATGTGGATGTACAGGAAGGAGGAAAGAGGATATTTGAATTGAGATTTTCTCATAAAATCTGGAAAGTATGGTTACTTCTCCTGTGCTGCCCAGCAAAGTGCTGGCCTTAAAGCAGAGACTCAGAAACTATTTACTCGTGGACCTGAACTGCTACGTGACCTGTGCCAAGTGCCACCCCTGAGGCAGCTCTGTGAGTTTTCTGATTACATTACTGTGATTGCAATTATTAGTAGCATTCAGCTAATATTTTGTCTAGAGTCTTGAAATTGGTTGCTACGTTTTTATTTTCTTTCTCCACCTGTCCACAATTGTGCTTTTCTTTTTCGAAAGGTTTGGGGAAATGAATTCCACTGTATTATTATTTATCAAGTTTCATAGCTAGGAAAGAATATACCAGAAATGTGAGGGTGGAGGTGGGGGGAGATCTAATTAAGCTAGACTCCGTCTGGTTTCAATTCTACTACCGTTGACAGCTCGCTCCTAGGAGAAAGAGGTCCCAGTTGGTCTCTACCACAGAAAGGTTTTTAATAAAATATTCAAGATAGCTGAGGACCTTTAGAATGGGTAATTTTATTCAACATACACTATGATCTTCCTGCTGGTTGTGGGCTCTGGACCAATACCCAGGAGCTTCTCTTGGAGTGAATGACTGTTATGCATTATGTTAGAGCATTCTGTGAAAAGTCAATTTACTGGGAGTCAGATACGCCATATTTTAACTTTGAGACTAAAATTGTCTCTGGGGTTTAGTTTGCTGCCATGATTAAGTTCTTACTGTTCTGCAAATCCTGGATTTATTTTTAACTGCTTCAGTGCAGCATTTTTAAAAGACTAATGAATGGTTAAAAAAGAAAGGAAAAGCAAGAAACAGGCACGGACGCGTGCAAAAAAAAATCTAGGTCTCGGGAAGGATGCTCTGATAAAGTGCAAACTTTCATTAAATAACGCCTGTAGTGAGTTTACCTGCCGTTGGCTTTGCCTCTGGTTTCGAGAGCCTGCCTAACCGAGCCTAGGACTTAATGAGGTGGCTCCCTTCAGTGTCTTAGACACTTAGCTCTCAAAAATCTCTATCTACAAACCAATTTTCCCATCCATTATAAAATGAGGAGGAATTGAATGTGTGGCTTGAAATCCCTGTTAATCAATTGGACTGTTCCCCTTGGGTTGTGGTTGAAGAGCAAGTTTTCATTATCTCTAATAATTAGCATCATCTTTTCTGAAATTAGCTGAATGGGCTGACACAGTAATCTGTGGCGGATATGTCATGTGTCTTTCCATTATTAACTTTTTTGGGAGGAGGGAAGAGTGGGTAGGAGAAGAAAGGACTATGGGAATTTTTTTCTTATCTTGGTGAAATTTAACATGAGTGTGGGGGGGTCTATTTTAGTTGATCTGAAAGTATAATGAACATGAGCTATGGAGACATAATCAACAGCTTGAATCCTGCTCTTGCAATTTACTTGGTGAGTGAAACTGGGCAGTTACTTCTCTAAGTCCACCCTTCTGCCTCTGTGAAATGGAGGTAATGCATTCCTTATGAGGTTTTTGTAAAGATTAAATGAGAGGGTGCATATAAAGCCCTTGAGAAGTTACTGGCACTTAGTGGATACCCAGTACATTGTTGCTACTGTTATTGCAACTTTAGTGTTTTAGGTGGCTGTCATATTAAATGGAATTTTTTTTTTAATTCATCAGCTATGGATGGGTTCACTTAACCATTATGCTCGAGACTCCTGATGAGGCACAGAGAAATGAATTCACGGGGGCATCAGGCATGGTCGGAAATGATCAAGGCATAAGGTGGGAGGTGACAAGTGCCATTGAAGAGGAACAGGGCGGTGTCTGTGGAACAAGTGTTAATGGAACAGGTTAGTGGAACAAGCTCCTTCACGGAGTGGTTCACGGCAAAGGATTGCGGAACTGAGTTACAGGGTATCTTTTGGCTGTGGATCCCGGCAGCAGAGCCCCCAAGACTTGCTTTCTTTTTAAGAGTGTTACGACTGCATGTTTATGTTCTCACCCCTAAATTCGTATGTTGAGGCCCTAACCCCAGTGTGATAGTATTTGGAAGTGGGGCCTTTTGGGAGGTGATTAGGTTTAGATGAATTCATGAGGGTGAGGCCCCTCTGATAGGATTAGTGCCCTTATACAAAGAGGAGACAACAGAGCTCCAGCTCTCTCTATCTCTACCTGTCTCTCTATCTCTACCTGTCTCTCTACCTCTACCTCTACCATCTCTATCTCCATCTCTATCTCCGTCTCTCTGCCATGTAGGGACACAACAAGAAAGTGGCTATCTATAGGCCAGAATGGGGCCTCGACAGGAACCAAATCTACTGTTACCTTGATCTTGGACTTCTCAGTGTCCATAACTGTGAGACATAAATTCCTATTGTTTAAGCTACCTAGTATTTGATGATAGCAGCCAGAGATGACTAAGACAGAGGGCTCCAGTGAGCTTCCTGTTATTCTTTCGACAAATCCCTTTCTGCTTCAATCAGCCAGAGTCCGTTTGCTGCTTTCCACTAAAGGCTGACCAATGTAGCCCTCAGTGGCAGGACCTGCATTCTGAGGCTTTGGCACAGCCTGTGTCTCTGGTTGTCTCTGTCTGTCTTTTTTTATCCTGCTCCAACAGGCTAATTCCTTTAAAGTTCCCCCATTCGTTTCAGAGTGGGAGCACCCAAATGGCCTAATTAATTAACATTGGGGAGAGCATGACATCTCACCACCCCTGTGGACTCTAGTCAACCTGGAGACTGGGCCACCCTTGGTCTAATGAGAAGTAAAGACATGCTCAAGGCAGAGCTGGGGCATCTTCTCTTAGCATGGGGCACAAAAGGGACATTTCCCTCGTACAGGGATAGTGACTCACTTTTCTAGTACAGTTTTCACCATGTAACATAAAACAAGGCACAAGCCAGCAAGGTGGAAGTGGGGTAGGGAGAGAAATCCAGGGCTGGGTTGGAATAATTGGGAAGCAATACCAACTCCACCTCTCTCTCAACTGTCTCTGTATTTCTAATGGCTTTTCCAGACTATATACCTTCAGCTGTGTTCCTGTAAAATTATAGACATTCTTTTATTGCAAAATTTTCACATTCCATTTATGTTATTTATGTCTTGCTCTCTTTTCCTTCTTTTCTGTGAATTCTTTAAGGTCAGGAGCCAAGTTATAAAATAAGAGCCTAGTGTAGAGGTGGGTCTCCAAAAGTGCATATTAGTCAGAGTGTTTGTTGATCACCTTTGAAGTAGACAAGCTCCCAGATACAATGATGCAGACATGATGGATGGAAGTCTGTTTCCCACTTACATAACGACTCAGATAGGCATTCCTAATTAGTGAGCAACCTTGCTCTAAGCATGGATCAGGGATCAGGACCCCTCTATCGCATGGCTTCACTGTCCTCAACATGTTGCTTCCCAGGTCTCCATGGTTATCTGTATCAAACTAGAAGAAGGATTCCCCATGCAGTTTTTTTTAAAAACTTGATTTGAGAGAGAGGAATGGGGAGGGAGGGAGGAGAGAAACATCAGTGTGAGAGAGAAACATCGATTGGTTGCTCCTGCATGCGCCCTTACCGAGGATAGAACTACAACCTGTGTATGTGCCCTGACCAGGAATTGAACCCACCACCTTTTGGTGTCTGGAGATGATGCTCCAATTGACTGAGTTGCGCCAGCCAGGGCCCAATGTGTTTTTATAAGCCAGGCCTGGAAGTGGCATGTATCACTTCCATTCACATTCCACTGGCTAGAGTGCAGTCACCTGCCCCCCCTAAATGCAAGGGAGGTTGGGAAATGCAGTCTAGCTGTGGGCCCAGGAGGAGGAAGACAGGGGTTTGGCATGGAGCAAGTTAACCCCTTGCATGTTGAGCTGGGGCATGGAGAAAATGAAGGATCTGGAGAGATGGAAATGAGGGGATGATGATTTCTCAGACAGCAGCGGGCTTGAGGCCTGGAGGTTGGAGAGCACAGAGGGTTGGCTGCGAGGAGCTCGGAATAGACAATTAGCCTTCTGATCACCAGAGTTTCTGGACTGAGATTTCAGTACCTCGAATGAAGAAAGAGTGCTCGTGGTTGAAGATGCTAGCTTGGGATCCAAAATGCCTCGTTCCAGTCTCTGAGATACTTACCAGCTGTGTTGCTAGAGAGCGTTAGTTCTCTGAGCTTCATTTTCCTCATCTGTAAAATAGGGCTAGCAATGCTACCTACCTCATAGGCATGTTTTGAAGATAAAATGAGTTAAAAATAAAAGAGGGAGCCCTGACTGGGTAGCTCAGTTGGTTAGAGCATCATCCCAATAGGCCAAGGTAGTGAGTTCAATCTCCGATCAGGGCACATACAAGAAGCAACCAATGAACGCATAAATAAGTGGAACAACAGATTTCTCTCTCTCTCTCTCTCTCTCTCTCTCTCTCTCTCTCCTCTCTCTCCTCTCTCTCCTCTCTCTCTCTCTCCCCCCTCCCCCCTCCCCCCTCCCCCCTTTCTTATGTCTCTCTAAAATCAATCAATAAATAAAGAATAGAAGAGAGCCTGGCATATAATAAGAATTCAATAAATGCTACTACTTTTACTTTTCCATATATGTGTATATGTAGCACGTGTGCATGTGTGTATGTGTGTAAACTTTAATACCATGAGGACATAAATATAGAAAAGTGGGGTAGGGGAAAGAGAAGGGAGGGTGAGCAAAGGATTTGACTTCAGATCTGTATTTTGTTCACTGACTAATAATGTCACAACACCAGCTCATTCTTATTCATCTTAATAACCTTAGTACTTCAGTCAGTGCTTTCTGAATTGCCTTTGCTGTCCCACCAATGATCACTTGGTTCTTCAGTGACATTCGGTCATACATTTTATATTTTGTGTTATGACATAAATCCTGTCTCTCTCCCACCTTCTGTCTGAAATTTGGCTCATTTGTCCAGGGGATATAATGACGCTCATTAGTATCGGTAGGAGCCAGCTGCCCGCTTCCTCAGAGCAAAGCCCGGCTCACGCGGGCCTTCGTTTCGCTGGCTGCGCTGCCCATTAATGCCAGGCCACTGCCAGTTCCTGCTCCTGTTTCCGCCTTCCTCTCTGTGCCCCTCCTATTGCCCGGCGGGCAGCCTTCCACGGGCAAAGGCCACCTCGCACACACTCTCCTCACTTGGGCTGCAAGTTCTTGGGGTGCTGTGGCAGCACCCCCAAGTCAGCAGCTGCCCCACCAGCTGCCAGGAGGGGGGAGCAGCAGCCTCCGGAGAAGGTGATGGGTAATGGGCGCTGACATTTGATGAACTACCTCTCTGCATTCTTGCTTCACAGAGAGCCCTGCCGAGTGGGTCTGCCAAGTTCTCAAATAAGAAAACACTGTGTTTCCACTCGGCTTCACATTCGGAAGTAAACTCGCTGGGCAACGTCTTCCATGAGGCTCATGTAACTTTAATGCCTCGTCCTGGCATTGTTTACTTGCCCGGCTGGTACTGGCCCCTGTGCGTGGCCTCCTGGAGGACAGGATTTGTTCCGTGCCTCGCGGGCATGCCGTCCGGGGTCAGCAGATGGCCTTCTGATTACTGTTTCCAGCCCATCTTACCTGACCATTCCCTCACTGTATGAACAGCTGTTTCCCTCACTTCAGTGCCGCCCAACCGGATTGGTGATTTTTCTTCTGCCCTTTTGTTTGCACAGAACATAAATCTTTCTCTTTTTCTGACCTGGCCTGCAGTTCCATCCACCTGTGCCCGCCTTGAGCAATACATAACTCTCACCAGGTTCTGTTTCCTTTGCTCACTTCAGCCTATAAACCAAACTTTCTTCTTCCTCTCACCCCCTCTTCTGGGCTGATTCAGCACTCTCCTAGCACCTGGCTGCCAGTTAACACTTAGCCACACAAAATACACTCTTCTATGGGTCTGACCTGAACTGGAAACTTCTGACAGAATGAGATATGCACCAGAAATCTCAGTCCCATTGGCCTCCTTTCTCTCTCTTTCTAGAGTCTGAGGAGACTTAATTTACACCAGGTTAGCAGCGACTGTGCTAATTGAAAATGAGTTAATTAAATAACTTGGTACTTTGAGCTGTCAAAATATAGCCAGTCAATTGAATCAATCCAGTTAAATGTTTAACAGTGATGACAAAAATCAGATATGAACTTAAGAAGAAAGGAGAAGGAACCTACATTTGCTAAGAGGTACCCTTGTGGGTTCTAGACTGTAACCAGTCAAATGCTATCGGCTTTCCTAATTGCTGCAACTGTTTCAGTGGTGTTTGGATTTGTAATTTTACTTTTGGTGTCATGGATTGGAGAAGAATCCCTCAGCATTTGCCTGTTGCCCTCTTTTCACAGAAGGTGTAAAATGCTCTCACAGCGCTGTTTCTCACCTCCATTTGAAAACTGAGGAAGTGAAGTATTCATGCAGTGAAGTGAAGTTGAAGCAACAGGCTGACCAGAAAGAAGGGGCTTGGCTGTGGTTAAAATGAGCTCTGCAGTGAAGTGAAGGCGATCTCTGTTACATTATGGTCTAGAATCTACCAAACACATAGACATGTAACTCTTCATGGGTGATAACTGGTTGAGAATGCTTAGCTACCTTTCCATTTCTTCTGGATGTTAAGCATGTTGGTTTAAAAGATGGATCTCTCTTCCCAGTGTTTGCTTTGTGGTAGGTTAAGAATTAGTATGTAATTAAAACCTAAGTATCTAAATGAGAACTTAATTGACAAGGAGAGTGTATGCAGCATAAAGGATACCTTCAAGCTGACTTAGGCTGAATTGACAGAGCGGCAAGCATCTGGATGGAAAATTCTGACAGTTCATCCTTTTGGCAGACCTCTTTTACCTCACAGAAGTGGCACGTTGAATCCATCCCACTTGAATTAATTGATCATCTCATTTCTTTGACAGAGTAGAATCATAGGTTATAATATGTATGTACTTTGGTTTTTATTTTCCTATGTATTTTCATATTTAATATTTCTTTTGACCCTCACACCAACCCTGTGATATAAGTAGGTCAGATATAGCTTTTCCATTTTATACAGCGGTCCCCCCTTATCCACGGTTTCATGTTCTGTGGTTTCAGTGACTCATGGTCAACCACGGTCCAAAATATTAAGTGGAAAATTCTAGAAATAATTCATAAGTTTTAAATTGTGCACTGTTATGAGTAGCTTAATGAACTCTCGTGCCATTCCTCTCCATCCCACCTGGACATGAATCATCCCTTTGTCCAGCATATCCTTGCTGCATAGCATGCTTCCCGCCCGTTAGTTACTTAGTTGCCATCTTGGTCATCAGATTGGTTGACGAGTATCACAGCGCTTATGTTCAAGTCACCCTTATTTTACTTAATAATGGCCCCAAAGCATGAGAGTAGTGATGTGGCAATTTAGATGTGCCAAAGAGAAGCCATAAAGCACTTCCTTTAAGTGACATAGTGAAAGTTATCGACTTAATAAGGAAAGAAAGTTTGTGTGCTGAGATTGCTGAGCTCTATAGTAAGAACGAATCCTCTATCTATGACATTGTTAAGGAAGAAAAAGGAAATCATGCTAGTTTTGCTTTTGCACCTCAAAGGCAAAAGTTGCAGTCCCAGTATTTGGTAAGTGCTTAGTTAAGATGGAAAAGGCATTTTATTTGTGGTAGGAGACATGAACAGAAAACGTGTTCTGGTTGATGGCAATGTGTTGTGCAAGTGACACCCAGCCACTTACTGTAAGTAAGGAGTAGGAATGGCATCATACACAGTTATTAAAATAGTATTGACTGTATTTCCTTTGCTGTACTTCACATCCCTATGACGACTGTGTAAGTACCAGACTATACTTCTCAATCCCTTCACTTTTTCACCCAGTCCCCTAACCCCTGTCCCCTCTAGCAACCACCAGTCTGTTCTCTGTATCTATGTGTCTGTTTCTGTTTGTTTGTTTATATTGTTTCTAAGATTTCACATGTAAGAGAAATCATATGATAGTTGTCTTTCTCTGACTGACTTATTTCACTTAGCATAATACCATCTAGGTCAACCCATGCTGTTGCAAATGGTAAGATTTCATTCTTTCTTATGGCCAGATAATATTCCATTGTACATATGTACCACCACATTTTTATCTACTTGTCTGTTGGTGGGCACTTGGGTTGCATCCATAGCTTGGCTTATTTATAATAAACAATACTGCAATGAACATAGGGGCACATATAATCTTTCAAATTAGTGTCTTGGGTTTCTTCAGATATATACCCAGAATTGAAATCGCTGGGTCATAAGGCAGTTCCATTTTAAATTTTTTGAGAAACCTCCATATTGTTTTCCAAAGTGGCTGCTCCAATCTCATTCCCACCAACAGTGCACTATGGTTCCCTTGTCTCCACATCCTCACCAACACTTGTTTGTTGATTTATTGATGATAGCCATCCTGACAGGTGTGAGGTGATATCTCATTGTGGTTTCAATTTGCATTTCTCTGATGATTAGTGACATTGAGTATCTTTTCATATGTCTATTGGCCATCTGTGTGTACTCTTTGGAGAAGTGTCTGTTCAGGTCTTTTGCCCAATTTTTAATTGCATTATGTTTGTGTGTGTGTTGAATTGTATGAGTTCTTTATAAATTTTGGCTCTTAACCCCTTATCAGATGAATCATTGGAGAATGTGTTCTCTGATTCTGTGGCACAGTGTTGGTTCCTGGCTCTACCAAATCCTGAAGTGCAGTCTGAGTCGTGAAAGGAAGAGTACACTATGCACACTAGAGTTTGATTCTAAGACCAAACCACTGTTGATATACAACATCTCTTTCTTAAACATTTATAATTCATATATGGTACTTATATTATTTGTCAAGTAAATAGAACATCCAATGATTCAGAACATCAAGTATTTTGTTCTCAGTGGGTCGGAGTATAAAACTTGAGAGAGGACAGGGGTGAAGGAGCCATCTAGTTGAGCCTTTTCATTTTAAAGATTGGGGAGATCTAAGCCCAGAGAAGTGAAATGGCTCTATCCAGATCCCATGCTATTTGAGAGCAGACTCAGGTCCCCTGCCTTTCCTTCTATTGACTGTACACCATAGTGTCATCTCAATGATGTGAACCTGACCATTCAACCTCATGGAGGGGATAGAAGCCTTCCAGGAGGAAGGGGATCCCTGGGAGATGGTGGGTCCCTCTCACAGTGGTCATGTGTACAAATGAAATCACTGTATAGTTATAGTTTGTTTAAAAGCATGGGGTTCAAATAAATAATTTTTTATAAAAATATTTGAATTAATAATAGATGCAGTAATACTCTTTTCATTCAACCCTTCTATATTGAGTCTTGTTTAATAATTTGTAACTTCTCTAGAAATTAAGATCATAAACTATTTTCTTTGTTGGTTAGGCTCCTATACCAGAAATCTTACATATTTAAAATAATAATAGACAATACGTAGTGAGAACTTACCATAAACAAGCACTTCGATTACATTTTCCCATTTAATTCTCTTCAGCATCCTATGAAACTGATACTTTTATAATCAAGCTGAGGCTACACCCTCCCTCAATGGTGGAGTTTTGATTTAAGCCAACATGGTTTGACTCTAGAATCTGCATTTTCAAGCTTTGCTATTCAACCAGTTTACTCATATTTCAAAAAGTATTTTGTGTATCTCTCATGCTGTTTGATTTCTCTGATAACTATGAAATGAACTGCAAATCAAAAATATGAAGTTGCTCTACATTTTCTGACAAGGACTTCTGGATCCGGTGACTAGGTAAGTTAGTTCAAGAGGGCTTTCCAAGGGTGCTGACCACCATATATCTTATGGGATGACTCCTGGTATGAAACTTCTCTAGAAAATTCTGTACCTCTAAAGAAAATTCTAAGCTCATGTAAGGAGCAGTCTGTATAAAGACCTCTTTCATAATCTGGACACTTGTTTTAGCAGATAATGAAGACATATACTTACAAAGAAACAAGCAGCGTGGAAATAATTATTAAACTAGGTCTTAAAGCCCAATTTAAATTTTCATCTCTTTGTTTCTAAGTTAGAAATAGGGCAATAAAGTTACATATTTTTTCCTGCTTTATCCTTTCTCTAGGTGCCATCCCCCCAAATTTGCCTGCTGATCGCTGAAGATTCAGCACGAAGCCTCTCGGCACAGGCAGGCTGTCCATCTCAGGTGAATACTCAGAATAATTAGCTTTTGATTTGGAAGACACACCAATTTAATAGGGAAGAACCCACAGAGAGCTTAAGCAACCTCACAATGTCTCTTTTACAACTCCATTTCCCTTTCCCCTTGACTTGCCACCAGCTTTTAAATAAATATGAGCTTGTGGAAGAAAAAGCTACATAAAATTTTATACTTCTCATATTGTTTTCCTTTTTAAGTTGCAAACTCAAGCTCGATCATACTGCACTCCCACCAAAAGACCCCCTTAGGCAAGAAACACATTATGGGAAGCTATTTATAAGGTTTAAATTATCCATATTAACAAACTTAAGATTCACCTGTGAGGTTTCTAGATGCCAGATCCAATCCACAGTGACGCTTCAGCTTTGGGGTGTATAGTTGACTGCATAGTCTCTCAGGAGGAAAATGTGAGTGAAACCACAGGGCTGGAAGACCCCTGGAGGAATTAACTAATCTATCCCCCTGCCTCAGGCAGGACCAAAAGCAAAACCCATTTACGTATCAGCTCAGGCCGATATGCCTGTTTGTTTGCAAAACCTGATTGGTTCCATCTCTTTCCATTTTTTTAAGTGAAAGCTATAGGCAAAGTATAAGAGAAAAAATGACTTAATATATAGAGACACTCCTGTATTCAGCCAACCCTTGATCATTAAGTATTTATTGGAATTCTCCTATACTGAAAGGACAGCATTAGGTCCAGAAAGTGAAGACATTATAAGTAAAAATATATTGTATGATCACAAGGAGCTTACAATTTGGTTAGGAAGACATGACATACATCAGATGCATTCATATTCCAACTCCAGACAGCACTGGATTGTGTTGACATAAGTATTAGAGACCTAATGTGTACTAGCACAGACAATTCTAATCACAGTCACTGGGACTTCTAGTTCTTGTATACTTTTATGTCCCAGGAATTCTTTCACAGCATTATGAAATCTTGATTTTACAAAGGTTGGAGACATCTAATTTTCTATCTTGAATTCTTGCCCAGAAATGTGTCTGCTCCCTCTAACTCTCATCCCACTGCTGGCAATTAGTAGTGTCACCAGCTGGACTGACGTAAGGGACCCAGGAAAGCAGGACCAAGGTCTCCATGTGAACCAAGGTTTTGGTTTACAGCATTTCCCTGGGCTAAGGGGAGGATTTTCAACTGGGGAGAAATGGTTAATGGTCCCTCACTCCTGTTTCTCCTCAAGTGGGGTCCACAGACTCCTACTTGGGTCAGAAAGCATGGAATTACACAGAAAACTGGGTAGGAGAGCAACCTTTCATTAATTCATGCATTCATTCCATGGGCTGTTATTGGCTGGACTCTGGGGCGACAAAGATGCATGACACTTGGCTCTTGTTTGTGAAGAGCTCACAATAAACATAACCATGATTCTGTGGGGATGGGTAATAATTGAGGCAGGTGTAAGGTGTGCTGTGGGAGCCAGGAAGGGAGAATGGTGAAATCAATATGAGGTCAGCAGAATGTTTTACAAATTCTGTTACATTTACACTAGATTTTGGAGGATAGGGGATTTCATCAGATGAAGAAGGTAGAAGAATCAGTCTAGACAGAAAGAACATTGTGCAAAATAGCGGCCTTGGCACATGGAGTGGTCAGAGAATGACAAGGAGAAGAGGGGCTGTGGAAAGGGGTGAGTTGAGGCTGAAGAGCAGTTTGGTGAGCACATTATAAAGGGCCTTTAGAAAGCTTGGTTTGGGACTTTGGATCTGATCCAGAGAGAGGAATGGGGACAAGGGATGGGAATCCATTAAGGCTCTTCAACAGGACACGTTTGGGTTCATGCTTTATTTAGTTACTCCCTCCAGCAGTCAGTGTGTGGAGGGAACATTGAGGTGGAAAAAGCCTAGAAGAGCGAGCCTGGCTTGGAGGCCATGACAGTAGTGTAGGTGAGAGTAGATGGGGGGGGGGGAACCATGTGTTGGGGGGGAGTCAGGGTGGGGCCTCTGAAAATGGTTGGCATCATCAGAGATGACAGGATTTAAAGACGGGATCTTTTATGCAAAGGAGAGGAAAGGTTGGGGAAGTGGTCAGTTTCTTCTCTGGAGGTGCATGGAGATCAATGTAACGTGAGAAAGGAGCGTCTGGGCGGGACGGTGGTAGAGTCAAGGAGCTTTTGAAGTGAGTGTAGTTGTAGACATGTGTTTGTAGGACAACAGGTCAGTGATATTTAGTCCAGTTGAAAATATGTGGTTGTAGAGTTGAGGAGTAACGCATAGGGGGATAAAACAACCAAACTCTCCATTGATGCCTGAATGGGGGGTGTGGTTTTGGGAAATGCTGCTCTCACTGGGGGAGTCTACCCTGCAGCTCCCTAGAGATAGTTGTGGGATCATTAGTCTCAGCCCCACTGTGGTTCACACAGGTCAGCACCATGCCTTTTTTTTTTTTTTTACCAAGATGCCACAGGGGAGACTGAGGTCTGGGGGGAAAGGAGAAATTTTCTTTCAAGTAACCTCTTTTATCTGAAAAATATATTTAAAGTCTGATTCTGCTGCATAAAATATCCATGTTTGTTTTGATATAAATTATGTTTAAATTATTTACCAGTTTAATGATGCATGTTAATTGCGCCCTCCCCCACCCTCCAATTCATGCATATCCAGGGAGATGCACCCTGGTTACCCTGTGACCTTGGGCCTCCTGGCACAAGACCTCCCCCCCCCCGCCCCCTGCCCCCTGCCCATGCTCCTTGGTTTGTGAGTCACAGATCTAATCAAGATCTGACCAGTACTGCGGTCAGTTCTTCTGTTTAGAAAGAGCCTCCTGGTTCCCACACGCTTGAGTATCAGGTTGTGATGACCCAGACTTCTGGGCCATACCCTCGGGTAGGGTGTGAGCAAATACTTACTTGGGACCAAAAAAAACTAGAGCTGGTCCTTTGTCCTTTCTTTTCTTTTCTTTTTTTCCCCCTAAAAAAGAGGTTATATATTTGATCTTTTTAAAATTACAAAGATAGGACACAAAGGACAAAAGTGAATAATACACAAATAAGTAAAATATTAAATGTATGATTTTATTTTCCCCCTAGTAGCTCTCCCTCCCTCCACCCTTCTCAGTGGTGTCCTATCTGAATAACTGCTGTGTTGTACAGGGTGGGGCAAAAGTAGGTTTTCAGTTGTGAGTATGAGAAACAAAGTTTATTCTTATTATTATTTATTAATTCTTGTATTATTTATTTGTATTACAACTGTAAACCTACTTTTGCCCCACCCTGTATTTCGTTGCTACTCAAAGGAAGGTCGAGGGACCCAGAGCCTCAGCCTCTCACCTGGAGCTGGTTAGAAATGCACAGTCTCAGGCCCCACCCAACCTAACGAATCAGAATCTGCATTTTAGGAAGATCCCTAGGGGATTCCTATACACATTTAAGTTTGAGGAGTAAGCTTTTTGTGGACTGAGGAGACAGGGGAGTTTATTTCCTCTCTCTTCACACTGGAAGGCCTGGTTTTTGAATCTCCAAATGTCCTGTTGCAGGAGGTCAGCCTGCAGCTGGCTGTGGAGCATCCTCTCTGATTTACAAGGAATCAGACCCCTCCTGGGCAAGGGGTCACCAGCCAACCAGGCTGTTTAAAGATCCCGTCCTTTCCATTCGCTCTCTGTGTCCTCAGATTTCCAGGAATACCAAGCAAACCAGAAAGAATAATCCCCAAATTGTGCTTCCTGGAGAAGCCCTCAGCATTCACACCCATTTGAACAGAATCCTGCTCTCCTGGTGTTACTTGGAAGCCATTAGGAAAGGAGGAAGACCAGCTTCTTGTGACAAATCACCAGAGTGCCTGGGTGCCGTGGCCACTGCTGGGGGGCTGGTGGCGAGGCTGCTGGCAGAGGGGTTGCATGAAGGCCCAGTGTGGAGAATAAAGCAGAGACTCACAGAGAAGACACCTAAATTTGCTATGCCATTTTAAGAACTGGAAGCTGCCTTGCTCTGGAGGGAACCTAGTTTATATCTGTTGGTGTGGATCCAAGGCACCTGGGTCATAAAGATTCAAGTCAGTCCTTCAGGCCTCTGACATGGTGCAGTTGACTGTGCTGGTCGCATTGGCTATGGATCTTGGGATTGGGCACAGTAGTCCACCTTTCTCCTTTGTGTGGTGTAATGTCCACCACAGAAGTTGAAATCTGCTGGGTGATTCAAGACAATTGTACAGGATTAAGCTATGATTAGGGCCACCTTGGCTGGTTCCTTTGGAGATGCAGAAGTTTTAATGGAAGGGAACTGGTAGTAGTAAAACATGTATGAAATTGCTAAGAGGATGATGAAAATTAGACACAGTATTTACTCGCTCAACATGTAGATTGAGCACAGGACAGGCCGGTGTTTTTCAGGGTTTTAAGGCCTGTGCTTTATTTTGATGTGCCTCGGTTGCCCTTGCTCCGCTGCCCGGATCGCGATACACTCCTGTCCCCTCCCCTTGTCTCCACCGTCTCCGTCAGAAATTAGTGTCTTCTGTGTATCCACCAGCTCAGACCCTTGTTTTGGACTTTGGTTTCTGTGCTATGAAAATAATGGTTGTGTTTTCATTTTTCAACTATAAAAACATAATATTGAGTATGTTTTCTCAGACTACATATTGTTTCCATGTCCCACCTGGGGAGTTTGATCTCCTCCAAGAGAATCACTATGCTAGAAATTTAATGCAGGTGAAATTCTGGAAAGGATCATTGTGGAAAGATCATGCCAGGGATCTCAGAAAAGCAAGAGGGCAGCTTCTTCCAACAGATCAAAAAGACAAGGTGGGGCAGATGATGCAATTTTGGGTTATAATTGGTTTTTCTCAAACATGCTTTCCTCCAAATCCCTTCATGGATTAAGTATGATTCTGGGAAGGCATTTTGGCTCTTTCTAAGTTGTAATTCCAGCCATGCATGTCAATGTCTGGAATTTCTTTAATAAAGAACCACTTTATTTTTCCCATTGGAAGTTAGGGTTTGAAAAGCCCTGGGCGATGACCTTTCAGACAATGAAATTCCCGCTGAAGTAGAAATGATTGATCATGGTCTTTCCTTAAAGTATATTTTTATGGGAGTGGGGAGGGAAAGAGCATGAAAACTTTGTGTATCAGAAAAGAAGAAGATGGAAAAGCCACAGAAAGGGGAGACACTGGATGTGGAAGACATGTGACTAGGGTATAGGTCATTCTATAGGAGTTTCAGTGTTGTGATGTCCTCTGGCATCTTTGTATGCATGGGAGGTGAAGGACCAATGTGATGTTTCCACTCAGTATCCCAGGATAACATCTGCCACTTAGTAGATGTTCAGTAAATGTTGAATGGATAAATGAATTCTTAAAAATATTGCTTGGTATCTTCTCTAACTCTTGCTACCTGTCACAAGGGAAATAATGGTTAGTGGGCAGATGCCTTGTAACATCCCAGGGACTTAATCTAATGTATAAAGTTCATCTGGGCATCTTAAGAGAACTTTACATAAAAATTTTTACAAAACATTTGTAAGACACATAGAACAAATGTCAGAAGCCTGATCTTAGCTTTGCTACTTCTACCCTTTGAAATTCTCCACATCTCAGTTTTTCATCTGTAAAAATGTGGTAGTGGCTATTTCATAGAGTTGCCATGAGGATTAAATGAGATGTGTAGGGTATGAGGCACAGGAACTGCCACTGGATAGATGTTAAAAAATATAGTTACCTCAGAGTTATTCATGATAGATGTAAAATCAAGTGGGGATCTGACTTCTCTGCCAATTAAATTCCTTAGGGGTGATGATTTTTAGGCCTGTGGATTCTTTGACAAGTGGTATATTTCACAAGCATGGAGTGGTCCCCTATGGAGACAATACCTGGTTCTCAGGCAGGGTGGGAATGCTGCGTTTTGACCAGTTTGTTAGGGGTGTGACTCAAACCAGTGGTGTAACTCAGAGGCACTAGAATCTCTTCACACTGGGAAGACTTTTGGATTTAAGGCAGATGTTACAATAATGTTTTCAGGAGCCATGTTTTCTAGGTTTTGACCTTGTGATCTGAAAGCTAAATATTCAGGTAGCCAGGTAGCAATTCACAAGCTTATTAGAAGTAAAGATTCTCACTTTTTTGGGTAACTGCACAGCTTCTAGCCATGGCCTTCTAGTAGCTGGTGGATACTTGCTGAGTGAATGAATGTCCAAATAAAGGCCCACCAGAGAAACTGAAGGTAGGGAACCAACATAGAGAGAGGGAGGCTGCTGATAGATGGGGTCAAGGTTGGTGGTTCAAATACAGGAAGCAGTGCAGAAGGGAAGCCAGAGCAAAGGCCACACCCAAGCCAGTTCCCATGGAGGTTTTTGTGTTGGTGGTGCCCCCAGACTCCACATTCTTTAGGGAAACTAGTTTTTCTCCCCACAGTCATCTCGGTTCTGACCTTAGAGCATCCTGGGTCACGTTACGGAGTTGACCTGAGGAGAGGCCAAGTCTGGGTCATCTTTGGTGCCAAGATTTCCTAGTCTGACTTGCATGACTGCCTGCTCCCCATTAGAGTGGAAACAGAAAGCCTTGGATGCTTGTGATCACTTGTGTATGAGTCACCTTTGGACTGCAGTCAGCCATTTCTGTGCATGGCAGGTGGGACCAATTGCAAAATGTTTTGATCATGTCCTTAGGAGTGGTTTTCTTTTTCTTTTTTTTTTTTAAAAATCTCTCTCCTCTTACCCTAAGATACACCACCTGGTACTGGAAGCAGACACTCAGGACCTGGCCTCACAGTCCAGGAGAGAGGTGAACCCAGACTTGTGCAGCATTTCTTTATTTATCCTTAAAGCTTTTTATTATGGAGAATAGAACTCTCCATCTACTCATCAAATGACTGCAAAAATTATCTCCTATGTACTGCCTCCCTTAGTCTTTGAAGTAAATCCAGACAAAATGCCATTTCATAGGCTAGGGGTTTAAAATGATTAGCATCACTACCACCACCATCACCACCATCATCAACATCATCATCAAAGCTTCTTTTGAGGATCCGATAAAAACTACAGACTTCTTTTACCAGAAAAATGTACTCACACATCTGCACCCAAAGCTTGCATATTAGTTTAGGGGATTCACAAAATTCCTCACCCCCTGCCAAGGACCCCGTATTAAGAAACCCTGCTTTAGACCGAAGTAGTCAGCTCTGGGCTTTCTTCTTGGACCCTGGACCTCCCTCAGGCAAGAAGACTCTTGATTAATGCGAGAAGGGTGTGATGTCCTGCTGCCAAGTGGGGAAGTGGGGTCCTTGCTAAGAGGAGCTGAGGTCCATCCTGATGGGAGTTGAAGTCCATCCTGATTTATTTCGTTAGCCTATCTCTGAGGTGTCACTTACATTAGCCCAAAGCACAAATTATTATTTTCAGTGAAGGTGGAAGTAGCTCAAAATCTTTAAAAGTAATACTTATGAATATGTAATAAAAAGTGAGTCTGGGTTTATTGAAGTAGCAGATACTTTTAATGAATATTAATGAGGGAATGTGAGACGAAAGAGATAGTGGGTTATAATAGCAATGCACCGAAATTGAGAAAGATAAACTTTAACAGAAATGCTTAAAATAATTGATCTAATGTAATTTCTATATGTTCCAAATTTTAAGGGGCAAGAAATTGCTTTGCAATTCAGGGTCAGCAGATGACGTGTTTAAATGCCAGTTCAGCTGCAACTGTGCCATTACTAACTTCCACTAAGTATTGAAAAATATATGTGGGGTATATTTCGATTTCCCAATTTTGCTCTTTTTAAGAGATAAAAGTTAAAAGGCAAATCCATCACCAAGCTGGTATTTAAGCTCATAATCAGGATGACCAGCATAGCATTTAAGATACAGACTGCTGAAAATAATTGATTATCTCATGTACATTCCATGCCATTAATATATGGCAAAGATGACAGTGTAAATATGAGAGTCAGCATAAAATACAGTTGCTTGAAAGTACTAAAAATTATATTATTAGGTAACCAAACAGGTGTCTTCTTAACAAAGCCTGGGAATCATTTCCTTTCATTCTTGCTAATTACCTTTTCTCTGCACATGGCATCTCCAGCTTCCTCTGCTATGTTGGTTACTTTTCTCCGCTATCTAAGTGTTTTCCTTGACTGTTCAAAAAAACAGAGGTGGCCATCACTCATTTGACTACCAGTGACTAGTTCACTATCCTCTAGGTGGGGAATCTGAGCAGATGAGCTCACCTTTAATGATCTTTAATCATTTTCTCCCGCTCCACCTTC
Source organism: Miniopterus natalensis (assembly GCF_054644295.1). Taxonomy (NCBI): domain Eukaryota; kingdom Metazoa; phylum Chordata; class Mammalia; order Chiroptera; family Miniopteridae; genus Miniopterus; species Miniopterus natalensis. The sequence continues at coordinate 44,001,433 of NC_142081.1, forward strand.
GGCCTAGTTTGTTTCATAGGATTGAGAATAAGCTAACCCTGACTTGACGCCCCCCCGCCTTTCCCCCTTCCCTCTCTCTCTCTCTGTATACATATGTATATATACAACACATTTTTTCTCCTCTGTATGAGCTCAGACCTGCATTAAGAAAATTACGTATATTCAGCATTTCTAGATATTTGTAACAGAAGGGTTTTCAGGTTATCTTAGTCTTTCCCAAGCTACAAGTTTGACCCAGTTTCCTTCTATCTCTGCTTGGCCTTGTCTAGTGATGACTCCATCTTCAGGTTCCACATCAGTTTCTTAGAAGGCTCTAGGCTTCCCCATCATGCTACCAAGATTATGTCAACAGTTCTTGATGTTCACACCAACAAATCCAGAGGAAACGTGATGGCCCCTTCTGGTAGCTCTCCTCGAATAAAGAGTGATTTTACTTTGCTGGAAACACTTTGGGTCTCATCGGCTCCCATTGGGCTGTATGCCCATCCCTGAGCAAATCACTATGGCTGGGGGTGGCAGATGCTGAGTGGCTGAAGCCCTCAGGGGGACCACTCCTATATTGATATTGGAAGTCTGACTTGCCCAAGCCAGACATTCAGAGTATTGGTGTCCAGAAGGAAGGAGAATGTGTGCTAGGGAGCAAGGGGCAGATGTCCATTTTACATTCCTTTTTGCTCTTACTCAGACAGGTGTTTAATGAAATGTGTTCATGTGCCTGTTATGCTAAAATTTGGGGTTTGCGATGTGGAATCATCCAATGGGGGTCAGAAAAAGGATATGCAGTATCATGTGGTGGCAGAAAGAATTGCATCCTAATGTCCTTCAGGTGAGCAATAAGTCTGTTATTATGAGGACTGAAAAGTCCTAAAAGTCATGATGGAATCTAGAGAGTTTGTAATACTAGCTGTTAGTGATACTAATACTACCATAAGTAGTAAAAATATAGTTATATAGCATTTTACCATTTATAGGACACTTTTACATTCACTTACATTTAATGGTATATGTAAGGCAGGTATGAATTTCATTCCTAGCAGCAGGCTCTCCACAAACATACCAACTAACCCAGTGATTTGTAGGAGTAACAGCTTCTTCTAAAATGTTCTAAATTTTTCTCTAGAAGTAAATATGTGCCTCCAACGACGGCACATTAGCTATTCAAAGTTTTATATACAGAGATATTTATAATAACAACATAATTGGAAACTGTATGAATATTGAACAGTAATAGAATGGTTAAGTAAATCTTGATGTATCTATTCCAGTGCATTATTAGTAGATGATTTTTAAACGATGCCCTCAAGCAATGCCTAATGACAGGAAAAGTTCATTATATAAGTAATAAAAACAATGTGCAAATCTGAATAAACCAATGTTCAGTATGTTCCTAATTTTATTAAAAATAAACATGCACACAAGCATAGGAATAAGTTAATATCCAAAATATTTAACAATTGTTGCAGCAGGCACTAGCCAATCGGAATGGACACTTTCTATTCTCAGCTGGTATGGCCGTGCCAGTGTTTAGGGGTTAAGCATCTATTCTCAGAAAAGTAACAGTGGTAAGATAATGGAAGAGAATTTTCTTCTTTTTGCTTAAAAATTTTTTTGTACTTTTTCTGTTTTCTAAATTTTGTATAATCAGCATGTATTATTTATAAGAATTAATAGAAAAGAATACAATGCCTTAATACTCCTTTTAGAGAAATCTATAATTTCATAGAATTTTACAATGCTTTTCCGCTCTTCTTGGTTTCTGTGGCCCTTCCCCTCCATCCAGTGAGTTTGCCTCCTTCAGTCCATACAATTTACAGAAAATATCAGAAATGCGTCAAAAGATGTGCTCGAATAAGTGCCCAATGAAACTGAATTAAATCAGCGCCATAAAAAAGAAAACTCCATTGTCTCGTAATGATTATTGGTGGCACACCACAAGGCAGCCAGTTATGTTTTTAGTGGAGTAGTCGTACTGGCCAGCCGACTACCAAAATCTTTTCTTTGTCAACAAAGAAAATCATTCCAACAGTTACTTCACTTGCACTAGGCCCCAGGCCCCGTTATAAGCACCTTTCTTAGATGTTCTCCTTTCATTCTCACGACCACCCCATCAAGTAGGTGCCATTATTGTCTTCAGTATGTAGAGGAGGCTTAGAGAGGTCAAGTAATTTGCACAAGGTCACCCAGCTAGCAGTGGGAGCTTAGGTTTGATGGCAGAGAGTCCGGCTCCACTGGTTTGCCCTTAATGGCTTTATTGTCTTCCCAGCATCGTTTCATTCATGAGCGCAGGGGTCAGCATGGTTCTAAAAAGAAGAGTGTCGATATTCTTCTCTCACATACACCCACCCCAAAGGAGTATAGTAGGTGCTTAATAAGCAGCAGATAATGATCCTTGTTCTTATTGAACCTCCGGGCATTTGGCCATTTTTCTAGAGGACAGTCTTCATAATGTAGGACGTAGTGCCTGTGAACCGTGGGAGCCGCTCGCTCTCTGTTCTTTGCAGTGATGTTTAGGATCTGATACCTCAGTTTTCTTCCCCACTGAATGGAGATAGAAATGGGATCTACCTTTCAGGCTGTGTGAGATAAACAAGTTAAAACCTATAAAGCCCTTAGATAAAAGCCTGGTAAAGAGTAAGAACTCAGTAAATGTGAGTCGTTGCTGTTTTGTTATAATTTTTTCACTTCGGGACAGAGATACCTGCCTCTGAGGGAGCTACGTAAGGAGGTTTGCACTAGTTCATCAGCAAGGCTCCATGACATGGAAAAGCCAGGCACAGACTCCTCAACCAGAAAGACCCATGTAGAACATTCAGTCACTATCTTCATCTCCAGGCCTAATATCTGTTTGCACTATATATGTTCCAGATCCCCGCCCCCTGAACAACTTCCCAAGACCCTGCTTTGCTCTGTAGTTTGGTTAAGACTTCCCCTAATCAGTTTTGCATATACTGTCCTTGTGCTGGTGATTTAAGATGAGCTTAGAGTGAAGTTCGGCCGGCGTGGATTTCAGCAATTGATTGTCAGTTCATTCATTCATAATCTGGCTGAGGTGAAGAGGATTTTGGCCAGTGGTTTGACGTTAGCCGAGTGTGAGGCTAATGGGGTATTAATTGAGCGGGGAGCTCCTGATGAGGAGTCACAGAGGGTTTGTGCTGGCGGTGTGGGTAGCGAAGGCACTCAGGGAAGGCTGAGTTGTGGGTTTTGGAAAACGACTAACTAGGCTTGGCCCTTTCTGCACTGTTCTTGCAGCCCAATGGGCCTTGTCCTTCCAAATTTTCTGGGCAAGTGGCAGCTGCTGAGACAGAAATCCTGATTTGTGGAAGTTGAAAGGATGGTGAGGGAAAGCTCTTTCCCTTCCCGAGGATGAGGTAGACTAGCAGTTGATTTCTGGGGCAGGCCACCTCTAAACAATTGTGCACTCCCCGATAATTTGGGGAGCTGCTAGCATTTTTAGAAACGGGAGTATATTTAAAATTCTAACATAATTTCTAGCTATTTCCAACCCTCCATATGTGTATTGCCAAAAGTGAATTTTGAGAGCAGTAGTGGGAAAATACTGCCTGGGGATAAAGAAAAGTTACTGCAGGAGTCTGGTTTCTCTATTAATTTATTTCACAATAAGAGCAAATTCCTTTCCCTAGGGGAGTATTTGACAGAGTAATTGCGCTAGGGAACAGTCACTGTTTTGTTTCATTTTCTCCCTCTTATTTAAACTTTCTTTGTAACGCAAAGTGTTATAAATCTTCCTGAAAGAGCAGCTTAAACAAGATACATGGGCTGTGAAATATGTTTTATGTGTGTGTGTATACACATAGAAAATGAATATTATCTATAGGTATATTCATTCATTTATTATTGTAGGATCCCAGAATGACATTTTCACAATCAAAAGAGAAAACCAGGAGTACACGAGATCAGAAACAATGTGAAACACATCTTCCCATTTTTAAGGAGCAAAAAGGACAAGTGCCATCTACTTGTTATGGATCATGAGCAAAAAACATGGACCTGAGTTCAACTTGCATTGCCTCTGACCAAATAATAATGATTTTATTACTTACAAAGATTTTTAAAATTTTAAACTGTTCATAATGCAAACTTTAAGCAATGAATTCCTATGACTATGACACTTTTAATGGTTGACACATATCCCATATAAAACATTGTGCTTCATGATGGAGGGACTCGAGAGGTAAGTCTTTCTGTATTGTAGCTTTCGATGGAGACCAGTTCCAGGCTCCTTCTCACCTTCCTCAGGGCCTTGGGTACTGTCGAGCTATTCTTGTAACTTCAGGAAAACCTCTAATAAACTCTGCTGCACCAAGGTTTGGGACTGAAGCTGCCGTCCCTCCCAGGAGTATTTGTAACTGAAAAGACAACACAAATGAGAGGACTAGATCCCACTGTTAGGAGAGGTGGAATGTCAGGCATGAGTGGCATGTGTTTCTGGGTGGGACATTTCCTGGCATACTCAGTTGTTATCATGAACAAAGCCCGCACATGATACACATACACACCAAATTCTGCAAGGACTCTGAAGCTGCTTACGAAAATGAAAATATAAAAAATGAAAGCATTGCAAAACTTTAAAAAGTAAGAGAGGGAAATAAAAGTATGGAAAAATGAGAGCAAAGTATGTTGATTCTACAGAGAAGAGTAACATTTCAAGCAGATGTTAGATCCTTTATTATATCATTACTACTGTCTTCATTATTATAAAGACAGTACACCACTATAGAAAATCGGGCAACTGACAAAAATAGTACCTGTAATCCTTTCCCCAATACAAAAGCTAATCTTTTTTTAAATAATTTTATTTTAACAATCTAATTTTATGGGTTAAGAAAGCATTATTTCCAAAAATTAACTGACTTACTCATGATGACAGAGCTCATACACAGCTCATCAAGACTGAAAAACAGGACAGACATTTAAGGAAGGGAGATCACTTCTGTGGGAGAGCTTTGTCCTTTTTTGTTTTTTTAAAATATATTTTTATTGATTTCAGAGAGAAGAAGGTAGAGGGAGAGGGAGGCAGAAACATCAATGATGAGAGAGTCATTGATCGCCTGCCTCCTGCACGCCCCCTGCTGGGGATCAAGCCTGCAACCCAGGCATGGGCCCTGACCGGGAATCAAACCTCGATCTCCTGGATCCTAGGTTGATGCTCAACCGCTGAGCCATGCCCGGCCGGTCCCTTTGCAGGTTTTCAAGTGCCATCAACTCATGCCAGCCTGTGTCTAATAAAGACTCTATGATCAGTACATTGCATTGGACTTACTTTGGGAATGAGAACTCCTCCGGACATCTCTGAAGCTCTAGAACAAATTATGAAAGTGGAACTGGCCAGACTCCAGGATTCCTATCTCTAGGCCCAGCCCTCCCCCTATTGAACTTGGCTGCCTTATGGTTTGAATTGTTAAGTCCAGAATGTGTACTCCTAATGGTTTTCTCTGAATGATTTAGTCTCCCAGGTGAGGACAACTTCTTTTCATATAAAATTAAATTTAGGTTGGGAAATAAAAGAAACAATTCCATGAGGCAGTTAGTATTATGGTCTTTTGATAGTAGATGAGGAAACCGAAGCCCACAAGGTTGAGTGGAGAGGTTGAGCCAGGTCTTAAGGTAGGTCTATGAACCTCCAAAGCCCATGCTCTCAAACATTAATGGGCATGTGTGGAAAATATGTGGGAGTCCTGCTACCACTCCTCAACTCCATGTCTTGCCAGATATTGCTAATTAGGCAAGATACTCTTTCTTGAGTCCAGACTCAGCCTCAGAATCCTTCTCAATACATCACTGTAGGCAACCACTACCAACCAGTGGGAACTGACATAATGTGACACTTATTGACCAGCCCGGCACTGCAGGAAACTCGTTCGCTAAACTAGGCTCATGCAATGGATAGAGCCCTGAACATCTGCCTATCCTACTTAGGTGAGTCTGTGGGCAAATCCCTTAAATTCTCAGAGCCGCAACTCTGCATATAGAAGACAATCATACTACTCACATTCTAACACTGACATGAAGAGCACACCAAATGAGCAAACACATGTAAAAGCACTTGATGAACTGTTCCAATCTAAGTATCATAATTACTCTTTTTACAGATGAGAAAAACTTGTTTTACTTACAGAGTATTCACAAGTTGCTTCCTGAGATAATACCTTTAAGTATTTACTACTTTTAACCTTTTTAAAAACAAGTTTAACATACTCTCATTGTTAATTATCTCACTGACAGCCTGGACAGCCAGAAGTGGGGAAAAGTCATTAAAATTGAGCCATGAAGTTCGGCTAATAATTTTTTTTAGTTGCTCCCTTTCTGCAGTAGTAACGTTGCTATCTTTTATTGTTGAGTATGATGTTAGCTTGTAAGAAATAAAAAAAAATCTTGAGACAAATGAAAAGGAAAGTACAACATATCAAAACTTATGGGATGTTAGCAACAGAGTTCTAACAAGGAAGTTTATAGCAATAAATACATTAAGAAAAAAGAAAGATCTCAATAAATGTCCTCAGTATTTTACCAACATTTGAGCTTTTTGGAAAGTCACTCTAAGACTGTTTTTTTCTACAAGTTGCTTCCTGAAATAGTGACAATGATTACTGAGCTGTTCCCAGAGCATACCATGAAGTTCTTGAAAATTAGTGTTTATCATGTGTGATCACTAAACTACCTGCCACAAAATTACCAGGAGTTGGTATTGAAAATGTGGATTCCTGGGCCCCAGGCAAGACTGACTGAGTCACAGTCTGCAGGGGGATCCCAGGAATCTGTCCCACACAGGTTTCCCACATCATTCCTAGGGACCCTAAGCTTGGAGGACCACAGTTTCAGAGTTTCGTACTAGAGAAAACAATGTTTCTCTAGACCTAAGTGATTGGGATTTTCTCACGTGATTTTGAATTCTATGGCTTTTCGTTCAAGCATCTCTCCTCTTTTCTTACTTAGCTCTAATCATTCTATTCTTGTTTTAATTTTTAAGGTTACATGTAAGCCACCTCAAACATTTTTAGAAGTTGACAAGATATAAATAATTCAAGAATAAAGTTACAGTATTATAAAATAATAGTTTCCCCCCGCTGCTGACTCATATATATTTGTTTCAGGCTATGCAATTTTTTTTTAATGTGAAAATTTTACTCTTTGATAAAGTTTTTTAGAACTTATATCTTTGACGTAAAAACTCACATTCTGAGTCATCCAGCTGCGCACTACAGTTTGACCCTTGGCCTGCATTCCCAGCATCTACAACTAATTGCACTTATTTAAAAACATGTCTCAGTTCCTAGGTATCTCTCTTGGGGTCTGCAAGGGGTCCAGCTGTGAGTGTAGAAGGCAAAGGTCACGGGGGAAGGGGTCCCAGAAATGCTGTGTGTTGCCACCAAATGTCTGGCACTGCATCTTGGAAAGGAAAGATGCAGTGAGGATATTCATGGGCCCTCAGACAAACTTAGCTTGTCAGACAAACTTAGCTTAAGTCCTGGCTCTGTCACTTACTGCTGTGTAACTATGGACCTGAGTTTTAACCTCTTAAGCATTTCAGAGGTTTCAGCGGAGGAAATACCTCTTAGTGGCAGATTGGATAAAGTGGATGAAAGTGAAGAATGAAGCCAAGGTGATACTGAGACTGTTTTTTTGGAGGTCAGAAAAAGGGTTATTTTCAGGAGCAGTCTCTGGGAGCCTTCATATGTTTGGGACTTGCCACACATGTTAATTAGGCAGACCCTAGTTTAGCATCCCAAGAGCACTTTTCTTATTGGCATCCTGGTTCCCTTTACAGGTGCCCACTGACCTGTCTTCGTAGGGACCCTCTAATGCAGCAGTTGGCAGACTAAAGCCAGTAGGCCAAATCTAGCCCACACCCCTTCTTTTTGTAAATAAAGCTTTATTAGAGCACAGTCACATTTATTCATTCATTGATTCACAGGACTATAGATGCTTTCATGCTACAACAGCAGAGTTAAGTAGTTGCAACAGAGACCAAGTGGCCCACAGTGCCTAGAATACTTACTATCAGGTCCTTTACAGGAAATGTTTGCTGCCCCTTGCTCCAAGGCAAGGTTTTCTTGCCCCTCCCATCTCTCCCATCAGGACCTTTGGAGGAGATTGACAGATCTGAGATATCCTCTTGATGAAATTGCTCCTGATGTCATTCTGGTCTATAGCATTCTCCATTTAGCATCAGCCTTTAAAAGCCTTGTCCTAAGAAGGAAACAATGTAGAAAGAAAGGAAGAACCAATGGGATGCATTGGGATTGTAGAAATTGTGTTTTCACTCAAGTCTTACTACACTGACAGAACACCTACAGAGACTGAACATATTTTTGCAGTTGGTAAACTGAAAACAGCTTTTACTCACAGGCCTGCTTCCTGGTCACTAGATCAGTAGTCTCAAATTAGAAGGGATGCAGAGATAGAGGTAAGAATGGGAGACAGTAGGGCAGTTTGTGGGCTACTGCTTAACCTCTTCAGGACTGTCGACTGTCTCCTCACTGTGCTGAGGACTTGACCCCCTTGGGGCAGCAGTCAAGTCCTTAAGGCTGCTGAAAGTTGAGAGGTGTATATATGCATAGCCCATAGACACAGACAATAGTGTGATGAGGGCCAAAGGAGGGGGGTGGAGGCTGAGTGGGGGTAGGCAAAAGGGGGTGGGATGGGAACATCTGCAAAGGTGTCAACAATAAAAAGTTTAAATTAAAAAAAAAAGTTTAGTGATGAAAGCTTAGTCCTGCTGCATTTTAGGCTAAAGACTAACCAGATCTGTTGGGCTGCCCTGGAGGACACCCCCCCCCCCCCGTGACTCTAGCTTATAATAAGAGACCCAGTGACAGGAAGCTTTCATGTCAAGTTCTGAGGTTGACTCCCCACTTCTGATCCCAGCATCCTCTGCCTGGTCAGGACACGTCCCAGTCTTCTCTACCACCATCCCAGCTCCATCAGTATTTCCTTCCCCTTTGCCTGCTTTTCACACTTCCCCTTTTTCGGACGTGCTGTTCCTTCTGCCTGGGCTTCCCTTCATCTCTTTACATCTTTGGAGATCAAACCCCCATTCTCCCCTTCAAATCCCAGATCTAATGTCTCCTCTGCTATGAATCTCTCCCTGGCTCCACCAGACACAATTTCTCTCTGCGACCCCAGGATGGTTTCCCAGCACTGTGTAGTCTCACTCAGATGGTGTATTTGTATTTTTATCTCTCACTGCCTCAGACAGTGGGTGAGGACTACATCTTTTTCATTTTTTTTTTAAAGTATATCTTTATTGATTTCAGAGAGAGGAAAGGAGAGGAAAAGAGAGAGATAGAAACATCAATGATGAGAGAGTTCATTGATCAGCTGCCTCCTGCACGCCCCCAACTGGGGATCGAGCCCACAACCCAGGCCTGTGCCCCGACCGGGAATCGAACCCCTATTGTGTGGATCCTATGTCGACGCTCAACCGCTGAGCCAAGCCTGGTCGGGCTGCTTCTTCTTCTTTTTTTTTTTTTTTAAACATATCTCTGTTGATTTCAGAGAGAGGAAGGGAGAGGGAGAGAGAGACAGAAACATCAATGAGAGAGGGTCATTGATGGGCTGCCTCCTGCATGTCCCCTGCTGGGGATCGAGCCTGAAACCCAGGCATGTGCCCCGACCGGGAATTGAACGGTGATCCCCTAGATCCTAGGTCGATGCTCAACCACTGAGCCTCACCCGGCCGGGCTCTTTTTCATTTTTGTATCCCAGTTCCCAGCACAGTGTCCAGCACCCAGTAAATGCAAAGCAATAAAGCACCGAGGCTATGAGCAAGAATGAAGATCTGTGGGACCCTGGGCAACTTACTTATTTTCTTGAAGCCTCACTTCCCAGGTGTCAGCTGGGAATAATAGTAGTTCTCAGCCATAGGATTGTTGTCAGGATTAAATGAACTGATAAGGAAAGGTGCTGAGCACAGTGCCTTCTACACAGCAAAGTCTCAGCAAGTGTCAGCTGCTGCTATTCCTAATAATACCCTCCAGTTCTTTAATTGTCTAATATAACGAACAACAGTACTGATGATAACTCCGTGTCTGAATAAATCGATGGATGAATGGTCATTTTATTCCCTTTCATTCCCTTGATGAGGCCACTGACAAAGACAGGTGTGCTACCTAAGTGGAAAAGCTGTCCTTTGGCCTCTTTCAAAGATTCTCCTTTTCTGAAAAGCCTTCACCCCACTTGGGTGAAGTTTGGAGTCTCTGAACTTTCCTTTTTTTCAATCAGGTCAAGCGATCCTGTGCAGGGGGAACCGACACCAAAGGCCAAGGAATGGGCTCCAACACCCCAACTCATTAATATCGTCAGCATCTAACAAATGGGAGGCCGGAGAGCAGACCGAACAGCCACTTGGTCACATGGCAGGGGTCTGCCCTGGGGCCCTGCGCACATTGAGCGGATGGGCACAAGTGCCATCCATATTTCTCTGCGCAGCCCTGGCCCCCACCTCCCCTGTCAGCCTGCTGGGCGGGCTTGGCCGAGGATCTCGTGCTTCACAGAGAAGATTTATTCCTCAAGACTGACCTACATGGACGTATGTATCTAAATTCACAAAAGCTCGAGTTTGATGGCAAGCAACAAAAGGTCAGAGGAAAAGCAGGCAAGGCGTTTAAATCAAAATGATGAAACTGGGTAATTTCATTAGCAACAGTTGTATTTACTGGAAGTCACAGATGGTGCAGTTTAGCTCTTAGCCAAGTTTTTAGGACAAAATAAGAATGAAGAAAGAAATATTTCAAGGGAGAGGTGGTTAAAAATTAAATAGGCACCAGATGGCTCAAGATTGTCCTTCCTATAAATTTGGTGAACGAAGGAGGCAGTCTGAATCCAAAGGCTTTCTGAATGGGTCTTTAAGAATATATAAATAAGGCCTTTAAAAGGGAGAGATCAAGGGAGGAATTATATTGCGTGGAGATAACAGCTACTTATATAAACCGTATTACATCTCATTTACTTAGTATTTATTGAGAATCTACTGAGTGCTACGTTCTGTTTTTAAAGTCTATTAGTGATACAAAGGGAGGCTATAGTTTCCTGGAATGTTGGAAAGCTCCTTGCTTAAGTTAAGAGAGGGAAACATGGTTTTGAAATGCATTTGGCCATGAACACACTTGTTTTTCCTTTGGTGCATTTGGTGAAAAATGCTTCAATGAGTTTCCATCGATTAGAGATTAAAATCTAAACTCCTTACCATGCATGGAACCCTCACGAGAACTATTCTCTCTAGACTTGGATTTCCCAAAGCTGCTGTATATCAGATTGTCTGAGGACCCGCATTCAGACAAGCACCTCCATTGAGTCTATTGAGTGCAGAGGATTGAGAACTACTGTTCAAACTGTCCTCTTACCTGTCTTCATCAGATCTTCTGTTCAGGCTGCGGGGAGCCAGTTGTCACTCCCTGAACTCCCAAGTCTCAGGTCCTTACATCTTTGCAAATAGTATTTTATAAAGCACTTTCCCATTCTGTGGTTATGCTCACCCTCAAGTCTTAGCTTAAACAAAAATCTCTGGAAACGCCTCTCTTGCTACCAGAGTCCAGTCCATGTATAGCCATCACAAGAACTTTGTTTCCTGGGTGAAATGAGATCCTCTGCAGTATTTTGCAGTATTTTGAGTAGAGGAAAGAGAAATATGACGTGTGTTTCACAGGCTCTTTCTGAGAGTTTCAGTTTCAGTAATGGTAAAACTCCCACTTTATTTATTGGACTAAGCCTCCTGCTGATATAAATGATGGAAATATGGGGAACAATTGTTTAAAGGCACTGGAAAGCAATATGTGGCAGACAGAAGCTGCAGAGGACTTGACATTTGAAATAGGGGAAGAGTATTGGCTGAGGCCCACTTCATAAGGCTTTTCCCTTGATGGCCACCCTCAGTCTCAGTAATGCATAGTGGGGGAGCTCAAACAGAAAGCCACACTCTTACTACTTGGGCTGCAGAGCAACTGATTGAGACAGGATATACTGGAAAGTGATGACCATCAAGCGGCACGCAGGCTGCCCTCAATTCCTTGGCTGCCCCCTGAATTGTCCATGTACAGGGTGAGATTCCAGGAGCCCAGAGGAAAAATGACTGCAGAACACTAAAAGCGCTCAGCAGAGATTTCCACCTTCTGCAGGGAGACTGAATTTAGAGTCAAATCCTGCCGAGACTTAGAGGGGCTGGGCCAATGCCTCGGGCTTGCCATTAAAATCCCAGAGAGACCACATATTATAGTAAAGACCACATTTTAGGACTAAGGCACTGAGTAGACCTACCCTAACAAAGCCTGCAGCTAAGCCTCCACGAGTTCTAGGTGATCCACAGTAATTTAAATGCCTGCGGGGATAAAACTCAGCACTCTTCAGACCAAGCCCTGTGATGTATCATTCACAATGTCGGTATACTGTTAAATTATAGAATTTCCCAGATAGAAGAGGCTGGGAATGTATGCATTTTAAGATTTATGGCCTTGTTTGTTTGATTTCTTACCCATTGACTCAAATCTCTATCTATAAGTCATTTCAAGTTAAGTAGAACCCTATTGTAAATGCCTTTCATTGTCAGGGTTATAAGATTCAACACCTAGTGACATTTCCAGTGTTATTGGATGGCGTAGTGGGAAGCTAACTACTTATCTTTGGGCCACTATCCAAATCTTGTCCATGATTTCAGTTCTGTTTTCCTTTGCATTCTCCGATACTACTCGATCGTGATTCTTGATAACTTTATTATAGACGTATGTGATGTTGCCAATATTTTGGCCTTCCAGTTCCCTGAGCTCCTCTTGCCCACGATTCTGCCCTCTCCTAATTCAGCCACTCGCCTTCAAGGTGAAACCCTAGAACTTGTCATTACTAATAACTGCAAGGCCTCCAACAACACCATTTCCAACCTCCATCTCTGTGATCACTACCTTCTCTCTCTAGCTTACATCCTTTCCTGCCTCAGCTCCAACAGCCCTTCACCTATTAGCCATTGATCCACCTACATTATGTTTTTACCTTTTCCCTAACATTCCAGAAGCCATCTCTTTTCTCCTTACCATTTCAATATTTTTGCAACTCCAGCCTCCCTACCCCACCCCTTCTTCCATTTCTACACCCTGGCTTGATTAACCACAGCTTGATGAAAGCCAGCTCTTCATCTCCTACAGGCCTGTGCCTCTGCAGCTGGGGAAAAACACAAAGTCCTGTTGAGGGCTTCAGTGGGGTCCTCTCCTATCTTCTCTCTCGCCCTCTGAGATAGCTGATTCCAAAGCCCCCAAATCTCTCCTTCATCCTCCCATTCAGACCTTGCTTACTATTTCACTGAAAAAAAATTTTTAAAGAAGGAATCAGCAAAGAAGCTCTATAGACTCACCACTGCATCTCCTCCTTTCCATCCTGTGCCCATGTACCCTGCCCTGATGATATGGACAAAAAGCCCATACGTCCTACCCCCGCGCTCGGGCACTACCTCCCAAAGGTATCGCTCCAGCACTTCTCTCCTTTCCCTCCTAGAACATCAACAGATTTTCTCTCTACTGGATCATTCCTGGCAGCATACAGATCAATCTTAAAAATTAAAACTATAGGGCTCCACTTTTCCCTTTAACTGCTGCGCCATCACTCCGCTTTAAAGCCAGCCTCCTTCAAAGCACTAGCTCTGCCCTGGCTGGTGTGGCTTCAGTTGGTTGGGCGTTGTCCGGTGCACGGAAAGGTTCCTGGATCGATTCCCGGTCAGGGCACATGCCCAGTTTGTGGGCTCGATCTCCAGTAGGGGTGTGTGGGGAAGGCAACCGATCAGTGTTTCTCTCTGTCTCTCCCTCTCTCTCTAAAAATCAATAAAAACATATTTTAAAAAAGCACCTGCTCTGGTTGCTGCCTAGGATAACTCTTGAACTCTGTCATCCTTGCAGTATTCTCAGGTCTCAGGATGGTGTATTAGGTGACTTAGTTTAGTAATATATTGCCCTTTAATTTTCTTTAAAGCAACATTATATTTCGGTGGAGCTGTGGGTAATCATGATTTTCTGCCTTTTACTTACATGTTCTTTCTAAATTTTCTATGATGAATATGCAATACTTTGGTTAAAGTAGGAAACAATAAAATGATATAAAAAGAAATACCATATTTTATGAATACTTTACAATCAATTTTTATAGCAAAAGTTGGCAGCGGGTTGGAGTGGAATGGGCATCAGGACTGGGGCCAGTTCTACTCCTGACTCGCTCTTGAGAAGCCACTTAAGTTCTCTGAGTTTCAGATTCCTTCGCTGTGAAGGAGGGAAAACCTGCCATTTTCCCAGCCTTCCTTCCAACAATCCTGTGAGGATCTCAGGAGAAAATGGATGTGCATATGCTTTGGGGCCATGTGAAAGTAAGCCCTTGTTATTATAGGAAAACACCTTTCTGTTACTAGTGAGGAGACAGGGGTCTTGGGATGGGGCAGATTTGAGGCCACAACAAAATGAACACAAACAAGATCAAGTTTTCATGTTTCTTGGCCAGGTTCTTCTCCGTATCCCCATTTCTCTGTCTACCTCACTTCCAAAATATCCAGCATAGGGAGTCGTCTTCTCTCCATCAGAGATGGCTGTGAGGGTGCTGACTAGAAGCGGGTGCTGCGAGGGCACCTTGGATCCCCAGATGCTATGGCGACATCCGCAGAAGGCCACTGCAGGCATCTGGGTTTTCACATCGGTCAGAGAGCATATTCATTAGCCCTGTGGGACCCTTGTAGAGACTGGCCTAGTCGCTTATTGTGCTAAAGTTGTACCTGGAGTCCACCAGACCACGGCCTGCGTGGGCGTGGGCTCTGACTCATGTGTGTAGCACACGGGGTGCTTGTGTCAGTTGTTTCACTCCTACTCTGTTCTTCATTTCTTCACTTTCTCCCAGGACTTGGCCTAGATTTCTATTAAGTAGGGAGGAGCAACCGCACTGATACCTCAGGAAAGAGATTGGTACATTTCCAGGCCTGACCCCTGCTTTATGTAAATCACCCGCTGCATGAAGAGGTATCACCATTCCTTCTACTTGTCCTTAATTTCAGCCCTTGATCCAAGGTTTGATGAAAGGATCCTTGTTTTCACTGGGGAAAGTAATTCTCCATGCATTGAGCTGAGAACCTAATTCCCTCACTGCCCAGCCTGTGTGGTTTGACTCGGAGCTTCTCACTTCCCAGGAGGATGTTTCCTCTGCTTCCTACCAATTGCCGTGCCACCCTTCACACAGGAGGGAATAGCATTTACTGAACATCTATTTTGTGCCAGGACATTCATAATAAATTGCTCCTTTTAATCATCAAGAGCCTTTTCAGGTGCATAACTTCTTTGACCCCACTGTATGGAGATGTCTAGATGACCTGAAGCTCAAGCTGAGAAGCCACGGGGCTGGGCTTTGGAGTGACTCCTCTGTGGTTCCAGAGCAGAGCGCTTTCTGCCGTCTCAAGTGGTTTGTCCAAGGCTTTTCCTCTACAAAGTTTCCCTTGACAACCCCTCCCTCTCTACCCATTAACGTGAAAGGAACTTTTGCTCCCACGCTTCCTCAGCCTTCATCTTTCCCTACTGAAGAACACATAACTTTAGTTGTGTCCTTGAGTGTGCTGGGGTGCTGACTAGATCCATCCAGACAGGGACACCTGGAGCTGCTTCATGCCCAACAGGAGTTTCCTGTGGAGGAGAAGGGCTCCACCCAAGAGGCTTAGAGATGACATGTTGGTTTTCTTGATAATTGGATTGTTAGAGTTTTCAGGGAAAGAGTCTGAATCCAGAGAAGCACAATCTAAATGTAAATGAATGTTTACATGGGTGTTTGGAGGGACTCTGGGGTCAGAATACTGATGTGGCGGTGTTTAATAACGTGCAGGGATGTTGGAGGCCAGGGGTGGAGAACTCCTCCCCTCCCCTTCCCAGCTCGATAGAGAGAAATGGATCTGCTCTGACTTTGGGGCCTCATCGAGCCTGTTTAAGCCTTGTTGTCAATCAGTCGATGAAAACACAATAATGAAAAAATCCTCATTGAGCTGTAAAAGGAGCTACAGAAATGGCCCCAGCCTCGCAGTAGTTACACTCCAACCAGACTGCCCTTAGGCGGTCTCTCCATGGTCCAATATGACTGTCTCCTTTGTCCTTGACCTCCCTGCTGTCCTTTGCACTGTAGATGGCTGCTCTTCCTCCTCTGTCAGATCTCGGGGAGCCCAGGACGCAACACCTGAGCTTCTGCTCTTGGCTCTCCCTTCCCTCCCTCAGATAGCTCATCTGTCCTCTTGGCTCTGATGGCTCCCCTCCCTTCCAGCTTGGACTCATGGGTACAGCATCCTCCCTCCCAAGTGCTCAGATCCTGTTCTCAAGAATGACATTTTCTCCTTGCAGGTGGAGAGCACGTCTGATACTAAGGTATGTCCACTAGGGCAGAGCCCATGGTAGATGCTCAAAAACTCTTTGTAATCCTTGCACAGATATACAAAACCTAAACCCAGAACATTCACCTTTCAACATATTTGTAATGAATGTGGACATAGTGAATGGTTTTGAGAAAATTAAAAGAGAAAATATATGGAATCACACTATCTCTCCTCCACCCCACCTTCTGCCAAGCTAAGGGATATATGAAGAGAGCAGATTTTTTTTAAGGTGGGGAGTAAATATATGACTAGGAACATCATTTGTGTTCTCAATTCAATTAATTCAATTAAAAACTATTTATGGAGCCTGTACTATGTTTCAGACAGGCCGTGAGCTAGGTGCTAAGATGTGACTATAACCTGCTCTGCTGTCTGGGAGATCACAGTCTAGAAGGAGAGACAGACAATCACAGAAGGTTTACAGTGAGATGTGAAAAGGGCTTAACCCCATATAAGGAGATGGAGCTGTTGGGAGGCAGGAAAGGCTATCAGAAAAGCATTCTAAGGAAAGGAAGTACCTGGGTTTTGTTGTAAAGGTTAAATAGAAATATGCTAGGCAAGGACAGGAAGGAACATGCCAGGCAGGGAGCGCTGTATATACACAGGCTGGGACTGAGCTAAAGCAACTGAGTGGGGGACTGAAGCATCACTGAAGTACCAGGGAGAATGGTGAGAGATGCAGGCAGGGGGAGAAATAGACCTGGAGGGTCCCCTGCAGTCCACCTTATGGTCTTGTTCTTTCTTCTGTTCCCTGGGAACACGTGGAGGGCTACAGCAGCAGAGATGCAGGGCCCCGAGCTGCTGTAGAAAGGTGGACAGGAGCCGGCAGGGCTGCAGGCTCAGAGACCAGGTATGAGCCCACTGAAGCAGTCAGGGAGTGAGATGGTGAACGGGTGAGGGGGACAGAGATTTGACGTGGTTTTGCTGCAAAGTCAAGGAAGAAGCTAGTGAGATGCCAATGCTGTGTAATTCATCCCTGTTCCTCCAACCCTCCATTGCAGGGAACAGTGTTCCCTGCATTGTGGGTTCTTAATAAATGTGGAAATGCATGAATAACCTCAAATAGTTACCTAATTCCTACAACTGGTCAAAATTAAGAAAAAACAAAAAAACAAAAATAGAAGCTAGGTCTGAAAAGTGTGGGTGGAACAGTGTCAGCAGATTTACATAACAAGACACTTGTCACTCGTAGACTAGAGGAGTTGGCACCAGACACAGTTTGATTGACTGAGATCCAAGGGGATTATTTATAGGAGAACGTGTGGCCTTGAATGTTGCATTTAAATTACCCAAGACCTAATTTTCTTATCTATCTTTTTGATGGAGCTGATAGTGTTTTCCTCACAGATGCGCTGTGAAGAGCAAGAGAGAAAACGTATGTCAAAATATTTTGCTGTGTATGAGGGCAATAGGATGGTACAGTTCTGTAAGGATTGCTCCAGGCAGTGAACTGGGTGCCCATCAACAGGGCGGATCTGGGAAAGTCATCCAGGCCCAACGGAACTTTCTCTGTGTGCAGTTCTGGTCCTTGTGAAGAGACTAGAGCCACAGAAGACAGTCTCTGAAAGGTCACCCCTCTTCCTTCTGTCCTCTGGTATTCCCTTTTCTGTTTGCTTTTCTTCCTGCAGGTGCCCTAAACTGCCCCTGCCTGGTGCCCCCCTCAAGTGGCAGCACCAAGGATGCTGTCGCCCCTTGCCCTGCTCAGACCCTAACCCCGCTCTAGATAAGCAGGTGTGGCTCTGAGCCCTGGGCAGCAGGTCACTAGAGGAGGCCGACCCAGGGCGGAGTGTGGGCTGGCTGAGCAGGTGGAAGGCAGGCCTACTAAGGGCTCTTTCCCACATAGGCATTCTTGCAGAAAGCTGCCTGTGTGTGTGCCTGCAAGCGGGGGGCAGCTCTCAAGAACTGCGCTGTCGTGATAGAGCAGATAGAAGCAGCTGAAGTTTAGCTAATACTTGGGTTTACAGAGCTTTCTCTTTCCTGTTCTATCACGTGGTCCTGACAATATCTAGGTCAGATGGGGCGCCTGCTCTTATTTGTCCAGAGAAGAAGCGGAGGCTTACGATGACTCTATCTCGAGCGTGTGAGCCCGGAAAGAGCTTTCTGACTCCACGTGGTCTTCGTTCCTTTGCGGCCTTCGGCAGATGAACGCAGATGTGGTGCTGGTTTGAGTAGCAAGCTGTCTGTGGTAGGAATGGACGAAGAAAACCTTTTCTGACGCAAAAGTGATGTGATTATTGTAGAACCTGTAAAAACATAGAAAAGTGTAAAGAAAAGTTACAGATCATCCAGAATCTCACTGTTCAGGGATAAATACTATTAACATTTAGTGCACTTCCTTCTTTCTTCTGTGCTCAATTCATGTGTAGCTGAGATTGCAACTTGTATGCAATAGTGTGTCATACTTTTCTATTGAACATTATATCACAAGCAAATTCCCACATCATTAAAAGTGCTTACAATTGTGATTTTTATTGGCTTCATAATATTCCTTTTAATGTGTATACCTTCAGTGTCATAAGCCATCCCCGTTCATTGGTCACTTAGGTTAGGGAGGAATTTCTTGTTGATTCTTTCCTCAGGGCCCATAGACACCAAAGCAGCATCCTGGGCTACACTGTGTTTCAGGAGTTTGACTTATTTCAAAGATTCTTAGTCTTTTAGGTTGAAATAACTTGTCTTTCTATGAGGCAGCCACTTATTTATTGAACACATAATAAATACATCATTCAACAAGAATGGAAGGTCTGAACTGGATAGGGGGAGGTGACACAGGAGAAGTCCCTTACTCTTGAAGATCCTGCAACGTTGCACAGCCTAGAAAGCTAAACCATGAGAAAGAAGCACCCAAGGTAGATGCTCCTTGCCGGGCTGCGATTCTCACTGCCGGACAGCTCACGGGATGGGTTTGCCCAGGCAGAGCCGGGGTGGTCAGCACAGCAGGCGGCCCTCTCCCTCTCTTACACTTACCTTCATAAGCGGGTGGGGGCTCACAGGTTTGTTCCCCAGGAGGGAGTCATGTGCTCAGGGGTTCACTCGGTGGACAGGACCGGCACCGTGTGCTCGGTGTGTGCTTATAAGCTGGATGGCCTGGGTGTAGGTATCAGCTACAACAGCTAATGTAGTGAGTATTTCCTATGTCCCGAGCACCTTGTGAAGGGCTGCACAAGAATCTCTCTATCCTCCTTCTACAGAAGGCCGTGTGGCACGGGGTCAGAGACCCAACAACCAAGGTCAAGGTGACTTTAGGCAAAATAGTTAACCTCCTTGTGTTCCGATTTCCTCAGTGGTAGAATGGAGATGGGAAGAGGTACCTCCTAGGGATGTTCAGGGGATTAGTTACGACAGGGAAAGCATTTAGCCTAGAAACTGACACCTAGTAAGCAGGCAACACAGGTGAACTATTATTTAAGCCCCCCAAGAGACTCCCCAGAAGATCCCATATTTATTTCCATTGAATGGGGGCTGAAATCAAGGCACAGAGAGCTTAAGTGCCTTGCCAAGGTCACACGGACACAAAAGGAATCCTCAAAACTGGACTGTCGAGATGGTACTATAGTC
This sequence comes from Miniopterus natalensis, assembly GCF_054644295.1. Classification (NCBI taxonomy): domain Eukaryota; kingdom Metazoa; phylum Chordata; class Mammalia; order Chiroptera; family Miniopteridae; genus Miniopterus; species Miniopterus natalensis. Next base: position 44,021,375 of record NC_142081.1, read on the forward strand.
ACTGTGCTCTATTGCCCAGAAGGAATTTCCATTGGGAAAGGAGAGCCCCGCAAGGCAGGGCAGGGCACACTAACTTTTGTGTGTGGTCTGGTTTTGGAAGATGAAAGCAGGCCTGAAAAGGAAAGGGAATACTAGAGACATTTGCTTGCTAGGGTCCCAGGCAATAATACAAAGAATTCTTGTGGCTGCCAGAAGTCAGGGAAGCCAGTTGTGGGCTTTTGGTCTTTAGAAGGGGAGCAGAGTGAGGAACCTAAAATATTTCTGGCTATAGCAGTGTCCTATGGGGTGCTGGCTGCTGTACGGATGATATGATATGTGCAAATGACTCAAATTTGGTGTAAGAAAGCACTGTCCCCACACTGGTGTCCTGGGGTAGACCTCGTATGGGGCACTGGCCTGGGCAGAAAGAGGTGGAGGGAACTTTATTTTGACCTTCCACACTTTCTTCCCCAGTCAGGTTGAAGTCCCACTGCGCCCCTCCTCAGGTTTACTCTCTTCCCTTCCTCCCCACTAATAGGACTTTGGCGTGGTATCTATTTGTCTATTTATTTCTATATTACACAATAGTAGCGTATCAACCTTAGAGTTCTCAGCTCACTGCTCTCACTCATTTTTGCTCCAGTTCATGTTAACTGCTGCATAGTAGTTCATCATGTGAATATTATGTGTCTATTTCCTTACATTTCTATTTTGTGAATATTGGCTATTTCAAATCATAGCACACCGAGCATTTCTGTATCATTCATTCTCTTTGTAAAAATGTGTGAGGGTTTCTGGTTTTGGCATCAAGCTATCGTATAAAATAAATAGCATCATTTTTCATTTTGTCTTCCAGTTGCCTGAAACTGTTTGGATGATATAAGGATTATATGTGAGGTTTCTGTTGTAGTGGGTTTCATAAAACACGCTGTAAAGCCCCTGGATTGGTTTTCTTTTTAAGGAGGATGGTGCTATGATGATATTGGAAGATATTTACCTAGGAATGGAATTGAATTACAAGATAGGCACATTATAATTACTAAATTCCTCTCCAAACTGACTGTACCAATTTATACTTTTCCCAGCACTTTATGAGTTATTTTTTTCCCCCTCATGTTCTCTGCAACACTTGGTATTATGTAACTTACTGAATGATATCTTGTACTTACAAATTTGTCTTTAACTTATTTTCAGGGACATTATGTTTCCGTCTTTTGTGGATTGCTTGTTCATGTGTTTGGCTATTTTTCTAATGGTGCATTTGTCTTTTTCCTAACGATTTTAGGAATTTTTTATATAAGCTGCATTTAAATCTATATAGCTAGCTTTACTCCAAGTTCATAATATATTCTTCTATATTTTACTATAATAATTATAAAAGGTTGATTTTTCTACAGATAGGCATTTAATTTATCTAGAGTTTATTTGTGTTTACAGTATGAATCAGACTCAATTTTATGTTTTGCCATGTGGAAAACCAATTATTGAGTAGAAATTCAGTTTGTATAATAGTTACTGGTTTATTCAGATGCTCTAATTTTTCCTTAGGTTTGTGTACAGGTGTGTGTATAACACAGTTACCTGTATGTATACCATATTTATATCTATATCTCCATCTATCTACCTACCCACTATCTAATTTTCCATGTCATACATGGAAGTTTTTTGAATTTCTATGAAGTCAGTTTTTCATAGGGCATTCTTACATGAAATAATTTTCATAGGGTACAATTCATCCTCACGTTTTCTTTCTTTTTTTGTTGGGCAGACTTGCCTGAGGTTTTTCTTCCCTATTAGTCATTCGCAAGCCAGCTTTTAGTTTTATAGATCATTAGTATATTTTTACTATAGATTTTCACTTCCACCTTTGCTTTTTTTTCCTCTTTCTTTTAAATTTATCTTTATTGTTGAAAGTATTACAGGTGTCCCATTCCCCCCCCCCCCCAATTGACCCTCTCCACTTCTCTCCCACCCCCTCCTCAGGCCTTCATCCCGTTATTGACTGTGTCCATGGGTTATGCATACATGCATATTACTTCTTCGGTTAATCTCTTCCCACCCTCCACCCCCCTTCCCTCTTTTCTCTGAAATATGATCGTCTATTGCATGTGTCAATGTCTCTGGATCTATTTAGTTCATCAGATTCCTTTGTTCATTAGCTTCTTCTTAAAGAAGACCCTTCAACATTTCCTGTAGTGCTGGTCTGGTGGTGATGAACTCCTTTAGCTTTTTCTTATTTGTGAAGATCTGTATCTGACCTTCAATTCTAAATGATAGCCTTGCTGGGTAGAGCAGTCTTGGTTGTAGTTCCATGTTTTTCATCATTTTGAATATTTCTTGCCACTCCCTTCTGGCCTGCAAGGTTTCTGTTGAGAAATCAGCTGACAGTCACATGGGGGCTCCCTTGTAGGTAACTAACTGCTTTTCTCTTGCTGCTTTTAAGATTCTCTCTTTGTCTTTAACCTTTGGCATTTTAATTATGATGTGTCTTGGTGTGGGCCTCTTTAGGCTCCTCTTGTTTGGGATCCTCTGTGCTTTCTGGACTTGTAAGTCTATTTCTTTCCCCAGGTAGGGGAAGTTTTCTGTAATTATTTTTTCAAATAGGTTTTCAATTTCTTGCTCTTTCTTCCCCTTTTAGCACCCCAATATTACAAATGTTGGGCCTCTTGAAGTTGTCCCAGAGGCTCCTTACACTATCTTCATCTTTCTGGATTCTTCTTTCTTTTTGCTCTTCTGGTTGGGTGTTTTTTGTTTCCTCATGTTCCAAATTGCTGATTTGATTTTCAGCATCCTCTACTCTACTGTTGATTTCCTGTAAATTATTCTTCATTTCAGTTCATGTAGCCTTCATTTCAAATTGGTACTTTATTATGTTATCAATTTTCTCAGTTATTTCCCTAGTAGTCTGCTTAAACATCCTTATAAGCAAAATTCTGAACTCTGTATCTGTTAGCTTGCTTGGATTGATTTCATTTAGTTCCTCTTCTAGAGATTTCTTCTGTTCTTTTCTTTGTGACATGTTTCTTTGCCTCCACATTTTGGCTGCTTCCAGGTGTTTGTTTCTATGTATCAGGTAGAGCTGCTATGTCTCCTGGAATTTGTAGAGTGGCTCTGTGTAGTAGGTGTTCTATAGGGTCCAATGGCTCAGCCTCCCCAGTCACCTGAGCTGGGCCTTCTAGGTGCTCCCCTGTGGGCTGTGTGCACTGTCCTGTTGTAGTTGAGCCTTGGTTGCTGTTGGTGTCACTGGGAGGAACTGACCCCCAGACCAATCAGCTGTGAGGACCAGCTGCAACTACAGCCAAAGAGCTGCTGTGCTGGAGACACTCCTATGGAGCAGGATTTACTTCAGTGGAGCTTTGGTGTTCACCAAGTGCGCCCCTTGAGTGTGTCACTCGTGGATGTGGTAGGGTTGTAATCCAGTGTGTTCGAGTCTGACCACCCGGTGCACTGTCTCTGAGGCCTCCTGGGAGGTGCAGAGTCAGCCTGTGCCAGTGCCTTGCCCAGGGCCACCCAGCATGAGCTACACAGCAAACCTTAGTTGGCTGCTGCTTGTGCTGGGCTTGGAGGTGCCCAGGAGAGGCCAAGCTATGAGCCAGTGCAGGCTGCCACTAGTGCCAGGCCTAGGGCTACTTATCAAGCCATATGGGGCACACTGAGGCCAGCTACTGCTTGTTTGAGAGATTTTAGGAAAGTCCTAAGCATGGGGCTTGAGAGGCCACTTGCACAGAAAAGCCCCTGGAAATGGCCTGGATGAGCTGCAGGTGGGGAGGGGCGGGGCCTCCGGGAATCACGGGGCGGGGCCAAAGGTGTGAGTCAGGTGCTGGCGATTCAAATATGGCGCCTGCCTGCCGGCTGTGTGCGGGGAGGACTCGCCAAAGGAGCCATGGCCTCCGCCAGCCCTTCTGCCTGGGAGGAAGCCGCCCTCCAGCTCTCGCCCGGATCTCAGGCAGGTTAGTTCCTCCCCGAGTGTCCCGGGTCCTTTCAGGCTGCTGCCCGGCGCTGGGCTCAGAGGGAGCGTCCGGGTGAGTCCGTGCCGGGCCCTTTGAGAGGAGCTGCTGGGGCTCCCGCAGCCTCCGCGACCCTCAGGGACAGTCCCCGCTCGTTTCACAGCCTGAAGTTGTGGGATTTCTCTTCCCGGCCCTGGAGCCCTGGGCTGGGGGCCTGCTGTGGGGCTGGGACCCCTCACTTCTCCGGGAAACACCCACCGCCGAGATTCTCTCCTGGGTTTCAACCTCGGCAGCGGGTGTGGGTGTGGGCCCGAGGCCGCATCTCTTCGTCTCTGTGATTCAGCCCCGATCCGCCCGCGTCTCCCCCCTCCTCCCGGTCTCGGTGCTCCTTCAGTTCCCTGGTTGTGGGGCTTCTGTGCAGCCAGATCTCAGGAGGCTCTGAGTGATGGTGGTTCTGGATTTTAGTTGTAATTTTGATGTGGCTGCGGGAGGCGGCGGGTGCAGCTGGTACCTACGTCGTCATCTCATTTCTCCCTCCACCTTTGTTTTTTATTCTCTCCTACTTTCTTTGGGTTTAATCTGTTTTGTCTTCTTCCTACTTCTTGTTGAAGCCTTAACTCATTTATTTTCAATATTTAGCACATGAGTACAAGGCTGTGAATTTCTCTGTAATTCTCTGCTTTCATCGACTGCCGTAATTTGATATATATGCTTTCGTTATTATCCAGTTCCAAATGTTTCAGAATCTCCATTATGAATGGTTTTGAAATCTTCACCAAAGGATGTTTTTATTGATTTTAGAGAGAGAGGAAGGGGGGGAGAGAGAAACATCCATGTGAGAAATGTCTGTTGGTTGCCTCCCATACATCTCTGGCCGAGATTCGAACCTGCAACCTACCCATGTGTCCTGACCAGGAATCGAACCTGCAACCTTTTTGGTATATGGGATGATGCTCTAACCTGCTGAGTCACCCAGCTAGAAGTGTGATTTTTTTTTTTTTAACTCATTGGTTACCTAAAAATGTGATTTTTTCTTTTCAATTTCATGCTTTTTATCTTTTTCTGTTTTATTTTAATTTTAATTACTTTGTAGTCATATAAGAAGTTCTTTATGACATAGATTTTATGAAATTTCTGGAAACAACCTTTATGACCTAGTAGGTGATCAATTTAAAGTGTTTTCTGTGTGTGAAAAGAGTGCATATTCTTTACTTGTTGGGTCCCGGGGCTCTTTGTGTCATTATTAGCTCAAGATTGTCATTAGTGCTCTTCAAATCTATTTATTTGCTAATTTTTGGTCTGCTTGATCTCTTACTAATTGATGTGTGAAGAAAATTCCCACTAGCTATGTTGATTTGCTAGAGTATCCATGTAATTCTGTCACTTTTTGCTTTACGTGAGAAGAGAATACTGTTGCACTCACGCAAATTCACGATTGTCTCATCCCCCGGGTGGATTTTTGTGGTAGGTATAGTTAGTACTCCGTATTCTTGCTGTCAGGCTGGGCCGTCTCAGTAGTTCTGCAGGATGTACTGTGAGGAGAGGTGACATGTTTCACCTCTGGGGTGTCTGCTTCATTTCTCCCTTCCCTTGCCCTGATCATCTTGGAGGCCACACGTCCCAGATGACATAGCTACAATGTGGAGGCAGGCCTCCTAACCTATGTGAGACTTCATATATCAAGCCACTGGGATTTCAGGGGGTTGTAGGTCATAGCAGCTAGTGTTTATCACCCTAAAATAATTTTTTTAAATTTTTATGGTTTTTGCTATTTTTCCCATTTTGTTAGTACTTCCCTACTGCAATACATCTATTTTATTCCTTTTTGTTCAAACTTTATCAATTCTTTTATATTCAACTTCTGTGTTCGACCTTGTTTTAAATGTATTTTTAAAAATGTAATATTGCTGAGTTAAAAATTCATTTAGGTGTTTCTGGTTTCTTTGATTAGTGATTATAATCTTATTTGTTGTGCTTACTAGTATCTCTCGTCTTATTTCTACAATTTTCATTTATTTTGTGTTTTTAACAAGTTTTCTTTTCCTTCTCTCCCCCTCCCCCTTTGCTTCCTGTTGGATTTCTTTAGTTTTCTCTATTTTCTTTGTTTTTATTTTTGGGTGGCACTCCTCCTAAATTTTTAATATGTAATCTTTAAATATAATTTTTATTTTTTAATAATTTCAGACTTATGAAAGATTGCAAAAATAGTATAAATAATTCCAGCATATCCTTTTTCATCCCCATATAACCACAATTATAAAAACTAGAAATTAACATTGGCACAATACTAATCACTAATCTATAAATGTTATTTACATTTTCCTAACTGTTCTCATAAATGTCCTGTTCCAGGACCAGGATCCAACTTAGGTTGTCAGATCTCCTTAGTCTGCATTTAGTTGTCAGATCTCCTTAGTCTGCTCCAAGACTCACTTTTTCTTTATCTATTTTTTCTTTATTTTATTTTTTTCTATCTCCATTTATCCCCCCTAAAAGTTCTTCACTTTTTCTTTATCTTTTATGACCTTGCCATTCTGAAGAGTACTAGCCAAATAAGTTTGTGGAATGAGCTCCACTTTGGGTTAGTCTAATATTTCTTCATAATTAAATTCAGGTTATATCTATTTTGACAGTAATACATAAGCATGATGGTGTGTTTTCTTTGTACTCTGTGATATCAATTTGTCTCCCCACTGGTGATATTAAGTTTGATTGCTTGGTTATGGTAATGTCTGTCAGGTTTTCCTGTAAAGTTACCATTTTTTAAACAGACTTTATAAGTCTATAAAGTACCATTTTTTTTTTGGAAATTGAGAAGTATCTTGGAGGGGGGATATTTCGAGACGTGCAAAAACATCCTGATTGTCATACTCTCACTCATTAACTTTAGCATCCATTGATGGTTCTTGCCTATCACAATTACTATTATGGTGTTTTCAAGATGGTGATTTTTCTATCTCCATCATTTCTTTTACATTTGTTTATTTATTTTTAAAATATATCTTCATTGATTTCAGAGAGAGGAAGGGAGAGGGAGAGAGAGAGATAGAAACATGAAGGATGAGAGTCGTTGATCAGCTGCCTCCTGCACGCCCCCTGCTGGGGAGAACCAGGCTATGTGCCCTGACTGGGAATTGAATCGCCATCTCCTGGATTCTAGGTTGAAGCTTGACCGCTGAGACATGCCGGCTGGGCTCTTATACATTTATTAATTGAAATATGCTATAAGGAAGAACTGTCCCTTTTCTGTATTTATTTATGCAATTTTTAAATTCTTATTGTTATGTACTCACTTTCCCCCCCTATGGGTCATAATCCACTACTGAGATTGTATTATTGCTCAAAAACGTCTCTGCTTTGTCACTGAGAATTTCTTCAAGTTGGCTTGTGTGTCCTTGTCACATGCCCCCATCAGTTTTTGAGCATGTCTTTGCTTTTTGGCACCACAAGATATTCCAGGCTCGCCTTATACTAAAGTCCCTGCCCAGCCCTGAAATCTGCCATTTCTCCAAAGGATTCTGGTGCCTTTCACTGGAAACGAGACTCTGAAACCAAGTTGGTTGCTGGGTGTGCTCTTTGCTACTGTGGTGCCATTGCTTCTAGGTCTTCTTAGTAGAGAGCGCTGGGAAGTCACTCCCCATCAGTTCATAGGACCTTCTTCTTTCTTCCTACAGCTGCGCAGTGTTCCCTTGAGTGGATGTACCATAGTTCATTCAACTATTCTCTTATATGGGGGTATTTAGGCTGTTTCCAGTATTTTGTAGTTACAAACAATGCTGCAGTAAACAGCCTCATGTATGTGTATTTTTGTATTGTTGAAGGTGTATCTTCAGGGTGAACTCCTAAAAGTGGAATTGTTGGATCAAAAGGCAAGTACATATTTAATTTGTTAGACATCGACAGTTCCTAAAGGGTTTTAGTAATTTCCGATTTCCTTTCAACTGTTGAGCGATTGCTTCCTGTCTCATCACAGCTTTTTCAATAGAAATGTGTACTCTTTCATTTTCACTAATCTGATAGGTGAGAATAGGTAGTCCATTGTTGTTTTAATTTGCATTTATCTAGTTATGAGTGAGTTTATTACCTTTTTATGTTTGGGGCTATAGTTATATCTTTCCTTTGGTAAATTGTCTGTTCATATCTTTTCTCCCATTTTTCTAGTAGTGTTTTGGTCCTTTGTCCCTCAATTTTTAAGAATTCTTTATATATTAGAGTTCTTATTGCCCTGTGATATCTGTTGCAAATATTTCTCCCAGTTTGCTAGTTGTCTTTTGACTTTGCTTATGTTTTTCTCTTTTTCATAAATAACTTAAAATATTTTTAAAATAAATGTTTGTTCATACTTATAAATGAAAATTTGTTTATATTTATAAACAAATGTTATAGAAAAATTTTTATCGATCTGCTTTTTTCCCTCTGGGTTTTGGATCACAGTTAGAATGCTTCTCCCTGTACTGATGTTAAAGTGAAATTCCCATATTTTCTTTTAGTACCTGTATGGTTCCATTTTCTAATTTGAATTCCTAATACATTTGGAATTTATTTTTGTCTGTTGTGTGAAGTGTGGATTTATTTTTATCTTGTTCCAAATGGCTACACAATTTCCCCAGCACTATTTATTCAAAAGTTTATCTTTGACCCAGTTATTATCTGAGATGCCACTTTTCAACATATACTAACATTCCACATGTACATGGATCCATTCCTGGAAATGTATTTGTCTATTCATGGGCCAATGCCACACTGTTTTAATTAGAAAGGCTTTACATTATGTTTTAATATCTAACTGACAGAGATAGTTCCTGTTGTAGCTGTCTCTTTTCTGTTTTGGTTGTTTTTTCCTAATGTGTTTTCCTGGCTACCCAATGTGTGTTTTTACCCCTTATGTGAACTTAAGTTGCAACTTGTCTAACTTCTTAAAAATGCTTGTTGAAATTTTATTGAACTTGCATTAAATGTTTTAGTTAACCAAGAGAGAACTAACAGTTTTTATGATGTTGAGTCATCCTATCCAAGAATGGATTTCTTCCATTTGTTTATGTTTACTTCCATGTCCTCCAAAAGTATTTAAAAGTTTTACTTATATATATTTTATACATTTTTTGCTAAGCTTTTTCTAAATATTTAATCTTTTGTTACATCAAATTTTTTTTTTCTGCCATTATTTTTTTTAACTGGTTATTAAGTATATAGAAGACTATTGATTTGTATATTAACATGCATTTTTCTTATTGAGGTATAATTGACATATAACATTACATTAATTTCCATTGTATGATGTAATGATTTAATATTTGTATATATTGCAGTTTATCACCACAATAAGACAGTTAATATTCTTTGCCATACATAGTTACAAAATTTATTTTTCCTTGTGATGAGAACTTTTAAGATCTACCCTCTTAGCAACTTTCAAATATGCAATACAGTATTATTAACTATATTCACCATGATGGATGTTACATTCCATTACTTATTTATTTTATAACTGAAAATTTGCACCTTGTGACCCCTTTCTCTCATTCTGCCCACCCCCACTTCCTGCCTCTGGCAACCCCAATCTATTCTCTGTATCTATGAGTTCAGTTGTCTGTTTGTTGTTTTTTATCTTATACATATGAGATTATACAGCATTTGTCTCTCTCTTTGTGACTTATTTCACTTGGCATAATGCCCTCAAGGTCCATAGATATCACAAATGAAAATATTCCATTCTTTTTTTTATAGCTAAATAATGTTCCATTATTTGTGCATGTGTATGTGTGTGTGTATTTTCTTTATTCATTTATCCATTGATGGACACTTAGGTTGTTTCCATGTTTTGGCTATTGTAAATAATGCTACAGTGAATATGGGGTACATATATCTTTTTGAATTAGTGTTTTTGTTTTAACATGCATTTTTAATTTAATATACTATAACTCTCATTCATTACCTTCACTTTCTTCCTGAACCATGTAGAAACTTAAACTTTGATCCTTTCACTCACGCCTTCCATTTTATTTCTCTATAGTAGTTAAGTTTCTCCTTGATTTCTTCTCACACTTGTCATTATTTCAGGTTTGCCAATATCTTTGCTTATTATTACTTTTTGAAATTTTCTTTTTTCATTCTAGGTTCACTTTGTATTTTCCCTGAAGTATTTTTTCTTTAGAAGATGTTTCAAAAAGGATCTGTGTATGGTAAACTATCTCAGTATTTATCTGAAAATGCCATTGTTTAACATTCATTCTTGAATGGTGGTTTAGCTTGTTGGTATATTCCATTGTTCTCCAGCATTGCCTGTTCCTGGTAGGAAGTCTTCAGTCAGCCTAATTGCTGTTACTTGTTAACTTTTCTTTGGTCTCAGCTGGCTTTTAAAGTTGTGTCTCTGTGTATAATGTATTGTTTTATTACTATGTGTGTAGGTATGCACTTGCTTTAATTTTTTCTTCTCAGGATTTTGTATATTAGTACAATATGAGGACTTATGTCTTCAATTCTGGAAAATTCTTTAATATTATCTCTTTGAATATTGACTCTTCTCCATTTTTCCTATTCCTGGAACTGTAATGTATATATTGGAAATTTTTTATATCTATTTTTATATTTCACTTAATCTTTCATTCTTTCTGTGTAGTTTTCTTTTCAACTCTTCCACTGAATTTTTCTGACTATATTTTTATTTCCAGATTTTATATTTGATTCTTTTTAAATTTTTTCATACTGCCCTATTTTTGCCATGAAATTTCTATTCCTGCTGTTAACTTTTGAACCAGGGGCAGGTCAACATTTTGTGAAACCTGAAGCTTATACATTTTGGAAGCTCCCTCTATAAGAAAAAGAATATGCAATTATAAATACAAAATTAAATACAATCATGAACATTTGCTTGGAACAAGAACAGAAATCATAAAAATTATAGATTTACAAAACCTGATAAATACCACACAAAATTTAGAAAAATAACAATATGTTCTTATTGACTGCCTGACACATCTCTATAGCTGACCTCCTCCACATATGTCACGTTTATAATATTCTCTTTAAGGTGAGACTAGAAAGATAACTCAATCTTTTCTCTAGCATATTTGATCAAAATTCAGCTTTATTATTTGTGGTTTATAAAAGTTACTTTCAGCTTCTTTCATAGCTTTTGGTAATATCATACATATTAAGAATTGCTGTCAAATTTGGAAAAACCTCTAATTCTTTCATAGATGATTTGTAAGAATTGAAAGAATTTCCTACATATAAGCCTCTGGCTCTATACATTTCAATTTTTTTTTTCCTACATATTTGTGGTACAGGGTCCTGTAGAACATGTTTATGTTGGGATACTATCTCTGGTCTTGTACTTTCATTTCACTACATGGAACTGACTATGAACCACATAAATACAGGGTGTCCCCCAAAAATGTGTACATACTTTAATAGCTGATAGCTTAATATTGAAAATGAAATGTATTTTAATAAACATTGCCTTTATAACTATTCAAAGTATGTGTATACATTTTGGGGGGACACCCTATATGTTCCACTAAATCCAAATTAAATGTATCTTTAACTTTAGTCCAATCCAAGAGTTGCCCATTGCCATTCCAATGCCTTCAAATAATAATAGAAGTGTAACAGAGGAGGAATACAAAGAGGCAATGGTCTTTACTAATGAAGGTTAAATTTCCTTTTATAAATTTTATAAAAACCTATTTGAGTACATTTCTAGGGTCCCCATGGGCTTTGGAAAGGGCCTGTGCCAGTGAGAGGCCCTGAGCTTTAGCTTCATTAGCTTTACAGTAAATCTGCCTCTGCTTTGAACATCTTAATCATAATGATTTTAAACCTCTTTCAGATTACTTTATTATTTCTAGGCAGAATGGGCCCATTAGCTGACTCTTTCCATGGCAGCATTTTACCTTGCAATATCTGTAATCTTGGATTATGAAGTCAACTTCTGTGGGGTTTGCTTTTTCTGTGGGAGTCCCTTGGATCAATGGTAGCTTGGTGGTTGCTCTTGCCAGGGTTCCTGGATCCCAGTTCATATTTATGTTAATTTATTAGGTTGGGTAGAGGGTCACACAATATACAGCATACAATGTGAATGTCTCAGTTTAGACTGGGGGTTCCAACTCCTGGCAGGTGACTTGTCCTCCTTGTCTGGTAGATGTCAAGATTCCCTTCTGCTTCTTTGAACCATGGCTGAAGCTCTTCTAGATGCTGTTTCAAATCTGAAGCAGCCCTTTGTGGGTCCTGGCAGTTTTAACCTTTCAAGAACATGAAACTGTTGGTCTCTCTCCCCTCCTGCACACATCAGAAATCTGTCCTCTAGCTATTAGGACTTACATCCAGATCCAAAAATCATGGTCCATTTAGTTTCAGCTCTTGCTCACCACACTCACTTTGAGTTTTCTCTTTATTTTTGTCACCTACCTTTGTTTCAAGCTCCCTTATGTACCCAACATTATTTGGTTAGATGTTATCTGACATATCCATGTATTTGCAAATGGAGAATGATCGCTTGAGTAAGTCTAGGCAGATTAGCTGCAACTCATTCATTAGTTCAACATTATATTGTTGAGGGCCTTTCTGTGTCAGACATTTTCTAGAGTCCTAGCTATGCATCAATATATAATTCATATTCCCTGCCCTTTGGAGTTTACTTTCTAGCAAATTGAAATCAGCTCTTTTGTGCTAGGGACTCTTTTCCCCCCCCTGCAGAGAGAGTAAAGGGGGCTAACTTCCCTCTCTTCTCTTCTCTGGACATACCTGAAGTTACAAGTATGCTGTAGCAGCTCTGGTATTATGAGTACTTCCTGAGAGTGTGAGGACACAGTAAAACCCAATGCAAGGTCTTCCTTGTAGTCTTAGTGTGTCCAGACCTTTCTACTACCATGGACCCCCTTTGATTTAGAAAGGATTTGTCTATCCTATGCATTGCAATAATAAGCCCCACAACATAATTCTTTACTTTAGTTATCTGAAAAGAATTTCCCTTTTTATTCACTTACATAGAAAAAAAATTCACCCTAAGAGATTTGACAAACTATGCAGTTGTGCAGCCACCACCACAATCATGATACAAAATTGTTCCATTACTCCAAATATTCTCTTATGCCCTTTGTAGTCAAACCCTCCTCCACCCCCAGCCTTTGGCAACCACCGATCTGTTCTCAATTCCTTTAGCTTTATCTTCTCAATAATATCATATAAACGGACACATACAGGATGTAGCCTTTACTGTCTGTTTCTTTCACTTAACATAGTGCACCCATATGGTTGCAGGTATCAGTAGTTTGCTACTTTTCTCCCATTTTGTGGTCTTAATCAGAACTTTTTGCTTGTAAAAGCTAATTATGGTCAATAAGAATTGATTGATATATATTTGTTGTTGCTAAGATCAAATATACCATCAAATAATTACACCTAATATGCACCACATTATGGGTTTCTAGGGTCAAAAACAATTGTAAGACTACTGATTTTAAAAATATTAAAATGAGAACACATATGCTGCTTGGGGTTTGGGAAATACATAATCCCAGGCCAAGACAAAGAATAAAGTGATGTTTTAGAAAATGTGAGAAACCTGATAGGTGGTAAATATAAGATTTTTAAACCTGTTTAAAATACTAAACCTAGCAGGTGCTCAGCAATATTTGTTGCATATGTGAAGGATGGACTGATGGAGCCTCATTGAAATGTAGGGGCTCCTGAAGTGTGAAGACTCCCATGTTGGTGATTACTTGCCCAAAAGACTATCTGCCTTTGATCCCAAACCTCCTAGCTGCTACCTGCAGTTCTCTCTACCTGCAGCAGCAAGGGCTTTGGCATGTTCTCAACCTCGTGGGCTTGTGAGGCAACACAAAAGAGCAGCCAGTTAGCACACTCAGTCGTTGTCCCATATCTTTCCAGGAGCTTTTTTGGGGTCTGCCTGCCAGCTGCACACCTGCTCCAGCTTTCCTAGTCACATGGCCCATTGAGTAGTGAGTCCCCATACACCAGACAGCCATGCACCTGTTTTGCTTAGTCTGGCAAGTAAATGTGTTTAAGGCGCGAGTCAAATTTCACCTTCAGATGTATGCTCAGAGCCCCCATCACAGGTGACAAGAGGCGACTGCACCTCTGGGGCAGGGATGGGCCCCTGTGGCTGACAGAAGTGGTCTCTCCCCACACCTGTGTGCTTCACATTCAAGCCAAAAGGATATAAAACACATGTTAAATGCAATCACTGCTTCCAAGAGCTTACTGCCATTTTGGAGGCAGTGTGCCATGTTGGAGAAGTTCTTGCTGCATGCTTGCTGAGGGAATGGCACGTTCCCATCCTTTTAGGCAGGAGGTATAGGTGTACAGAATATCAGTGTTAGAGAGACTATAAAGATCCTCCAGTCAAGCCAACCAGGTGACCAGTGTTGCTTGGACAGCTGTCTTGGCCTCTCTGCCTCCAGACTCTGCCACATCATGTGTGACAGCTGTTCCCAGCTGGGTTTCCCCTGGGCATTTCCAGATGCATCGATGAGCTAGGCTCTCAGCTACAAGCAGTTCCTGGTGCGCTAACTGGGAGCAAGAGTGAGGGGCCCTGGTTTTGTCTGGTGGCTCTGAAAGCTTGATTGTGGCCAGCTTCCTGATGGACAAAGATTTGATTTTAAAGTCCAGTGTTTTTTTCTTTGTTTTTTAAAAATTTTTATGGAAAAACTAAAAAACTTTCTTAGTTTCTCTTTTTATTACCTTGGTTTTTATATAGGACTAAGGTTTATTTATTAGAACCTTATAACATAAATGACTAAAGGTTACTAAGACTTGGTATCCAAAACTAAAACTGCTAGTTTACTTAATCTTCTCCTACTTTTGAATGTTTAGATTAAAATTCTTCTCCACAATTTTTATGAATCTGTAATAGGAAATCCACTCATACATATTCGAGAGGTAACCATGTTTGCTGGCCTTTGTGCAGAGCATAAAGCATCCTTTCGGAATGAAGACAATTGAAACCCACAGTCCAAAAAGAGCTTGTCCATGCTTCAGTTTAGAAACCTTAGCCAGGGAGCTGGGTAAACAGTGATCAAAAACACAAATGGCATTTGACAGAAGAAATTCATAATAGAGTTTAAGTATGCACTGAATCTTTTATTAAAATAACTTGGCTTATTAAATGCCATATTTAAGGTTGCTTTCCAAATACAGTTTTAATAATGACTGTAAGCGCGCTCGCTGCAGTGTAGTTGCGCACCCATTAAAGGAGATAAATGTGCTTCCACTGTGTGGCCATAAAGACTGTAAACTGCCAGTTTGTAAGTGGCAAAGAAGCGAATTGCTACAGAAACCTAGACTTGCAGCAGCTGCAAAGAAAGGAAAGAAGTTTCTAACTGCTGACACTGGTCATGAAACTGATATTTTATTTAGATGTCCTTGCAGCACCGAGCTCTCGGAAATCATGTTTGTGGTCTTCGTGCAGTGGAAATACAAGCACTGGTGTATATTTTGGCAGGTAGCGCCCGATTTAGTTGTAATAATTCACAGCACTGCTCCAGGGCTTCCATGTTGCTCCAGGCAAAAACCTGTATTATAAATTATATCACACAAAGCTGAATCTGACCTACCAGTTGATGCATAATAAACTGACTTAATTCTGAATATTAACTACACATTGTGGCCTAAAGGTTTTATGCTCTCTAAATGTAACAATAAATTATACAAAAATCTTCCTCTTGGGTGAAGCCTAAATAGAAATAAATCCCCAATCTTAATACTCTGCCGAAAGACCGGTTACTATAGATACCAGAGAGAATATATTAATCTTAAATATTATTGCTGAATAAAGTAACTTTAGAATATCACTAAGTACTTGAAGTAATTATAGAAACTTTGGGGAGAAGTTTCAGTGTTTAATAAACCACTTTCCCGTTTGCCCCATTTCATGAGTGGAGAACGGAAAGAGAGCACCTCGTCTCCTCAGTGATAACTATGAGTAAAATGATTTGTTTTTTAAATTCTCCCCAGCCCCAAGCACAGCATTTAGTTCCTGGGTCTTGAGCTTGAAGAATGGATATTCCTGCATTTAGGTATTTTGTTTTACAAATGACTTGCTCACATAATTGTGGTTTGTGAATATCTGAGACCCATGTCTGTGAAGTATTTTGAAATGTACTATTTCTAGCAAAGATGGCATTTACATGCAGGAAGTGATCAACCCTAGCAGAAGGGGTGGATTCTTTTTGCCTTGCTTGTATCCTATGACTCCATCCCTCCCTGGTTATAGTTGATTGTACCCGGGTAGATGGATCTTCTCTTTTGAGATTTTGAACTGAGAGAGCCAGAGCCACAGTTAGTTCATAATTATCTCTAATCTGGAAGTTCCTTCTTGGGGCCTGGCTCTATTTCCTGCCCCCAGTTTCCATGAGCTATTCTTGAATCCTAATAATAAACCTCCCTTTCCTCAAGTTATATTGAGTGGGATTCTATTTCTGTCAACTGAACAACCCTACGACAAATTTGTACAAGTCTTTTTACCCATGTCTTGAGCACTTATGTAACCAGACTCAGGTATTTTTGGTTTAATATTGAAAGGATAAGACATAAAACTAACTATAATATGAGTAAAAATGCTAATACATATAAAAATATAAATTGTGGTTTAGATGAAATAGTGGGGAGAAATAATATCTGCTCAAGGATGTGGGGTAGAGTAGGAAAGGCCTAATAGATGAGGGCCTTATATTCACCCCTTCTTTTTTACATACACTGCCTCTACCATGGTACAAGGTCTCCACTGTCTTGTGTGGACTATAATGATAGTTCCCTAACTGCTATCTTTGCCCCCTGTCTGCTCTCCATACTCTATCAGAGTTATCAAGTAATGTCAAACATGTAGTATCAGAAATTGGTCCTAAATGACCCTTCAAAGGCTTCCACACCCTTGGGTTAAAGTCCAAACTCCTGCTTTGGCAGACCCAACACACTGGGTCCCAGAGTTCCCGTCCAGACTCATGTACTTCTGCTCCACATACTGTGGGCTTCAACTACCTTGAACCTGTCCCCTGTTCTTGGTCATATTTTGTACTTGCTCCTGTGCCTGGGCACGTAACATTCTGTCATCTTTCCTGGAAATCCACTGCTTATTTTTAGAGTGTTAGCTAAAGTGCCGCCACCTCTCTGAGCACTTCCCATGGCCTCTTTTCAATGGTAGAATTAATATTTAAATGTCTATCTGTGTCTATATGATGCACTCTACATTCTAGCACAGTGTATTATAGTTAATTGTTTATGTACCTATCTTACCTTCTCTTAGGAAGGACCTAGAAAGCAGGACAGATACCACTCATCTTTGCATCTCCAGTGAAAAAACAGAAGGAGCTCATGAGAACGGCTCAGTGAAACGATTCTTTGATTAGATGGGGTTGAGATTTAAACTGGTCCTGAAATAGTGGCTAAGATGTTGAAAGGTGGATGTGGGACAGAGGCTTTAAGGACCACGGAACAAGAGCCTGAACATGAAGGGGGCAGGACAGTTCAGAGCACATTCAGGCAGAGCTTGCCATCAATTTGACTGGAACAAAAGGGGGAGATAATGAAGATAAAGACGGTAACGTTGGGAAAATCAGTTGGGATCCTGTTGTGGAGGATTTTAATTTTAAAAATGTGAGTTTAATTTTGTAGGCAGCAGGGAGCCATATCCATTGAGTATAATGGTGATGTGATCAAAACTGCCTTTTAAGGAGATGAACGCAGGCAGGGTGGATGGACTGGGCTGGAGAGCCCAGCTACTCGCGTCGTGCTCCAAGGAGGAGGGTCAGTCACCTTCTCCCATCGCTTCCAGCTTCTTAGCTATTTCATTATATTTTACTATTCTTTTTTTTGACAAATTAGAAAAAGAGCCATCCACGATGGCAGTCTCCTTTTCCTTCATCTCAGGGGCTGCAAGGATTTTTTGGGCTTTAAAGCATCTGATAGACAAGAACAAGGGAACATCATTGCCATCCAGATGATGGCCCTGCCTTTCATTTTTAGTAACGCCAGCGAGATGGAGATGGTTTGATATGGAGGCACGCGTGACCTGTTCTATTTTTGCCATGCTTTCAGGCAGCTTCACAAGAACACTGGGTTCCTGCTTCGATGAGGGAATTGGAAGGTTTCACTTTCCCTCAGTGGCACTGATTTGCCTCGTGGCTCCCCAAACTCAGCAAAATTCAGAAACCTCCAAGTATCAGCTGCCTTCTATCACAACTATCACTTCCTCCTTGAAGCCTTCTGGGATTCTTTACCCTCCACCCCCAAGTCTGAAGTGATCCCACCCTTATGGTATTTCCTTTTTCGACCTGAAATTATGATCATTTTGAAAATGACTCTATGTGCCTACTAGCCTGAAATTTTCTGGAGGGTAGAATCAGGTTTATTTGTCCTAATAGCCCTCTCCCCTGTCCTGTTTCATTGGGGCCCATGTGTCTTGCACTTAAGCAGGTACCAATATTTTTACATTTGAAGAGCACTTAATATTTTGCATTAATTTTCTGTATATCAGGAAAGGAGCTTTATCATCCTCACTTCCATTTTGCAGATGAGAAGATCAAGTGTTTGACTAATATACCCAGGGCTGCATGAAACGGCAAAACAGAGACCAAAATCCACTTATTTCCTTTCAAATTCTTTAATAATCTTTCTACTACACCCTCCTACCTATGCTGTCTGATGAATGAGTGAATTTGAATTTTAGTTGGGATTGTTTTTAATTACACAGAATTTCGGTGAGGAAAGAGCCTGGTGAGATGCCACCGTGCTCCGTAGCATCCTGGGGAGGCACACATGACACGCAGGCTGGTGAGGGAGACTTCCTTGATCTGTCTGAGATAGTTAAAATTCAGCCATTAATCATAACAGCTGCATTCTTGCTTCAAGTGATCAGGTACTAATGATTTCGACATTCTGAGTTTGAGAAATTCCTGTTAATTGTCCTTAAAAAAAAGGACAAGAATGAATAATCTTGACTTCATTTGTGAAGAAAGAGCCAATGTCTCTCACTCATGTTCCTTTTTTCCTTCAAAATCATTTAATCGAAAGTGCAGTTATTTCTGGGCCCTCGTTTCTCTGGGTCTGACTTTTAAAGACTGTATATTTAGGTAGTGGTTTGGTCCTCAGAATCAACAGGGAGGATAGTCCCTTTGATACCAGGTGCTTTTGGGAGGCAGCTTAGCTTTGGAACACAGCCCAGCAAGAAGATACAAGGCAGGATGAGAGGCTGAAGATGATGAACTCCCAACCCATGATGGCCCTGAATTTCTCTAACGTTGAGGAGACAGTATAGCTTCAAAGATAGTATGAGTCCATGTATATGTGTGTGTATATATACATGGATATATATGTATGTGTATACATAGACATATGTGTGTTTCTATATGTGTCTATGTACAATATGTGGGGGGTGTCTATGTCTGTATATCTATATCTGTGTCACTGTATATAATCACCCTTTGCCATGCCTACTTAACACCAAAGCTCTTGGGTTTTTCCATAATTCCTTTTATTCCTTGCTTATAAATTCATATAATTTGGTATAAAGTTTTGGAGGTTTTCAAAATGGGTTATTTCTCATCTTAACCTGCTATGCAAGGTAATCAATCAGTCTTCAATAAGTCACTAATGATCAGAAAGACAGCTGTCCCATGTGGGCAGCATTCAGTTGCTAATAAGTGAGGAGTTTAATTTTCTTTCTCAAGGGAACATTCCTAAGATGATTCTATCAAGTTTGTTTTTAATCGTTTGCATTTAGATGTTTTATATGAGCCTGTGTACTATTTGGTAGGCTTCTGTAACAAAGTACTACAAACTGGGTGGTTAAACAACAGACATTTATTGTCCCACAGTTTTGGAGGCCAGAAGGCCAAGATCAAGAGACTGGCATAGCCATGCTCCCTCTGAAAATGCTGGGGGAGGATCTGCTCCAGGCAACTCCTAGCTTCTGCTAGGCCTTGGCTGTGGCAGCATAACTCCATTATTCACATGGCATTCCCCCAGTTGGTGTCCAAACTTCTCTTTTGACAGGGACACCAGCACCAGTCATACTGTTTCAGAGGCCCACTCTACTCCAGCATGACCTCATCTTAACTAATCACACCTGTAACACCTGTTTCCAGATAGGGTCACATTCTGAGGTACTGGGCATGAGGACTTCGACATATGAATTTTGAGGAGACATAATTGAACACCCAATATCTTCCCTCTGTCCCCCCATTCATGTCCTTCTTACATGCAAAATACATTCACCCCATTCCAATGTCCCCCAAAGTCTTAACCCATTCCAACATCAACTCTAACTCCTAAGTGTCTTCCAAATATCATCTAAATCGGGTATGGGTGATACCAGGGTATGATTTCATCCTGAGGCAAAATTATTTTGTATTTGTGAACCTGTGAAAACAGGCAACAAGTTATCTGCTTCTAAAATTGAATGATCAGAGAGGCAAAGGATAGATAATCCGTTACAAAAGGGAGAAATCAGAGAAAAGGGGGGTCATGGGTCCCCAGCAAGCCTGAAACCCAGCAGTGTGAATACCATTGGATTTAAGGGTTGAGAATAATCCTCTTTATCTGGATGCTCTGTCTGGGGTAGCAGCCTTCTTGTCTCAGCCTTGGGCAGCAGCCCTCCCTGCTGGAATGGAGGAAGTGGCTTTTCTTTTTGGAAGCAAGGGGGTAGCTCAGGCCTCAGGGTCACTTTTCCCTTTCTTGTTGTTTATAGCCAAACAACTCTGTTGACCTTTCTGCCTAAGTCCCAATAGGCTGGCAGCCTTCCTTCCCTCTTTTTTGCCCTGTCTCTGTCCCCGCACTCCCCTTTTTTTGTTACTCTTCCCCTGAGGATGTTATTTATTGATTTTTACAGAGTGGAAGGGAGGGGAGAAGGGGAGAGAGAGAGGAGAGAGAGAGAGAGAGAAATATTGATGTGAGAAAGACACATCAACTGGTTGCCTCCCACTGGTACCCTGACCAGGGGCGGAGGTCAAACCTGAAACCCAGGTACATGGCCCTGACTGGGAATCCAACTTAGGACCCTTTGGTGCACAGGCTGACACTCTCACCACTGAGCAACACTGGCCAGGGTGTCTCTGTCCCTTTCAGTTCAAGTTGGGAGCACTTCTGCTGAGGTGGGTGGTTGAATCCATCAGTTGCACACCGAACCTCTGTAGCAAACTGTTGTCCATCCATGCCCTCAGTGATCTTTCCAGAGCACACACTGTCGTCATTTTTTTGTAACATGCGTAGCTTGAGGATTTTCTAAATCTTCAGGTTCTGGCTTCGTTGAGTTTAGCAGCTCCTTCTTCAATTTACCTCTCTTCTTACAGTATACTGTAAGCAGTAAGAATAAACCAGGCCATACTGCTAACACTTTACTAAAACATCTTTGCAACTAAACATCCAGGTTCGTCACTTACAAGTTCTACTTTCCACAAACAGTAGAGAACAATTCATCCAAGCTCTCTGCCACTTTATAACAAGGGTTTCCTTTCCTAATTAAATCTGAAATGACACTAATTCCAAATAAGCTTACATTCTGAGGTACTGGGCGCTAGGACTTAACATATGAATTTTGAGGGGACACATTTAACCCATAACAACCTGTAAAATTTTCAGGATTCTAGAAGGTCCCAACTATCACCTCACTCAAATTCCAGGTTGCATTTTTGACATAGGTGTCCTCACATGACAAGATAGCTACCAGAAGTTTCATCAATTAAGCCAGTCAACTTCTGTGGAATCAATTTCATGGCCGCATGACTGGCTTAGACAAGGTGTCAGCCCCATGTCCTGGCCCAACTAAGTTGTGAGGCATTAAATAATAATAGCCACCATTTACCAAATTCCTACAAATGAGGCCTACTCTAAGGTCTTAATAGATATTATATAATCCTTAGAAAAATACTGCAAGGTGTTATTTATAATTCCCATTTTACAGATTAGAAAACTGAGGCTCAGATAGTTTAAGAGACTTGCCCATGGTCATCTCTGCAGAGATTCATGCCTTGCAGTGTCTCAGAAACCTGTTGCCATGGTTGAGTCAGTCTGGAATTGTCTGCAGACCTAGTGTTTGTCTGTCTTAGTTAACTAATCAACATAACCTCACCCCTGTTGAGGCTCTAGGTCCAGATACTCAGGGGTCTTCTCATTTAAAAACAATTTTTAGTTTTGGTTCGTTTTTAAATTTGTTGCCATACCCACAGAGGAGATAAATGGCCTGTTGACTTGGTTGGCCTCTTGGACACTGTCTTGTTCCTTCCAGCCTCTTCCTAGGGATCAGGCTCCCGCTCTTGAAATTCTGGCTCCTGGCTGTAATCCTATGCTCATTTGGAAGGACCTGCTTGGAGCAGGACTTGCTAGAGGACATGCACTCTATCTATTTGAGCAGTCTCCCTATAAACTGAGCTCAGCTTGGGTCATACTCTAAATTTTCTGCATCCTTGTGACATTGCCAACACTGTATGGCATGTTAGTTTAACAATACTAAAAGCCACAGTCCAGATCTCTGCCCTCCTAGGGCATCTTAGTCTCCCTGCATACCCATTTTACTTCCATTTTCTTGAGTTCCTATCATTGAGATCTTAGAGTGCTCCATAGTCATGGCTGCAGGAGTTAGAGAGTGCCTACAGGACAGACACCCATGGAATTCTTGAGGTGAAATTTGCAAATCTGTGTTCCAAAATATTTCAGATTATAGCCATAGCATGTTGCTCTGACTCCTATGCATTCTAATGTCTTTGCTAGAGTAGATGATAAAGCCGTAATACTACAGCTCATATTTTGTCTATGCCAGAGGCCAAAATCTAGAGATACCCATGGGAGTATGTGTTGGGTTTGTGAATGTCATGTTGTGCCATTGAAAAAAAGCTTGGTAACTGCATATTAGGTCAATTTCAATAGATTATGGCAAACCCTCATCAAATATCTTGATTTCCTCAGTGATCCACATGGATCTCTCATCCACAAATTCCTTTCTGTGCGCTTTGAGTCTATTTATAAACGGCCTATCCACCTCCAGGGCAGTAAGTCCCATAAGCTTCCTATCTGCTGTGTAAAGTTATATTTTCTTTCAGTTGTTCCCAAATGGTTTCCTTCCAATTCAGAGGCTGCTCTCTAGTCCTTGGGTGCAGGGTTAGCTGACCAAGGCCATGTGCAGCTTCTGCCTTCCTCTAATCATTATCTTTGGAGACTGAGATCGGATTGTTTCTGAGTCCTGATCGTTACAGCCTGAGGAAGTTTGAAACCTTTCCTAACACTGCAGAGGCTGCCTGCCCTCCATCCTCTGGGCTTCCCACCACAGCTGCTCCGCTCTGACTCTTAGATCTCTAGGGGCCTGGCACCCAGGACAGCAGGGGGCCTCTCGGGCGCCCCCCTCCCCAACACACACATCCCTTGCCAGCGATAATGAAATCTCTTGGCCACAGCTTCCTTGTTCTCATGCCCCCAAAGATTCTTTCAGCCAGGAGAGTGTCCCTCTGAGAATCCAAAGCAGCAGACATCCCACAAAAAGGGATACAAATGTCCTTGGGGTCACATCACGTGCTATCATTCCAGGCATCTGATTTTAGAATCTGGAGTTCTGAAAGCCCCCCTTAGAGTGGAATCCCCCACCAGGCAGAGTCCCTTGAAGAAGCTTTATTTCAAGTGTGAGGCCCTGGTTTATTAGAAGCACTAGGGGGGAAAACTCACACCTGAGCCTTCACACATGCTTGTGAAATTCAGATATGAGAAGGAACATCTTGGGATCAATCAGAATCAGCTGGTTGCCTGGCTGGAGGGAGATGTCCAGGAGGGGAATGGTGGAGACTTTGAAAATTCTGCCTTGGATAAACCCCTGGCACCCTGGGGTTGGGCAAGGATGAATGAAATCTGCTTTGGCTTGTGCTGGCATCCAGGTCCTGGAGGGAATGGCATCTGCCGCAGGAGGCGGGGGATTCTGTTCTTTGTTTTCAAGAGGAAGCTTTGTGATGCCTGGTTTAGAATCTCTCAACCTGCCATTCCCCCCCCCCCATAAAGGGTGGCTTGTCAACACTGAGTGTTGAGTAAACCTTGGAAAGGTGATCTTGTTCTTGGTCAAATGCTGATTAAAAATTAGATTTTCCTCCATACTTGCAACTGAAGATCAATTGAAAGACTTGGCTTAACTAAAGGTCGACCAATGAGAAAGAAAAGCATCCATCTTAGTGATGGCTCTGCCTTTTAGGGAACATTCACTAAAAAGTGGTTATAACCCAAAGTGGTACTGTTTTATGTTCAATCATTTGTAGGCAGAGAAACCTAAATGGGGAGGTAAACGAAGCGCAAGGGTGGAGAGAAAAGGCCAGGAATGTACTGAAATGAGCAGACGTTCAGATCAGGGAAATCCATGCACTCCTGGCGGGCCATGTGATCTGTGGCAGGTTCATTAACCTCTCAGGAATAAAGACATCTATTTTGTTGTCATGAGAAACAAAAATGATAATGTTTATAAGGTAGTTAACACAATGTGCAGCACATAGTAGATACACAATAAGTGCTAGTTCTTTCATTTACAGAGGCACTATCTAAGTTACTTCTGCAAAGGAGATGCTTGCTGATATGGAACCATGCACTATCTTTTTGTTTAATTTCCTTTTCGTGCCTACTACGGAAAAATATTGTGAAGAAATAGCAACATGCTGATAAGGGAGCTGATATGACTGGGCAGGTATAGATGGGAAATGAGCAGGGTGTCATTCGAGGATTCATGGAAGATCTGTGCTGGAGACCCTCAGTGAGGACAGGTTGAGAAAAAATGGTCCCACTTCATGAATGTTAATAATGGAACAAATATTGGAAGAGTAGATATTGAATGCGTGGTTGCTATTATAGAAAGTGATTACATTTATTTTTTAATTTTTGGAAATTTAAAATGTGCCCTTAGCTAGATAACTAGAAAAGGTGTCAAGACATGGATATAAGTTGCAGGACTCAAAAGGCATCAGTTACTTGAGAACAAAACAGAAGTGCTTTCTGGTGGATGAAACAGAACCCGGCCATCTACCTGGGCCATAGAATGTCCCTGATCCGTCTTCCCTGGCAGCCTTGCCTCTTTCCACACACCATTCCATACTGAGCTCTGGCGTCTTCGGGGACACCAGTCCAAATGCTATGTGTTTCCTTCCCCAACACCTCAGAATGGCTTAGGAGATGCCCCCGCTGGGTCCTCCCTGCATCTGTTTTAATGCCATGTTTCATGTGTTATTCTGTTGATCTTAGGAAATCCATTTTAGGAAGAAGGGTATAAAATTAGGCATAAAATTATTAATTTAGAGTGAGAAAAGAAATCACAAAAATTACAAATGTTAAAAAGCTAACAAATACCACAAATGTCACAAACTTTGAGGAAATTGCTCATTGTTTTAATCAACGAATCAAATGATAAACCTCTTTATTTGTACAATTTTTGTTTCATACTCTGATCATTTTTTCTATGATGATGATTATGTAGTGTTGTCTATAGAGAAAATAGAAAGATAAACTACTTCTCTATCAGAGTTGATTGAAATTGGTTTTTATTATTCATGATTTAGAATTGTGTTGTACAGCTTCACAAACTGTTATTGGTAATTTTATGTAAATTTTTAGGATTTTTGTTAACTTTGGGAAAACACTAATCAAGTTTTTTCCTATAAAACTATAAGATTTCAGGGCATTTTACTTCTTTTTTTCCATTGACGATGTCAATGCTCCTTAAATTGATTATAGTAGGAATGATTCTGGAAGCGAGTATGGCCAGCAATAATTTAATTATACTTGGAAGTTACCATGTTCCATATAAATACATTCTAGTAAAATTAAGGGTTTTCCCAACCCACCTTTCCAAAAGCTGCACCTCCCGATCACTCAGGGCCACTTGGATGGCCTCTGAAGCGGAAAGAGAATGGAGGGTGGATTGGACTGGTAAGAGAGAAAAGAAAGTCAAATGGAGTCGAACTACTTTTTGCAAATTTTATAAAATTATATATCTTCACCTTCATTAGTGTCATGGCCAGTGTGTCTCCATCCTCGTGGCTCTGGAACTGCCCACACTGGCACCGGTAGAAGGTCCGCGAGATGAATGAAGGATGCTCAGGGCATTGTTTACATTCTCAGGCCACTAATGCTTTCCCTTCTCCCTCCCTCCATCCAGTTCCTACCCAGCCTTCCAGGTCCCACGCACATCCCACCTCATCCACCATGATCGCCTGTTCTCATGTAGTTCACATCAACTCCCCACCTGCCACTACTACATTCCCAGGGAGGCGGTCATCCATGGGGGGAAAGGGCACCTGGCACAGCTTTGGCACCAGAAGCAGACACTCAGCACATCATTCTCTTGACAACCAGGTTTGAAAATCCATCCGTTTTCCTGTGGTTAACTAATGGGTGACTGCCATCCTGACCTGGACCACTCACTAGAACCAGATGTTTCTCCGGGTTATTTTAAGGATGGCTTTATAAATGGAATTCCAACTCTTTTTCTCCAAAGATAAAGGAAAGCCTGCTGGGTTATTGCTCTCTGTCTACAGAACGTACAGCAAGAGAAAGCCTTTCATAGATGACTGATTTCTAAAACAGATGTGCCAAGTTCCTTGAGCTGAAAACTCTTTAGTTGGAAACGAACCAGGCCATTTTTAATACGAGGTTTTAGAATGTGTACTTTGAGCAATGCTAATAATGATCAGTGTGCTGGTGACTTGGTATAAGGGTTTTGAGGCTCGAGAGTGCTAATAAAACTGCCTGGAGGAGAGGGAGCTCACCTGATACTGCAGAACTAATGAAGGACTCCGTGCACAAAAGTGTCTCTTGTCAGAGAGGAAGTATTTGTGCGTGATCTCATCCCACGATGCACTTGACAAGGACAAAAATAGAAAACCGTCTGTGGCCACCTGGCAGAGATTTTCCTGGTGCCTCGGTTTATTATTCCTACTATTGTACTTCCTTCTTTCCTAAAAGTCTTTTCTTCCCCTCTTTGCCTCTCCGTTGGCTTCAGCACCTTTTGTGAGTTTTCATCAGCACATTTCATTCTTTACTGCACAATGCCGAGATAAGGGAGGGAGAGGTGAGGGAACGAGTCTATTACTAATTGTGATGGGGAAGTCAGGGGGAATGGGCCGGCTTCCCTGTTGTTCATCCAAACCATGCTGTTAATTTTCCTTGACACAGGCAAGAGGGAGAAGAGGGTTTCTGTGTTTAAATGAAGAACTGTGAGCACTGGAGGCCTTCTCTGTGGTGAGATGACAATCATTATTTATTGAGTGCCTACTGTGTGCTGCGCTCTGTGCTGGGCACTGAAGCCTCAGGTTCCTTCAAAGCTCTCCAGCCTGGAGTTTGCTGTCCTTATAGCGCAGTGACTACAATCCGGAGGGAACACCTCCTGTGTGTTGGGAACTGTAAGAGGCCCAGAGAGGTAGGTGGGGTGACGCAGGGAGCAGTCAGGTCTTCCGCCCCTGGGAGCAGGGAGAGACATCAATGCGGCCGGTAGGGGAAAGGGTAGAGAGGGAGCCCAGTGCCTTACTTAAGGTGGTTAGCTCACAGCGGCCCTGGGAGGTGCATATTATCTCACTGAAAATGTGAGCTCTGCCTCAGAGAGGGTGATGATCCTCCTCGGTGCCCCCCTCCTCTTGAAGGCTGGGTGTGTCTCATTGGTACATCTTCAAAACATCCAGGGGGATCCTCACTCAATCCTTGGGAATAAAAAAAGGAATCACGTCTTGGAAGTAGGTTTCAAACAGAGATCTTTCTGATTCCAGGGTCTCTGGTTTTTCCTTTCTTCCACGGTGGATACTGCTGACAAAATTGGAGAAATCACGATGAGTAAACAGCTTAGAAAAACAAACAGAAGTCCATTTTAAACATCTTGAATTTCAGTGACAAACTCCTAAAGCCCCTGGTAGATGTGGGACTGATGCTGAGGAGTAAGGTCAGGGCTGAGGGGGGAGACTCTGGAACCACAATGAGTGGGCAGAGCGGCTGAGGTGAACACAGACAGAGAGGAGGGAAGGGGAATGTGACCTTCTTAGCATTATTTAAATGGTCCAGGTTGGGGGGCCTCGGAGATCATCCAGTGCACCTCCTCAGCTATATGCACATGCAGTGGCTGGACTCATGGACTCCCTGCACCTCCCTTTCCCATGAGTTGCTTGTGGTCACCCAAGGAGCAAATATTTAATGGGTCCACTGTCACTTTGTATTTCTATTTTTTTAAAATGGAGATTTAGGGCAACTGGACAAGCGTTAAGCTCTAAGAAAGGGTCCTCTTGACTGTGTTTGGTTACATTTCCACAGTGCAGATCATTTGGTCATTGGTCTCTAAAAAGATGAGAGTTGTCGTCACCTGACAATGGGGATCTTGTCGCACAGTGTCCAGGATTTAGCTTGACTCTCCATTAGATTTTACACGAATGTTGCAAGGGTCTGATGGAACGATGCAATAAAGAAGAGCCTGTGTACAAATTTGATAAGCTCTTAACAATATGGTGCCTGACAGCCTCTCACTTAAAAAGAAGATATTCTGTCAATCAGCGTGAAGCATGCTAATGTCTCTGCTTCCGCCAAGTTCTTCATGCCTGCAAAGCAGCTTTCTTCTCTCCGACTCTAAGTGTCTTTAATGTAATATGCCGACAGTGGCAACTGGAAGCATAACGAACAGTAAGCTGCTTTCTTACTCTCAAAAACTTGTTATCCCCCCGACTCCAGCACGACTCTGGCTTCCGAGCACGGACGCATTAGCACTGTCTTCAGCCTTCTGTCCTCTGCGCTCTCCCCTGCGTGAAGGGCGGAGCGGGAGCTAACAACACGTGATCAGGCATTCACCCTAAGCTGGGCACTGTGCCATTTGATTTCTGTCACCCTCTTACATAATCCTCACAGTCTTGGAAGGGAGGTAGACGAGGGGTGTGATAGTGTCCCCACTGTAGAGATCAGGACACTGTGTGTTAGGAACTGAATTGTGTCCCCCGAAACTCATCTGTCTCAGCCCAAACCATCATTTGGACACAGGGCCTTTTAAAAGGTCATTAAGGTTAAATGAAAGCACAAGGATGGGGCCCTAATGGGCAAAACAATACTCCCTAACTTAAAGGATTGTTGTAAAAAGGCAAATCTGATGCTCTCTGCAGTAAGCCCAACACAAGGCATAGCCCACCACATTCTCTGTATTGTGTCGATGATTATTGTCGGTCTTCTTAAGGCCCTAGCATGGCGGCTTGTGTGCCGTGAACTCTGCTGGCTGCTCTCATAGCATGGTATTTAGACTTATCAGGGTCGGGCTGCAGCTCCGACTCCCGCACTCACAGGCACGCGAGCCTGGGCCGGGCACTTAGCCTCCGTGATCTCTCTGAGGTTCTGACAATTCTGCGTGTTTGGTTAGTGCCTGCCGTATGGACGATTAATTGAGATAAGGCATTGAATGTGCTTCGTCAATTATAAAGCTGTATGTAACTGAGGACTAACTGCTATGAGCAAAGATCATTTCCTCTGTTTTCTGCCAAGAATCTTGCTCAGAGATGCTTGAAAGATGGGGAGGGTAGAAGGGATGGAAGGCAAATGCTGACTTAGTGATGGTAGCACAGACGTGTCGTGTTAGAGCAGAATGAATGATACATGTGAGGGGGGCAACAGGTTCCAAAGTTGTTCCCCTCCCTAGTCATTGCTAGAGAGGGTCTCAAGGCAGGAAAGTGTTGACAGGACCGACTGTGAAGTACTTCTAGCTCGTCCACGTGAAGCCGGGACACCGCTATTGCATAAACACACTTCCCTGCCAACAAGATCATTGGGAAGAGAGCAGAGGCTTATCTACTCTATTCCCATCTGGCCCGTGAAAACTAGACTGTAAGGAATTTTGAGGTTAGGCCTGGGGCTCCTGGTTGTGGCTCACTTGGAATATCATGGGGCCAGGCGTCTCATAGGAAGAGGTCTGTGGGGACCCCGAAGGCCAAGGGAGAAGGTGAAGTCCGAGCCTCCTAGGACCAAGGGCTCTTGTTCCAGCAATAGCTCTCTTTATTGATGGGATCCACCCACTCCTGCCTCCTCATGGAAGCAGGGGTTATGGTGATGAGTTGGTGGGTTGGAACCGATAATGTGAGGAGTGGGATGTTATAGGAATTTGGAACATAAACATTCTTTTTGAAGCCTCTCTCTCGGAATCAGATTGGTTCAGGGTATCTCCTGACTCTCATCACCTGGGGAACATCATGAACCCAATAAAATTTCCTAAGATTCTACTATTCAGTACTTCCTGTCTTAATTTCTATGAACTGTTTTAAAAATGGTTTTGAATACAACTTACATTAAGAAGCATATTTTCCTTAATGACGCAATTCATACATGTATGTGTGGCATATAGTTTTTTCACAAATTAGTATTTACTATACTTTGTGCAATGTACTGTGATATTTTCTATTCTATTTTTTTTTTTTAATGTTGGTCAAGACCCATTACATTGAAGCCATTATGCACAGATAGTTTGTACCCCTCAGTTTGGAACCACTGGAATATTCTATGGCATCTTGTGAATAGTCATTTATCTGTACCTTTATGATGTGTGCACGTTCCAAGGCAGGAAGTCGATGTGGAAAGATCATGGGCATTGGAATTAGACCTGGGGCCAGCTGGTTTACACCCTTCCTTCTTCATAATGCCTCTTCTGACAACTTGTAAAGGTTGGGTGACCACATGTATGTGAAAATGTCTAGCACAGCCTAGCCCAAAGTAGAACTTCAGTAAACATTAACTGTCTTTTTCTTTCTAACCAAGTTGAGATCCATAGTCTCTAACAATATTTGCAGTGTCTTAGAACATCTGGTCCCCCTCTGTCTGCCTGTTAAGTTCAGATTGTCTTTGATGAGAAACAAAAGGCATGCTTCTTTAACTGATTGCTTTGAGGGGCTTCTTTGGGAATGAATTTCAATCATCTCAGAGTTGCTAGGGGTACATCTGTATTGTTTTCACTTAACAAATCAGATGGTTAGGGACCTTGCAACACAGAAGGATGCAATTTTTGGCCTTAGTTAGATATCTTTTCTGAGTAAGAAGGGACTGCACACACAAATCAAGATGAAATGGTGTCCAAGTTGTCTATAATAGGAGGGGTGCCTTTAATATGAATCTAGGACAAGAGCAAACTTACCAAGAGCTGAGCCAATAAAAATAACACAGCAATGGGTGAGCAATTAGATGAAATGAAACTGAACGTTCTATGCTTGATTTCAGGTTTTTGTGTCCCATGTTTGGCTTCCCATGATATTCTTGCTCACAGCCTGGACTCAGCATAACTTAGCTACCACTACCTGCCTGTGTCCTAGACACATCAGAGAAAGGTCTAGGCTAGGCTTCCTAGTTTATTAGAAGAAAGAGTGCTCTGTTTTCTTCTCCTTGTCATTTTACAACTCACCAGTGCTTGCTAATCTACTTTGCTGCTGGTGCTCTGAGACCCCTTCTCTCTAGATACTCTGCTTCCACTTTAGGCCAGACACGGGAGATGGGTGGTGAAAGCAAGAGTGCCCTCCCATCACTCATTGTCCCACGTGTGGACCCACACTTCCCATTGTGTCACAAGACTCTGTGTTTAACACACTTAACTAGGGGGGTGAGCCCATCACTGGTTGTGCATCCTCACTGGAATCCCCTCCTGGGACTGCCATTAAGCCCTGCCTCCCTTCAGGATATTAAGGGCCTACTCTTTAAATTCATCCAGATCAGAATCCTCCCACTCATTTTCTCTCTTACTCAAATCCTGCCTCCCTATGACACTCCCTCTTCCTGATACCCAGGGAACTCCAGATTCAATTTATAATACAATACCTTCCCCCCCAAAAGGGCCTGCTTTATCTTGCAGACCGGTTTAGTTCTTTGCTTCAGTCCTTCACAAAAAACCCGCTACAGGCCCGTAACCTTCAAAAACTGTCTTCATTCCTGAGATGAATTTTTTCACCCCTAGAATTTGAAAATGCTTATGGACAGTGGTTTGTTTTGGTCCATTATGCTTGGGATGATTATTAGCTGATATCCTTTGAGTGAGATACCTTTACCAACATTGGTACCCACCCCTCATTTTACCTCCTGCTCTCAGACTCTTTCCGAATGCCAGATCTTGTTTCTCTGTTCCCAGCTGGCCAGTTCCTGGAGTGGTAGGAACTACAGAAAAATGTACTTTGTTCTACCTAAGAAAGGATTATTGGGCCCTGGCCAGTGTGGCTCAGTTGGTTGGGCATAATCCCGTGCACTGAGGGGTTGCCGGTTCAATTCCCAATCAGGGCACATGCTGCAGTTGTGGGCTCAATCCTGCAGGAGGCAGTGGATCGATGTTTCACTCTTGCATTGATGTTCCTCTTCCTCTCTCCCTTCCTCTCTCTCTAAAAATTAATTAAAAATATTTACAAAAAAGGTCATAGTTAGGGAGAGAGGGGGTGTCTTAGCAAGACCAGAGCAGCTAGAGGGTAGTTTCCATGGAGTAGGTCTGAGAATCAAATATAATATTGCCCTATGTGGCATCCTTCTGGCACTAGGTAATAATAGTTCCTGGATCCCCTGTCAGGAATTATCCAAGGAGTGGAGACATCTGGCATATGTGGAGGACATTAGATGCATTAATATGTTATTAGGAGATAATGGGAACAAATATTCAGACAGGGACTTGGCTCTCATCAGTGGGGCTCTTGGTGCATTAGGAGAGAAATCACCTTCTACTTGAGATGTGCAGCGTGTTCTCAGATGCAAGAGCCTGGTTTTGGAGTCACAAATGGAGTTGCGCCGAGTCTGACAGGGATGACAGCTTCTCACGTGTGGAAAACTGAATAATAACAATTCCATTTGTAAAGAAGGGACAGAAATTACGTTTTCAATCCTCATGCAAGGCAGGGGCCGAGATGAACAGATTCAAATTGGAGTTTGCCTGGGCTCACTATTTTCCTTTTTAAGTGACAGAGGAAATAACGGTTGATGAAGTTGCCTCTAGGGGATCTGGGAAAGGTTCTTTCTGCTATTTAAAAAAATGAGATTTCACATGGAGGCTATTAATTTCTACCAGGCATTTGATAAACGCAGCATTAACTGGTACAACACTATCAGACACCGTATTGCCCATAATGATCGGAATGGCATGCTTGTAAATACAGATTTCTGATATTCACAGAGGAATATCTGCCTATGAAAGGTGTAAGTTGGTTTGGTTTTCTTGTTTGTTTGCTTTGGTGTGATGGAGCTCTGAATATAAGGAAATAGATATATGATTTATGATAAATATGTGATTCTAATTACTGGGCTTAAAATGTGGGGGCAGAATCTTGAGTCCTAGTTTCTAAGAAGGGTCAAATACAGGGTGGGGCAAAAGTAGGTTTACAGTTGTGAATATGGGAAAACAGTTTATTCTTGTGTTATTAATTATTTTATTATTTTCCATACAAACAACTATAAACCTACATTTGCCCCACCATGTATTTACACAGTTACAGCATCCTAAACTAATGTTACTTTTTATTTCATCTAATTGTAACAGAGGCTCTAAAAGCTTGGGCTCTGGAATCAGAGGTAAATTAACATGAGCCCATGTTCTAGCCTAGATGGTTAGTTAACATGGGCTGCGGGATCCCACACTTGAAATCAGCCCTAGGTTAAACTTTAGGAAAGAGGTTCTCTACTTTGTACTTTGGTGCACTTACACACTGATGCCGGAGATTCTGATTTGGAGAACCGGGCACCTAACAAGCCAATTTTCCCATAAGTAAAAGCTGTAAATTCTAGACATAATACCAAAACAACTCCATTAGGCTTTGGAGACTGAAACAAAGTAGACAGATTTTGGAGGTGAGTTGAACCTTGAAGCACGTGACTATCATAGAGAAAGTTCCATGGCTCAGTGGCAGCCAAAACTCTTGATTCAAAGCCCTCAATGTTTAAATAGAGGAGCTAGATGAAAGAGCCCAGGCCAACCAGAGATGCCAAGGTGTGAGAGGGAAAACCTGAAGAGGAAAGAGCTGGAGAAGAGGAACTCCGTGTTTGAACTCAGCCCGTTTCTGGCTAATCCCTGCAGCATGGATGTGAGGGGCCACACCAGAAGCAGGACGCAGCTAAGGCCGGAAGGGCTAAACTGAGCTCTTAATTCTGGCCACCTCAGCTTTGACAGTGTACTCTGAGTTTAACCAATTGAGGTGTCTACTAGAACAAAAACATTAACACTCTTTGAAGAAATATAATCTAAAGTCTGTACAACTTAATATTTACAATGTCTAGAATACAATAAAAAATTACTCAACATGTTAAGAGCCAGGAAAATATGACCTGGTCTCACAAGAAGAAACAGTTAACAGCTGTCAATCCCTATGTATTAGTTCCATACAGCTGTTGTAACAAATTATCACGAGCTGGGTGGCTTGAAACAACAGAAATTAATTCTTTCACAGTTTTGGAGGTCAGGAGTCTGAAATCAGTGTGTAGCAGGGTTGTTTCCTTCAAGAGACCCTGAAGGAGAATCCTTTCCATGCCTTTTTCTTAGCTACTGGTTGCCAACAGTCCTTCTGTTCCTTGGTCTGGGCCTGCATGTATCCAATTTCTGCCCCCGTCTCCACATCAGCTTCGGATCTGTGTCTCTATGTGTCATCTCCCTATTCTGTCTCTTATTTGGGCCCATAGTATATTAAACCTAAAATTTTATATCCAGCTATATTATCATTCAAATATGATCACATAACAAAGGTATTTGCAGGCCCACAAGGCTGCAGATGATTTAAAATAAAAAGATCCACAATGAAAATACTTTTTGAAGAAAATATTCAAATAAATAAACAGCTGCAGTAGCTGCTGAAAGAAATATATAAAATGAGGATGGTTAAACGTTATGGCAAAGGATGGGTATTTTTTTGTCTCTAAAGTTAAAGCTAAGCGAAAGGAAAAGTATATGCTTAATAACCTAAAATTAAAATTCTACACAGTATCAACTAGAAGAGAGGTTGGAATGGAGTATGTGGGTGGGTAAAGAAACCAAGGGATAGAAAAGCAGGATAAAGTTTTTGTTTTGCTAGCACGAAGCTGTAAGTATCAATTTTTAAAAAGAAGGCAAGAGAGAAGATTAAAGAGAAAACAAAATGTTTAGTAAATTGAAATTAGAAACTAAAATTGTAGCAACAAATTCTCATATTATAAATACTTATAAAGATCGAACTAAATCCTCAAATTAAAAAATGAAGACTGCAAGATAAGACTTTTTAAATTCAGTTCTGCTTTTTTTTTTTTTTTTTTTTTATAAGAGTCTAAATCACAATTAAATAAAAACTTGAAAGTAAAAGGGTGGGAAAAGATCTATCAGGTAAATAGTAACCAAAAGAAAGTTGATATAACTACATTAGTAACCAAAAAGGTAGCTTTTTAAAATATATATATATTTTTATTGATTTCAGAGAGAGGAAGGGAGAGGGAGAGAGACAGAGATAGAAACATCAATGGTGAGAGAGAGTCATTGATTGGCTACCTCCTGCATGCTCCCAACTGGGGATCAAGCCTGCAACCCGGGCATGTGCCCTGACCGGGAATCGAACTGCGATTTCCTGGGTCATAGGTTGATACTGAGTGCGGTTGATACTGAGCCACACTGGCAGGGTCAAAAAGTTGGGTTTTTAACAAAAAAGCAAATTTAGGGTTTGAAAGGGTCACTATATAATAATAAGTTTGATGCACCAAGAAGATAAAATAATTCTAAACATGTATGTAATTAGCAAAATATTCTTAAACTACATAAAATAAAACTTGATAAAATATAGGATAAATCAATAAGTTCCCTATCACAGTGGTGGATTTCAACCCACCTCTTTTGTTTATTGTTAAGCCAAACAGACAAAATTAGTAATATGCATATGGTTTGAATGACAAAACTGACAGGTGTAATCTAATGAAGACATAAAATTCTCTAGCCAAATATTAAAGAAAACATGTTATATTTTTTATAGTACTTATTAAGTATTTAAGTTGCTTATGGGTAGCAATTTTTGAATTAATTTTTCAGTGTGTTACTTATATAAAACTGTGCATGTTTTTGAGTGTTCTGCTCCTATAGTCATTTTTTCTTTTGCAACAAATTACCTTAAATATAGTGGCTTAAAGCAAAGCAAACGTTTCTGCAAGTCAGAAGTCTAGTATTGTGTGGCTGGATTTTTGTCCTAGGGTATCACCATGCTAAAATCAAGGCTTCCAGGGCTCAGTTCTCATCCGGGGCTAAAGGTCCTTTTCCAAGCTCACTGGTCATTGGCAGAATTCATTTCTTTGTGGTAGAAGTGAAGTCTCCATTTACTTGCTGTCTGTCAGCCAGTATCTGCTCTCTGCTCCTAGGGCACCCACGTTACTGTCCCCGTGGCTCCCTCCGTCTTCGGGCCAGCAGTGGCTCGTGTAATCCTGCTCATGCTATCAATCTCTCTAACTTCCCCTTATATCCTCTGTTACCACCAGTCAGAGAAAACTCTCTCCTTTTATGGGCTCATGTGATTAAATTAGGCCCAGCTGGATAATCTCCTTTTTTAAAAGTTGACTGTGCTCTGTAACATAACTGGATTGCAGGAGTGATATATCATCAGATTCACGGGTACCAGACAGTGGAATCTTGGGGGCTATGCCTAGAATTGCTGACTATTTTTTACCCTTGAGTCCTGTTATTTTTATTGTGCGAAATTCCATGACATAGTACTGTTGTAGGAATTCATAATCTATACTGTAAGAGCAAAGACTGTATTTCATAATTTCTCATATGATCATCTCTTTATAGGCATAATGTTACTTCATTTCTAGACATATGGGAGTTTTGGGTAAATCTATCATTCTGTAATTGATATCTCTATTGTGGTCACATATATAGACTATAAAATGTTAATCCTTTGGAATTTATGAAAGCTTCCCTTGAAGCCAGTACATAGGTAATTTTTATTTTATTTTTTTCGATATAAATTTGTGGCCTCCATTTGGTGTAAACTTCTGTTAATTGTGCTATTAAAATTTTCACATTTTAATTCATTTTCTAGATCATCTATCAGTTTCTGAGAGTATGTTAAAATCTTTAACTACAAATGACTTAGTGCTCCCATAATATTGTAATCTCAAGGTTATGTTTCAGGGACATATAGGTCATTATATACTCTTTTTTCCATTAGTTTGTATAACTGAATTGAGGGAAAATTAATAAAAAATTGGCAGAGGTATTAGATGATTTCTCTTTTATCGACAACTTCCAACATTTTTTACAGATAAAGATTTTATTGGACTGTGGATGGTTAGCACCATGCCTCCTAACAATTTAAGTAAAAATTGCAATATGTTGAAGGCTCTGTTTTGAAATTAAGGTATGTCCCAATTTCTATTTCCTAGAGGCCAAGAATAGGCAATTTCCTTTATTGACTTGCATAAGCTATATCACCTTGTGTTTCTAATGCTATATATGCAGCACCAATTCTTTAGCCACCTCAATAAAGAGCAGAAGATGTGTATCATGGACCTCAAATTTCGGCACTACAGCAGTGGTGCCTCTCTGATGTGGCAACTTCAAATTCATCTCTCTCCTCCTTTTACCCCCAGATGATAGCTTCAGCAGATTAGAGCAGTGAGGAAATTTCAGTCCTAACAAAGTAAGATTGAAATATTGGCCCCATAACACACAAACTCCATATTAAAGCATTTTGAATCTTGGCTACCTGTTCTTTTGTAACTGCATTTTCTAAAAGCAGTAACTATCCCAAGCTGCAACACCTGAGTCATTTTGGGTGGGCACATACATGAATAGAGGAAAATAAACAAAAAATAAATTTAAAAAAAAGTCTTTATTGATTTCAGAGAGAGGAAGGGCGAGGGGGAGAGAGAGAGAGAGAAAAACAGCAATGATGAGAGAGTCATTGATCGGCTGCCTCCTGCACCCCGCTACTGGGGATCGAGCCCACAACCCGGGCATGTGCCCTGAGTGGAATTGAGCCACGATCACCTGGATCATAGGTTAATGCTCAACTGCTAAGCCATGCTGGCTGGGCCAAAAAATAAAAGTCTTGTGTGGAAGGAATCAATGGGGGTAGCGGGAACATCCGTAACACTTTCAACAATAGTAAATAATAAAAGCCTTAAAAAAGAGTTCATATAGAGGAACTGCCAGATTAGAAAATATAAAAGAACCAGTTATTTAAAATTCATCCCTCCTATAGTGCAGGTTAATCTGACTTTAAAGTCGCACTCCGTACTTTTGGGTCCACCCCAAGGTGTTTTGTTGATTTTTTGTTTTTGTTTTGTTTGATATTTTTGTGCTATCTCTGATACTAAAGTATCATCTGGGTTGGGATCATATTGCAGTGAAAAGAAAAATAGATAAAAGAACCTTTGAAATAGTTCAGGCAGGCAACATTGATATTAAGATACTTAGACAAATATAGTTATTATTATTAACATATGGATGATACATTATTTTCAATGCAGTCATAGGATAGGTGAGCAAGGGCAGTAAAAGTAAATGGACAGAGGAAATCTTTAGACTTAGAGGAGCAAAGAGAACCAAAGAAGACCATCCATTATGTGCTCTTGACTTGTCCCTTCTGTCTGCATCTACTGTCATCCCTTGTTTCTTCCCTTAATTTCTATGCTTAAACCTTGGGTCATATTGGGACTGAACCCTGTTTGTTGGACATGAGGGAAAGTGGAGACAGATCCTGGGGTGCAGGCGAATGTATTGCCTCGCGGGGGAGAGGCCTTTTACAACATGTGCAGGTGATGGGACGCACTCAACAGGCAGAGGCTGGCCACTTCTGCAGGCCAGAGGGCTCGGGACAATCTAGGGGTCAAAACATGTCAGTGCACCAAGCCTGTTGGTCCGTTACATGCTTTAGGGTCCCTCTCTTTCCCAGTCGGGGCCCTAACATGGCCACACTGCCTATGTTCAGAACTGAACCTCCTTTGGAGCTCTGCTGCTCTTGTCGTCTTAGTCCTGAAACAGTTTTACATTTCCATCCCCCAGGAAAGGTCTGTCCTTTTCATAGTTAGTTCTGAATTGACCATTCACCATCCTCAGCATCTCATTGTCTTTCTCTGAAGTCTCAGGTGTCCCCAGCAACAACCGTCCAATTCTATTGTCCTTAAAATTTCCCATTTCCTCTATATTTCCTGGTATCTGACCGATCGCATTCCTTCCACTGATATACCATCCCAGTTTTCACAGCTGCACTGAAAGCTGTGCTAGGTGAAAATTGTGCTCCAGCTACCACTGGCAGTGGCACCCTTAATCTGGCTCCCAAATCCCATCTTTTAAAAAAATTATTTATTTATTTATTTATTTATTTATTTATTTATTTATTTATTTAAATCCTCACCTGAGGATATCTTTTCCAATGCTCCTCAGGGAGAGTGGAAGAGAGAGAGAGAGACAAAAAGAGAGAGATTGGTTGCCTCCCACAGGTGCCTTGACTGAGGGCAGGGCCTGAAACTGAGGTAGGTACATGGCCCTGGTCCAAATCCAACCAGGACCCTTCAGTTTGTGGGCCAATGCTCCAAACACTGAGCCAAACCAGCCAGGGCCCAAATCCCATCTTAATGTTGCTGTTTTGGACCATCCTTGGCGTTCGTCATGTAAGCTGAGATCTCTGGAAAGCAGGCTCTGAGACAGAAATCTGTGTGTAGGGTTTTATCAGAGACCACTCTGAGGACAATGGTGGGGAAGGGTGGGCGGCAGGGTGGGGCAGAGGGAGAACTGGGCTATGGCGCAGTCTCCGTAGAGGCCTAGGCTGACTGCGCAAGAGCTCAGAGGCTGGGGTGGCCTTGCAGCTTTGTCCTTATTTGGGGCTGGGGATCTGGGCCTTTGTGTTTCCGCAATGAGCAGATATTGGGTCTAGGTTGCTCTGGAAATGAGGTGTGACCTTGAGTGACCTTCTTTCTGCAGCTGAGGGCAATTCCTGGAGCACTGAGAGCTCAGGGCACTAGGAGCATCTGTGTGAAGGGTGACATGGGTGCCACTTTTGTGCTCCAGGGAAGAAAACATCAGATCTTGTTAGTTTATTATCTTGTTACCTGTTTTTCTGTCTCCCAGAGTTGGTATGAGGGTTAAAGGTTATGTGTGTAAAGTGCCTGGAATAGTGGGTACTCAGTAGATTATTATTATTAGTAGTAGTAGTATTAATATTAGTATTTATATTCTTACAGTACTTTGTCATGTGTAAATTTCTTCAGATTTGTAATCAGCTAAAATTAGTCATATTTTTTATGTTGCCACCTAATTCTCATAACTATGATTTTGAATAGTGCTTAGTATTTAATTCCAGTGGATTTGCCTTAATGCATTACATTATATTTTACTTTGTATATAGTTTTATGCTTCCGAAATTATAATGCTGAGTTGGACATCTTCATGCATCAATATTTTTTCCAGGCTTCGGATTATGTTTTTAGGCTGGATTCCCAGAAATGGAATTACTGGGTCAAAACATTTTGACAGGTTTTGATCAAGAGTGCCAAATTAGTTTACAAATACATTGTGATAATTTTGCTGCCACTAGCAATATAAAGAATATCAATTTTCCTGAAACTTTGCCAGCAATGGGTATTGCCATTTAAAAAATGTTACTTTTATAGGTGAATAATAATAACTGGTTTTAATTCCTATTTTGTTGACTACCAGTGAATTGAGTATTTCTATAAATGTTTATTTACTAGTAATATGTCATCTTTACAGATTATCTGCCCATAGCCATTACATATTAATGGGATATTATTATTAGGGCATTAAATTAATCAATTATATGGGCTCCTTGTATAGTAAAATTATCCATCCTATGCTTTATTCAACATGTTTTGTTCGTCTGTAATTTCTCTTTCATTTTGACTGGTCTAGATATTTAGGTGTTCATATTTGTTGATCCTTTACTTTGTAATTAATCCACCCTTTTATAACTTAGTACATTGTATCATCTTAACAAGTCTCATATAAACATTCAATTTTATCTTTTAATTTAAAAAGTATTTTTAGTCAACTCATGTAATGATATAAAACAGTTAATCAGTTATCACAACATTATCTTATTGGTAAAAGTTGGTCAAAAGGGGTGGGTTGGGATAGAAACTTGAAAGATTAAAAGGGTTAGGAAGATAAACCCCAGCCTGGTAAGGAGCAGAGTTGAAGGAAGGGGATCAATGAAGCCAGGTCAGTGTTCCATTCAGTGTTGTTTTCAGTTGCATTAGGTTATTCTGGTGGAGATGAAGCTAAATATATTGATATTGAGGAAGGGTGTTGGAGAAGGATTTGACCAAGCATGTGTAGAGTTCCACTTAGTGAAGTCAAACGGAGAAAGCTTCCCTTTCCCAAGTATCCAGGGTGTCCCATTGCTCTGCAGCCCAAATGCAACCTCAATGAAGACTAACATTTTGAGAAATCATTCTTTCCCATGGATTGGTGATCTTATATTTAACTCTAATTACTGTCCCGTGCTCTGATCAAGCCATTTATTTTTGCATCAGTACCGAACTGTTTTAATCATTGACATTTTCCTGTATGTTCTGGATTTGGAAGGGTTTCTTTCACCACCACATTACTTTTTATTGTTCTTTAATTATGTTTTATTCTTGATTTTTCTTTCAAATTAACTTTACAATAATTTTATCCAGTTTAAGCAAACAAAACACACTATTGGGATTTTAATTGAAATTGCTTTAAAGCAAATACATTAAT
This sequence comes from Miniopterus natalensis, assembly GCF_054644295.1. Lineage (NCBI taxonomy): Eukaryota > Metazoa > Chordata > Mammalia > Chiroptera > Miniopteridae > Miniopterus > Miniopterus natalensis. Next base: position 44,062,949 of record NC_142081.1, read on the forward strand.
TGAAGAGAATTGACATCCTTAAAATATTTAGACTTTTCACAGAGGAACATGCTGAATCTTTCCATTAGTCAAGTTTTATTTTAACTCTCTCAGTAAAATACTCTAGGCTCCTACCCCCATCTCTCCCAATCTAGGTCACACACATTTCCCATTAAGATTCTATCTTTGTATTTTGTATTTTTTGTTCTATTGGGAATTTTTTTTTTAATCATGAAATGTTCTATATCTTTATCTAGCAATTTTATTGATTTTCAAAAATTAATTCAAATCCTTTTTTCAATGGGTTTTCTATAAGTACAAGGTGTCCCCAAAAATGTATACACACTTTACAGCTGATAGCTCAATTGATGTTTCTTTTTTTTCAGGTTTAACCCATTGGAATTAATAATTATTAAAAATGTGTATACATTTTTTTGGGGACACCCTATAGTAATGATTTGTTTGTTTCCTTTCTAATATATATATATAAGTCTCTATTTCCCCTTTATTACGGGTCAGAACCCAACTATAAATATATTTGTTTTGTGTCTGATTTTACTAGAGTTGTTTCTAGAGGTATCAACTTTAAGTGTGGTGTTTGTTGGTTTAAAACAAATGTTTATATGTGGATTTTAAAAAAAATATGTTTTTATTGATTTTTAGAGAGAGAGGAAGGGAGAGGGAGAGAGAGAGAGAGAAACATTGATGAGAGAGAAACATTGATCAGATGTCTCCTGCACAACCCCTACTGGGGATCGAGCCTGCAACCCGGGCATGTGCCCCGATCCAGAATCAAAACTGTGACCTTGCCCGGCCAGGCGTGGCTCAGCGGTTGAGCGTCGACCTAAGATCCAGGCAATTGGGGTTCGATTCCCGGTCAGGGCACATGCACTGGTTGTGGGCTGGATCAATGGCTCTCTCACCATTGATGTTTCTATCTCTCTCTCTCCCTCTCCTTTCCTCTCTCTGAAATCAATAAAGATATATTTAAAAAAACCAAAAAAACAAAAAAACAAAAAAAAACTGTGACCTCTCGGCGCATATGAGAATGCTCAACCAACTGAGCCACACCAGCCAGGGTCAAATGTTTATATTTTTTGAGTGAAACATGCTTCTATTTCCACTATTTGAAGGTGTTTTATAAATAGTGGATATTTAATTTTACCTAATTCTTTTCATCTTTCTATGATAAGATTGTCTGATTTTTTTTACTTGGCATATTGGTGAAATTATTACGATTCTTAGTACTGATCTGTTCTTACTTTCCAAAAATAATTGCTATTTGATTATAATGGCCATTCATTTGATTTAATGAATTTATAATTCATTAAATTAGTTAATAAATTTCATTTGCTATTATAGTTGTGATTTTTTTATATCTATTTTTATAAGTAATATTGATCTGTAATTTTTTATCCTGTATACTTCAGGTTTTGTGTCACTTTTATATCTGTTTGGAATTGTGTAGATTTTAATATTATTTTATGTTTATCAAATTTCAAAGAAATTTGTAATGATCTTTCATTTTTCTCTCTTTTCTTTAGAAAATTAAAAAAAAATTCATCAGTAAGAGTAACTAATGCCAGGGATTTTTGGGTAGTCTATTTAAAATTTTTATCTTTAGTATTATATTCAGGTTTTATCTTGTATCAATTTTATTATTTTTTTTCAGAATTACCAATTTCATTGATATTTCAAATATAACAGTATTGTTTCATTTTTATAACCTATATACCAGTGGCTAATAATTTCTTTCATTAAAAAAAGTTTACTGATCTTTCTCACTGATTTTATATGCCATAGGCTTTGTTTATAATTTAAAAAAATATCCAGATACTGGTTTTATTTAGCAATTCTACTGTCCAAAGACAGGAGCCCCCTCTCCCCCCCAAATTATTAGGAAATGGACAGTAGAATTATTAAATTTAATTAGTAACCTGATCCTGGTTTTCTCTTTCCTTTGTAGATCATTACTTTCTTCCAATCTTGAAGGTGAAAGGTTTACTCTTTATCTCTGTAACTTATATTTCCCAGGGATATACCCAGGTCAGTTCTTTCAACAACAGTCTTCCCTTCAACAGTCAGCTTTTTTTCAGTGTGAAGAGTCAAATTTTTCTTGGGGAAAACAGTCTCCTTTTAAAACTTTGTATCTTCTTTATAAAACTAAATTTTATTTTTACCAAAGTTTTGCATGCATTTTATTTAAAGAGTTGAGTAAACCCACAAGGCTTGCCATGAAGAACATCCTTCTCCATACCAACCAATCCCCCTTCCTGCAGTTTTTTATTTTCCAGAGGCATCTACTTTCAAATCTTAGTTTTTGAAGGCCTGGGGCAGGAGGTGGGTACGGGGTAGGAGGGGTCAATGGGGAAAAAAGGGGACATCTGTAATACTTTTAGCAATAAAGATAAATTAAAAAAAAAAATCTCCACTTTAAATATCATGCTTATTTTATTTCATCTTGAGTGTTCCGGTGTTGGCATCATCTGCTAGATTCTCATTATGGACATTGATTCCCACTCCCCCGCCCCATTCCCAACCCACCATGCACACTTCCTAGTCCCTCCCCCTTCTCCAAATCTGACCCTCTAACTTTTTCACGTTTCCCTTATTTTCTATTTCTTTATAGTTACAGGTTTCCTCAACTTTCTCTTTCATTCTTGTCTTTACTGCCATGTTAGTAGGGTTCGAGTACCACTCACGCTTCCATCTTTAATCAGAAATCTGATTATCATTAGTTTTCTGCCCTCAACTTCCGATGTAAAAGAATGGGAGCCATTGAATCCATCTTCTTTGCTTCTTATATATTTTCTTGACATTTACAATTTTGCTTTTTATTATGTAAGAATTTCATGAGCCAGTCTTTTAAATTATTCCCTCTTTCTCCATTTTTAAGTGTCTTTCTTGCTGTTCACTCACTGTCTTTATTCAACTTTTTTAAAAAAAGAAAATAGGGTGCTTTAAAGTGCTTCCCAACAACGCGTCCTTCGGTATTCCCAGGCGCTCCGTTTGCTCCTGCTTCATGGACGGCCTGAGCCCATGTGCTCCACAAGCACGACGCGTGACTCGGAGCTCAGTCTAGCCAGGGGGACTGTCTATTTCCAACTTTTCTACTTGGGCCTCCGATTTCAAATTGCTGGTCTCGTTACTTATGCATATGTTTTATCTTCAGCTTTTATGAGTGGAAGTTTCTGTAAGGGCAAGCTTCTCCCTTGGAGATCCAGCAGGCTGCGGGCGGGCGCGGGCTTCATCAGGATTCCGGGGTGTCGCTCAGGCTCGTTCCCTGCTGCGTTAGGGAGGAGGCCGTTACTGCAACTTCATTGTGGAAGAGTCTTTTTGATTCAGCAACAGACATGCCTCATGGTGTATGATTGAAAACATGAAGCAGAATACAGGTAACTTTGGGAGCAGATCTGTGCCAGAGAAAGGATTTTACGTGGTGGAGGAGTAACTTTTGGTTACTTTGTGCCGGATAGTCTCATAGACTTCGCTTGATTTTATTCTTATTTGTTGACTTTGTGTTTGAGCTGCGGGAAATGTTGGCCCAGCGGTGATGAGCCCGGAGGGGAGAACTACAATCAAGGCAGAGCCCCCACCCCCCCCAGCCCTGAATTCCTTCTCTCAGGTTGGCCATGGCAGTTCCTGTTTTGTAGAAGCAGTTGTGCGCCCAAGTTCAAGTTCTTCCAGTCCTTCAGGCCAGGGCTGCCCAGTAGAACTTTCTCAGGTAATACTACATTATCATGGCTGTATCTGCTCTGGCTAAGAGAGTAGCCGTTCACTACATGTGGCTGTTAAGCACTTGAAATGTGGCTAATGCGACTGAGAACCTGTATTTAAAAATAATTTAATTTCCACTAATTTAAATTTGAATTTGAATAGCTATATGTAGCTAGTGGCTACCATATTGGACAGCAGAGCTCTTGGCGCCGTAGAGCATTCAGGTGAAGAGAATGTCCCTTGCAAGAGTCTTGATGACAGGAAGATGTCAGCCAACAGCTCATGGTCTCCTAAGACCCTTGGTTCACAGAAGTAGAAGGGAGCTTCAGGAGAGACTGAGAGGCCTTTTGGTTTGAGAAATTGCAGATTCAATTAAAGAATAATTGAACTTATGTCATGGAAAGTACAGATGCTTAGAGATCCAAATGCTCATCGGAATTGGAAAAAACAGATACATGGGACTCAAAGCTCCCTCTGAAAAGGGCTGATGCTTAATCCCTGAGCCACCATTTCATAAATTCCCATCAGCATCTGTATATCATTTTTTCTTGCTTCTCATTATTGTTACACAAAGGTTTCCTTTCATAAGGTTTAACTTTTAGTTTAAGGAGCATTTGCGAGAGGAGTGTCCTTGTGCTTTAACGACTTAGTCAACTTCCCAGAATCCTCCTGATTTTATTTTCAAATTTGGAAAAAGAGCTGTTATCAGCCAGGCTGATAAAATGATTCGTTTGATCCTCTGAGAAGTGAGAGCTTGTAAAAGGCATTTGTTTGAGCTCTCCACTTAATCTTGACAGCACCTTGCCATCTGACACTCAATTTAATGTTAAATTGGGGGAGAAAGTAGAAAAGGAGGAGTGTGGGTGTCATTTGTTACCACCTCAAAGACAGGGCCACCTCTGCCCTCATCTGCCTGGGTATTCCTGTCCCATTCAGATTCCACAGCCTCCGGTCATTTTAACCTGAATCTCATCTCAGCAAAACAACTTCCTACCCTGCTTCACCCTAATCAGATTCTTTTTAAGTGAGAAAGATGGGATCCGTGATTACATCCTCAGAATCCCATCCATTCGGCACTGTGGCCAGCTTTCCAAACAGCCTATAGACGTCCTGTCAATGAGTCCTGTGAAACCGGTGGCACACCAGGATGGCCTTATGTGCTTTCTGCTTTAAGTAGAAAAAATGGATTTAGAAAGCTTTTCCTAATCTGGACCTGTGCAATATATAATAAACTTCTTACATCTGTCACCATCAGCATTCTCTTGCTGTCTTTACTTTTATGTTTCAAAGGGGAAAGACAGGGGTGCCCTTTTTTTCTCTTCTTATTCAAGCACTACCTTGGGACATATATCCCTGAAGATTAGTGACATCTTCCTGGCTGGGATGATGGGGACCGGAACAAATGTAGGATTGCCCTCTATACCAGCCTCATTCTGTCCTTATTAACTCTAAGGAGCAACTCTTGATCTGGAAGCTTCTAAATGTTTTGAAACATTTCAGATTGTAAAATAAAAGTTAAGCCTAAAGCTCTCTGACAGCATTGATTATACCCTAAAGATAATGTTTTCTAAGTAGGGACTGAAGCTTGCTTGCACCAGAATTGTCTCCGTACTAGTGAAAATGGAGACTCCTGGGTCCATGCCGGGCTCTACAAAACCGGAACCTCTGAGGGCAAGGCCCCTTCTGCATGTTATCACCTCTGAGCAACACTTCAAAAGAAATAATGTTGTCAAATAGCTCATTCAGTGGTCACTATTATGGGCTGGGAAATCAGACAGGAACCTTTCCATCAGTAGAGAATGGATGAGTGAAGAGTAAAGCATAAGGTATAGGAATTAAAGGGCACAAGTTTAAATTCTGTTCCATTATTTGCTTGTTGTGGAACCATAAGGAATCAACTCAGTCTCCCTGACTTGGAATCCAAGTTTCTAAATGTCTGCTTCGAAGGTCTGATGACGCATGAATATAAATCATCTGGCACGTGGTGTGCGCTTGGTTAACATTTTCTATTATGATTTCTTAATGGATGCTACATTTTAAAAAGATTTTATGTACAAAACAACTTAATTTTATGAAGCAGTAATTTATTTATTCATCAAAGACACGTACACCTGCCAACAAGGGTTCCGATGAGCTTGAGTTCTCCCACTGCTGTCATTACTGCCAGTTGCAAGGCGTTTTGTGTCGCGGCCTGATATTGCCATTTGGGTTTTTGAGTATTCTAATAGCCTCCATACCCCTTGACTACAACCTTCATCAGTTCCTACTGTACCTAAACCTGGTTGGCAGTGGCACAGCTTTAGGCCCATGCTTAGCTAACGGGCCAGCTGTCTTCCATGTCCTATAATAGGGAGGATAATTCAAGAGGGTTTAATTCCATGCTCACCCTCTGTTAGGGCTGTTCCAACACCATGCTCACCCTCTGTTAGGGCTGTTCCAACACCATGATCACCCTCTGTTAGGGCTGTTCCAACACCATGCTCACCCTCTGTTAGGGATGTTCCAACAGCTTGTTCACTCTCTGTTAGGGCTGTTCCAACAACATGCTCACTCTCTGTTAGGGCTGTTCCAACACCATGATCACCCTCTGTTAGGGCTGTTCCAACACCATGATCACCCTCTGTTAGGGCTGTTCCAACACCATGCTCGCTCTCTGTTAGGGCTGTTCCAATGCCATGATCCCCTCTGTTAGGGCTGTTCCAACAGCTTGTTCACTCTCTGTTAGAGCTGTTCCATCAGCATGCTTACCCTCTGTTAGGGCTGTTCCAACAGCATGTTCACTCTCTGTTAGGGCTGTTCCAACACCATGATCACCCTCTGTTAGGGCTGTTCCAACACCATGATCACCCTCTGTTAGGGCTGTTCCAACACCATGCTCGCTCTCTGTTAGGGCTGTTCCAACACCATGCTCGCTCTCTGTTAGGGCTGTCAAATGAGCATAACTCATCCTTCTTCCCTGAAGCAGGCTTTGGTGATTTGAGGGCTTATTTTTCTCTTCCGAAATGTCTTTCCTCATCATTAACTGGTTAGTGCTTGTAGTTAGATTTGCCTGGGGGGTGGGGGCGTTGAGTGCCTGGGGATCTGGCTCCTACTTTATGAGGAAGTCTGAACTATAGGAAGGCATGTCCTTATGGGAGCTCGTATGCTCCAGGCTTTCTCAGAGATGCTGGGAAACTGAGGCAGGCTGATTGATAAGATTTGCACTTCACAGCCCTCTTCAACCACAGCAGCTCTGCATGGAACTCATTTCATATTTTAGTTACCATGTATAAATTTGAGAAAAGAGTGTCATCATAAACATTGAACAACAATCTTTGAAAATTACTGTTGTAGTCCAACATATTAAAGTTTGAATTATGGCTGAGCAAACTGAAGTTCCATTGAAAAGAAAAAAATGCCTGTCTAAGGACTCAGAACTGGTGGGATTAAATCAATTTAAAAAACAGCAAGTGTAAGAAGTGCTTACTGTGGGACTAGGCAAGGATAAAGGCACTAAGAAACATGGTCTCTCACCTCAAAGGTTGTAAAATGTAGTAAAGGAGCACAAGTGAGGTATAGAATTAACTACAGGCATGCAAATATGTTAAAAGGGTTATGGGAACCCTGCTGTGGATAAAAAATGATAGGTAACATTGAGTGCTAACTGTGGGTTAGGTACTGCGTTTGATTATCTACATCTATCTATCTATCTATCTATCTATCTATCTATCTATCTATCTATCTATCTAATCTATCTATCTATCTATCATCTATCATCATCTATCTATATCATCTATCTATCTCTACCTTTGTGAAACAGGCATCATTTTCCCCATTTTACTTGGAAGTAACCAAGATTTAGAGATTTAGAGAGGTGTGTCTTGCCCAAGTTCATATAATTAGTGGGTCGCAGAAGTTGGGATTCCAGCAGAGATAGTCTGACTGCAGAGCTCATATTCTCATCCATTAGGGAAACCTAAGAACATTTCAACAGGAATTAGTTTTTGAACTTGGCCTAAAATGATATGCATTTTTAAAATGGGTGGTAGGTCTGATGACTCCCTGTGACCCCACCCCACTGCAATGGTCTGGAGGCACCCAGTGGGGGAGTAACTAGACTTGGTGTACCCTGGGACTCAGACCCAGCACTGGCACCCAGTTTGAACCTGTATCAATCTGGTGAACACCACTTGTTAATACCTACCTGGTGACTCACTGAGCATCTACCTTATGCAGCTCAAATACTGTCAGATGCTCTTTAAGTGCCTGAACCTGATAGGCAGCCAGCTAGTGGAGGCAGGTAAAGGCAGTTCTCGGGTGCCTTGGGCCTTTTGTGGACCTGCCCCTGGAAGCTGGCCTTGGTCCATAACTTGGCCCTTCCCAAGCACACTAAGTCCCAGCAGAGGCAGCCACAAATCGTGGATTGCTTTGTAGTTCCAAACAGGTTGCCCAGGGGCAGTCACAGGCAGTGTCTGACATTGACCAGCACCAGAGTCCCTCCTGAGAAGCCTCAGAAAGACACACCCAGTGACCAACTGGGGATTGAGCCCACAACCCAGGCAGGTACCCTAACCAGGAATCAAACCATGATCTCCCAGACCCTAGGTCAATGCTCAATCCCCAGTTGGGGGCATGCAGGAGGCAGCTGATCAATGACGACTCTCTCATCATTGATGTTTCTATCTCTCTCTCTCTCCCTCTCCCTTCCTCTCTCTGAAACCAATAAAGATATATTTAAAAAACACACGAATATACTAGAAGGAATAAATAGTAGGTTGGATGAAGCAGAGGAGCGAGTCAGTGATTTGGAAGACAAAGTAGCAGAAAACACCCCCAAAAAGCAGCAAAAAGAAAAGAATTTTAAAAAAAAGAGGATAGCTTAAGGGACATTTGGGACAACATGAAGCATAACAACATCTGCATCAAAGGAGTACCAGAAGGAGAAGAGAGAGAGAGAGAGCAAAGGATTGAAAACCTATTTGAAAGAATAATTACTGAAAACTTTAACCTGGTGAAGGAAAAAACACACACAAGTCCAGGAAAGGCAGAGAATCCCAAACAAGATGAACTCAAAGAGGCCCACATCACAACACATCATAATTAAAATGGCAAAGTTTAAAGACAAAGAGAGAATCTTAAAAGCAGCAAGTGAAAGACAGTTACCTACAAAGGAGCTTCCATAAGACTGTCAGCTGATTTCTCAACAGAAACATTTCAGGCCAGAAGGGAGTGGCAAGAAATATTCAAAGTGATGAAAAGGAAGGACCTACAACCAAGATTACTTTACCCAGCAAAGCTATCATTTAGAATTGAAGGAGAAATAAAGAGCTTCCCAGACAAGAAAAACTAAAGGAGTTCATCGCCACCAAACCAGTATTACATGAAATGTTAAAGGGTCTTGAAGAAGGAGAAGAAGAGGAGGAACAACAACAACAAACAAAAGCGGAACATAGTTATAAAGAATAAAATGGCAATAAATAAGTGCCTATTGATAATCACTTTAAATGTAAATGGCTTACAATGCTCCAATCAAAAGACATAAGGTAGCTGAATGAATAAGCAAACGAGACCCATATACATGCTGTTTACAAGAGACCCTCCTCAGAATGAAAGATACACACAGAATAAAAGTAAAAGGATAGAAAAAGATATTTCATGCAAATGGAAATTTTCAAAAAGCGGGGGTAGCAATACTTTCATCTGACAAAATAGACTTTAAAACAAAGGTAGAGAAGGGCACTACATAATGATAAAGGGAGCAATCCAGCCAGAGGATATAACACTTGTAAACATTTATGCACCCAACATAGGAGCACCTAAGTACATAAAGCAAATCTTGATGGACATAAAAGAAGAGATTGACAGTAATGAGTCATATCAGGGCATTTTAACATTCCATTGCCATCAATGGATAGATCTTCCAGATAGAAAATGAGCAAGGAAACAGTGGCCTTAAATGACACACTGTATCAAATGGATTTAATATCTTCAGAGTTTTTCACCCCAAAGCAACAGAATATACATTCTTTTCAAGAACACATGGAACATTTTCTAGGATAGACCACATGTTAGGATATGAAACAAGTCTCAGTAAAATTAAGAAGACTGAAATCATAATAAGCATCTCCTCTGACCATAATGGTATGAAACCATAATGGTATGAATCAATCACAAGAAAAAAACTGAAAAACAGACGAACACATGGAGACTAAGTAACATGTTACAAAACAGTGAGTAGCTTAACAATGAAATCAAGAAAGAAGAAATCAAAAGATGCCTGGAAACAAATGAAAATAAGAACACAACAACCCAAAATCTATGGGTCACAGTGAAAACAGACCTAAGAGGGAAATTCATAGCATTATAGGCCTACCTCAAGAAGGAAAAAAAATATCAAATGAAAAATCTAACTTTATACTTAATGGAACTAGAAAAACAACAAACAATGCCCAAAATAAGTAGAAGAAAAGAAATAATAAAGATCAGAGCAGAAATAAATGAAATACAGTGCAGTTCTAAATACAGTTCTGAAATACAATTCTAAAAAAAAAACAATACAAAAGATCAATGAAACCAACAGCTGTTTTTTTGAAAGGATAAACAACAATGATAAACCTTTAACCAGACTCATCAAGAAAAAAAGAGAGGACCCAAATAAATATAATCAGAAATGAAAGAGAAGTAACAACTGACGCCACAGAAATACAAAGGATTGTAAGAAAATATTACAAACAACTATATACCAACAAATTGGACAATCTGGATGAAATGGATAAATTCCAGAGTTCTTTATTATGTTTCACTGTCTCCCTTTATAATGTACTACATGGAAGTTTCATCAAGATTTGGTGTAGGTAGGAGGTTGATACCATGGTTCACTGGATAGAGAGATACTTGAAACAAGTGGGCTTTGTAACAACCTCTTCAAATTATACCAAGGAAATTATAGCCAAATTCTTGGGCTTTAGACCCTTTGCTAGGGTCTATAATCTCTATCTTAAGGTCTGTGGTTTCACTTTTTGCATATTCTTTTACCAGGCATTCCATGAACATATTTTTTTCCCTCCCACATCTTTTTGAAAGGTTGTATACATTAGCTTTTACTGCATAACAAACTACCCCCATATTTAGTGACTTAAAACCATAGTCATTTACTTAGCTCATTGTTCTGTGGGTTGGAAAACTGGGCTGGGCTCAGAGAGGCGACTGGTCTCTTGGTCTTGGCTAGGCTACCTCTTGTGTTTGAAGCCAGCTGACAGATCTGCTGGGGCCAGTTGGTCTGATATGAAGTTCAGCTGAGATGATTTATTTTCACTCAATTTTTTCATTTTCCAGGCTGCTAGCCTAGGCTTGTTCATATGGTGGTGGAAGAATTCTAAGAACTACAAGAAGACAAACTATAACGTGCAAGCACTTTTTAAGTCTGCATTTTTCATGTTTGCCATTTGTCTCAATGGCCAAAGCAAGTCACTTGGCCAAGCTCAGAGTCAGTGTAGGAGGAGACAGGGCACATGAAAAATTTGAGTACATTATTGCTACAACCTACCACCCAGGCTTTGCAAAGCCAGCCATAGCGCCAATACAAACTTGGAACGATATGGAGGGTGCCTCCAGTGGAGTGGCACTGTGTATCCATCTTACTTGAGAGCAGTTAGACATACTCCTGGTGTGACTGTGGTACCAGATGGAACCAGAAAGTGACACGACACATCAGGGACCACACACTCCCAAGTTGTCCCCTTCACACTACCATGCTCAGCCCTTGAATTTGAAGGAGGCACTTGTCAGAGAGAGCATTCTAGTAGCTGGTGAGGGCTGAGCTATGAAATAACTGGTTTATTTTTATATTCCTCCTTTGCTGTGCCCCCAGGCTGGCATGGCCTGGAGAATAGCTGCTTCATCCATTAGAATGTCTACAGCCCTTAAAATACCTTGGCAAAGGCATCTGCAGCTCTCTCTACTCCGTCATTCCAAAGGGCCACTAAGTTAATCTTGCTTATCTTTGAAATAAGATGACGATGGTGTCATCACACAAACTCTCAGGGGTCATAAACTTTAGGCTTAACATTCAATTTCATTGCCATATCAATGGTTTCTGTAGTTTTATTTCTGTTCAACTGTATGTTGTGTCCCATTTTATTTCGTGAAGAAAGAAACCGCTGTAGGGTATCTGAGGACCTCGGTATCTGGTATCAGTTTGGACGCACATGATGTTACACCCCATTACTTAGTGCTGGTCATCCTGGGAAGCTACAGTAAAGAGTCTGGTGAAAATAATTTTTTATAAGTACTTCTTTTTCTCCTATAATTTTAGTATAAAAGATGGAATAATAATAAAATTCACCAAAGAAGAAAAATACTTTACCTCTTTGTAAATATCTTAAGAAATAGCATGGTGATACTTTCATATCCTGAAACTTGAGGCTCAGAGCAAAAGATGCCAGGGGAATGAGGTGATTGTGCCTGTCAGGGCTCAGCCTTGCTTACCGCCGCCGCTGTGTGTCATCAGGTTCTGGGGCTGGCCTTCTGTGACTCCAGTTTTGATTTCACAGGCCTTATGTGCAGTCCTCTTTTGTTTATGTGGTTTTTCTTACACTTTCCACAGATACTTTTAATTGAGGGTTTGAGGATGCTTGGTTTCAGTTCCCTAGGGACATTTGGTTGACATTAGACCATCAGCTTAGTTCATTCAATAAGCATTTTTGGAGCTCCTTCTATGCCAGGGTCTGTGCTTGGCTGTATGTACATACAGCCCTGACTTTTGGGTGCTTAGAATCTGATGGAATTCAGTGAAAGAGGCAGGCCTGTGAGCTAAAGGAATATCATGTGATAAAGTCACCATGAAGAAGTACCTAGAAGAGAGGGGTTACTTTGGGGGGTGGGGGCAGGAGATCACAGAGGTGATGACTAAGGGATGTTTGGGGAAATGAACATTGAAGGTCATTCCACCTGCCTTGCTGAAAACTGAGGCCTATAAAGATTAAATGGACTGCTATGTCTGGACAAACGGTGGACTAGATAGTTTGTAAATTACAAAATATGCTCAGCAAATATCTAAATTACCTAACTATGCTGGACAAAATGTTGACCAAGTCATAATTTTTAATAAAAGAATGAGCAGCAGTAAGGGAATTTCTCCAAAGTTAAGAAATGAGCAGGAGCCCAGCCAACGTGGCTCAGCTGTTGAGCATCGACCTGTGATCTAGGAGATCGCAGTCTGATTCCTGGTCAGGGCACATGCCCTGGTTACAGGCTTGATTCCCAGTAGAGGGCGTGCAGAAGGGAGCTGATCAATTACTCTCATCATTGATGTTTTTATCTCTCTCTCTCCCTCTCCCTTCCTCTTTCTGAAATCAATAAAGACGTATTAAAAAAAATAAAAAGAATGGAACAGGAGCAGGAGTCTAAAGAGTTGAGGCCTGAAGGTGCTTCCTATTTTATTACCAGCTACTAATAAATTTCAGGTGACCAGGAACTCTGGCTTCAGTAGCTGTGCCTACGTGTAAGGGAGGCAGGCAAAAAGGCCTGCTTAGGGAGGGAGGCCACTTGGAGGCTCCTAAGTAAAGCTGGGACCCATAAAGAACAATATTGTCAGGGAAATGAATTAGAAAAGACATCCACTCCATGAAGGCAGACAGCAGAGAACCTTGGCTGATTCAGACTTACTATTGATGGGTGGAGAACATGACCATGAACCCGCTATTGCATGGACTTGGGACCTGAATTCATGATATTTGCATGGTCTGAATAACCACAAGCTGAGGATTTTAATTTAAAGCAGACCTGGTGGGCATGAACACACATGTGCACAGGAATCCACATTCAATCCATACCATAAAGAATTCCCATAATGTGAGTCCAATGAACATGAACTCATATGTAGAAATCACAATATGTACAAGGAAACAAAGCATCATGAGTGAAAGTTAATAGAGACAGCCATTACAGCAATGGCCTCACGTATTTACCATGTTCAAGACATTTAAAGAAATAAAAGAGGAAAGTGAAAATATGAGTAAGGAATAAGAGGCTATTAAAAATGACCTGACATGAAATATTTGAAAAAGTTCTAAATAGAATGTCTGGAAATTTAAAAAATAATGATTGAAATTTAAAATTCAATGATATAATAACCCTAAAGTAAAAAATGCAGAAATCTTTCAACAGCAGGAGGGATAAAGAAACTGTGGTCTATTCATACAATGGAATATTACAAGGAAATGGAAAAGAGCAAATTACTTGTAATGAAGCAACATGTATAAACCTCATAGTCACATTGTGAGGCAAAAGAAGCCAGCTACAGAGTACACATGCTCTATGATTCCATGTATAGGAAGTTCAAAGACAGGCAAAGCTAATCTATGATCATCGATGTCAGAATAGCGGCTAAATAAGGTGGGAGGGTACTAATTGAGAAGGGACATGAAGGAGCAGGCTGTGGTGCTGGGAATATTCTATATCTTGGTAGGGATCGTGGGTACATGAGCGTGTATACCTGTAAAAGTCATCAGGCTATACAATTAAGATGTGTGCTTTTACTGTGATAAATATTAGTTGTACCTCCATGTAAAAGAATGAAAACCTCCATGGCCCTTTCTTCCAGTTCCTTTGACACACACTCCCTCCAAGACCAGATTAGACACAGCCAAAGAAAAAAGTTAATGAACTGGAATGAGAAAAAATATATACAAAATTCAGCACAGAGAGGCAAAGACCCAAAAAATGACACATTAAGAGACATGGAGGCTGGAGTGAGTTCTATGCAGAGCTCTAGAAGATACAACAGATGAACAATTTCTAAGAAAGATACAAATGTTTGGTTTTGAATGTCTAATAAACTCTATGCAGGACAGATCAAAGAAACCCACACCTGAACACATGATAGTAGAACTGTAGGCCAAAGACAAAGCGAAGATCCTAGAAGCACCCAGGATGAAAATACAGATTGTATACATAATACTTTCAATTAGATGAGGAAGTTCAGTAATTTTGCAAATCAGTAGATGAAATGATGCTACCATCAAGACAAGGTAATTCTCAGGTGGAAGGGGTCAATAGGGGAAAAGGGGATATCAGTAATATTTTGAACAATAATAAAAAAAAAAGACAGTGATTCTCCATCTAGAACACAAACTGAAGGAATGAAGGCAAAATAATTTTTAAAAATCAGGTGAACAAAGCTGTTAAATATCAAGCTATATATATAATAGGAACTATTTGATACCATCTTTATATATGTCATATATTTTTTATATATTTGAATATATATTTGATCCTCACTTTATATAGCATAAAGAAAGAACTAGAGTGTTGTGCAGGGTAGAAGACTTCCCCCCAAAACAGTGCATACTGATTAAAGTTAGTTGAACTGCTGTTGAATCACCTTTTCACTAATTCTACCTGTTAGAAGGTCTTTGTACTTCCTGTGCTGGGCGTTTTGTTAGATTTCGTGGAATTCCTAGAATTGCCGCCGAACCACTGATTCTGTTAATACGTATCAATTCTGCCATACCTGATCATTGCTAGTGTTCCCCTTCATTACACTTACTGAAAATAGCAGCCCCATAATAAAATAAAAACATTTTATTCTTCTAATGCAAGTAAAGCCTAGAGATTAATTAAAAACAGATTTTATTCATTTATATAATTAGGAAATTATTGGCAGCATCAGTCCTAATATATGTGGATTTGTTTGACAAATGTGATGATTTGTTCCGGGATAAATGAGTATCCTTTGTAAATGCTTTTGATATTGATGGAGGAAAGGGACCTTTAAGGAGAGCAAAATGACACAAATGCCTGCCTGCCCTTTGAAGAGCGCTAAGTGCTATGAAAACATGAGGCATTGCTCTCAATCCCTGCTAGGTGAGTGCAGCACCCTGCAGAGGGTGGAGAGGGTGGCTGCTGGTCGCCTCAGCTGATAATTCGAGAATCCATTTTCTTGGCATTCTGCTATCACTGTTGTGATGACAGGCTGGTGGTTTTACACCTTGACCTCAATTCCCTAGTTTTTTCACGACCCCGCCAATCCTTTCCCTCTTAAGCAGTCCTTTAATGGCCTTTGATTCCTTAGTGAATATTTTAACCTAAATAAAAATTCATCTTTGCTACCTTCAAGAGTCAGCTCAGATCTCACCTTCTCTGTAAATCCTGCCCTGAATTCCCTGGCAGGACTAACTGTAAGCTCCTCCACACTCCCCGGCCACCCATGTCTCTCTATTGCAATTATTTGTTTGTAGCTAGGAAGACAACTCAGGGATGGCAGAGACTTTGCCAGCTTCTCATTTCTCCATCCCCAGTAATCAGTCTGGTAAAGGCGTTACCTTGAAATGGAGTTCTGTCTATTTAACAGAAATGTGGTTTATGTGAAGCTGCACCTGATGGAGACCATGGTGAAGCCTTAAGTTTCTGTCGTGCTCCGAGTCTTCAAGAGCAGTTCTAATGGCCTCCTCTTAATGCATCTGCCCCCATTAGGCAGTTAGAGCAAATATCTGAACCCTCATTTGATAGATAAAAGTCCAAGAAGAGAAAGTTTAAATGGCTCACACAGTTCGTGGGAGAGTGAGGTGATGGAGAGGGTGGCAGATGGGAAATAATAAGGAATAGGGTTCCTACTCCTTAGAGAAATGACTTCATTAATTTCCTTTCCACTTAAATCCAGCTCCGCCTTCTCCAGTCCTTTTCTTCATAGGATCAGAGAAGCAGCCTCTTGACGGAAGAAAGACAGACCACAGAGACGCCGGATGGGAGCTGACCCTCACGTGGGGATCATTTTCCTGCGGAAGCAGCAATAATCATAATCACAATCATAATGCCTGCTTGAACTTGGCACTTTTCTTCTTTCTGGCATAGACTCTGAGATTACCCGCTGCTCCCTTTGGCGTGACTGTGGGCTGCCGAACAGAGGACAGGCTGGGGACAGCGAAGTGTGTTATTGTGGAGAAATCCTCGGAGCGCTCAGGGTTGTGAATGGCTTTGGTGAGTAAGCCAACCTGGGGCAGTTCGCTAGGCGGGTGGTAGGTAGGAAGCTGCGACTCTATTTCTATAGCAGAGAGGGGGGATCTCACGGGGGCTGTGTTGTGCTCCAACACTGGGCAGAACAGCCCAGAAGATGACCACACCAACTTTTAGACTTAAATGAACAAAACACTACTTATTAGGGACCCCAGCAACATCTGGAAGTCTAGTTTCATAGAGGATTCAAAGCAGTGATAACAATGAATAGCTCTTCCCCTCTTTCTTCATAAACAATGTCACATACTAATACGAGGGTTCTCAGGTGTTGAGTTTTTCAGGTGAGAGTGGAACCCATTTCTGTGGTGATCTCTGTCAGGGGATAATGCAGTGTTTTCTCCCATGTAAAAAAGGAGAAATCGTAAGAATGTAGGAACCTTGAAGGGAGCTCTTCTTCAATGTATTTCTTTTGACAACCAGTAGGATAGATTTCCATAGTACAGACTTGCCTGACCCAAACAGGTGCCATTTTCTTCCTGCCTCCCTGCCCCAGCTTAAGTGAGATATAACTGTCATGTACATTGGTGTAAGTTGAAGGTGTACTACGTGTTGATTGATACACATACTAAGCCATGTGCCATTTTCAGGGTGCGGCCTTCATCTCTCAGCCATACTCAGAAGTTCCGGTAGAACTGGGTCCCTGAATCCAGGTGGCTGGAATATGTGTTTTGGGAGAGGATCATCCATAGCTAGGGTTCCTGACCTTTGCTGTACATCAAAATGTTGGTGTTGTCCACCATGCCTGTTCTGATTGGTCTGAGGTGGGGCCTTTTAGAAGCCCCCATGATGCCGCAGGTGGAAAACTTCAGCCTGTCCTCTGGGTCAGGGGTCCCAACCATCTCCATCAGCACACTCCAGGGGCAGACAATACCCAGCTGATGGAAGGCATGGCTGTGGAATCTGCCCACGAGTTCTGCCTCCACACTCCCTCTAGCTGAGTGGATAGGTGTGCAGATTCCCGTTCCAATCACGAGAAGGCAACATGCTCCTTTATCTGGGTCTGTGTTCAGTGCCTCAGCAAGCTGCCTGGGTTTGTCTCCCCAGCCTGGCCCTGATCTCTGGTTCTTCTAATTTTTCCTGATGCTTGACAACTCCCTGGCCTTGGCCCAAATCCCTATTCTGAATGTGCTTCTAGTTACTCCCTTGACTGCAGATTTATGCACGAAAGAGCAGTAAAGAGGGACAGAAAATAAGGAAGGCTCTCTGTATTAAGCACCTACATTGCGCTGAGTGATAGGGAAAGAGTGTTTCAGAGGCTGCAATAGTACTGTGTGATCTGGGGCAGGCAGAAAGGAGGGAGGTAAACTAAGAGAAAAGGTATAAAGGCTTCATGTGGGAGGTGACAGCTGAGCTGAGTGGGGCAGAAAGAAGGCGGTAGAAGGAGGAGAAACTAGACAGCATGGCAGGCTCGTGCTCTTGCAGTCCTTCTGAATTCCTGGGTTATGGGGGTTGAGCTGGGACAATAAGAGATGAGGCAGGAGAGATGTTCGGGGACTGGGATATAAGGGTCTGGTGGCCAGGCTAGGAAGTGTGGACCAAAGTCAGAGGGACAGTCCCAGGGGTAGGGGTTGGCCTCAAGGGGGCACTGGAGTTCAAGTCATGTTGTCCAAAGGTACATAGCATACTTGGGTTTGATTTGGGCTGCACTGATATCAGAGGGCCACAGAATGTCCTGGTGGCAGTGGTCTTTGAGGCTAGGTGTTGGTGGCCTGTTCATTTGAAGCAGGACCTTAGGCTATGGTTGTAGGGACAGGACACAGAATCCACTCTGCATGAGAGGGTTGGACAAGACAAGGCCACATGTCAGAGTCACTTGAAAATGGGCTGGTTCATGGGAGGAGCAGTCTGGCCGTGTGGACTGGGTCAATCCAGCTTAAGCAGGGGAAGTGTGGCTTATGAGGTTCACTTATGGAGACCAAGCCTCTAGGCAGCAGAATGATTCCAGATCCCACCTTCCAGTGGAGGGAGAGACACCTAAAATGCTCCCTCACCCCCCTCACCCACTCAGGCTGATTCTCAAACTCAGTATAACAGAGCTTCCGCTGGAGAGGCCAGAACTAGGGAAGACAGAGGCGGATGTGGAGATTTCGAAGCAAAAGTGGTTTAAGTTCGAGGGAAGGAGGCCTCTCTTGCTCCTGGATATTGCCAAGCTTTCTGCTCTGTGATCTTCATAGGTGTTTCCTCTGCCTGGGGCACTCTCTAGCTCTGATTTCATAGCCCTCAGAGGCCTGCAGTCCAGTCCAAAGCACTAAAACCCCAGCACCTATATAAGAAACCACCCTCCCTCAGCTGAGCCCCAACCAGGAACTCTCTTTCTAGAGCTCTGTGTGCAGACTGAAAGCTTGTGCAGGCTGTCTTCTCCAGGGCTTCCTCACCTCCTCTAGAAGACTCCACTGGAGAGGGGCAGGTGTGAAAGGAAATTCCAGCTCCCCAGGGGACCAGCCTGCAACCCTGTTCAGGTACCTAAATAATTACTTTGCGAGGCTACCAAGGCAGTATTTTCATAATGGTTTATGAAAAATCTTCTGATAATCGAATCTGCCCCATTCCACAGAGAGAGTTTTTTTTCATCTACCAAATACACACATCTTGGGACAATTACTGCTAATTTCAAAGAGCCACTAATGGGTTTCTTTTCTCCTAGTCCTCTGGGATGCTGAAAGATTTAAAATTGAATTGTTCCTGCACTATTGTGAAGAAATGATTTAAATAAAACTCCTCTGCCCACGGAGACTATGTCCTGGACCCTCAGCCATAGCCTGGGGTCCTGTCCCCAATCCTGGGAGCCTGTGTTGTCACCCACCTGACTATGAAGAGTCTGAGCTGATGATGGGCAGAACATGCCCATAGGAGCCCCCAGCCCAGGAGTGACATCCCTGTGATGATTTTACTCTCTCTTCCTAATGCCAGCCAGCAGCTAGGTGGCGCTGCCAAGGCTGGATGTCCCAGGGAAAGGCAGGACAAGGAACAGCTCTAATATTCCTGTTGTCCCCTGGGACTAGCAAGGGTGATGCCTATTGTTGTTGCTCTGAAAAGGTGAGTTGACACAATCTATTGAATGAGGAAGGCGCCACCTGGGGGGGGGGGGGGTCAGGCAGGGTTCAGAGTGCTGGAACTGGCCTGAAATGGTCTGGGGTATGGTGTCTGGAAGGACAGGGGCCAAAGGAGTGTCAGAGATGGTGTCGGATTAAGTGAACCCAGCCTCAGGATTAAGTGAACTTGTTAGAAGGGCTAGCTGCTTTTCCATCTCTGCCCCCAGGAGCTGGTTTTTTGTTTTGTTTTTTTGAATATGAATGTTGATGCCACATTTGTTGTCACTTATCATATGGTATAAATCTACAAATACTTGCTTAATTTTTTGTCTGGTAACTTTTTTAAATTGAATTTATTGGCGTGACATTGGTTAATAAAACCATACAGGTTTCAAGGTATAATTCTATAATACACTATCTGCATACTGCATGGTGCACTCACGGCCCAAAGTGAAGTCTCTTTCTGCCACCATTTATCCTCCCTTTCCCCTCTTCTACCTCCTCCACCCCCTTTTTTATTTCCTTAAACTCAAACAGAGGCTGAAAGGGAGAACAGCTAGTAGCCTGGGGGCTGCTAGGCTTAGAGAGGGGCTTAGCACCCCTGCTCTACCCTCCTTCCTCCCTGAGACCACATCTTCTCATTCCCTCAGACAGTTTTCTAAGAAAGTTGAAGAAGGGAATTAACATGAAAAATAGAACTGTAAGTATTCTGCTGGGTTTTTTATATACATGATCCATAACCAAACTTGCAAAAGAATCAATTTTCTTATTTCCAAATAGTCAAACTGAGCCTTAGAAGTGAAGTCATCCAACATGAGATACTTTTAAGAGTAAAAGGGGGTGCTAAAAATACTTACAATTTTAAAGTATTTATTATGCAAGGAGTGTGTTTTATTATATCTTTAGACAAAAAAATTCCACTCAAAAATACTCATTAAGAATAAAATTCTCTCTTTAAAAAAAAATCAACAAATATAAACCAGGACTATCTCTGGCAAGTGGAGCTGTGCAGTTACCCGGATATTAAGTGACTTTTCCAGGTCACACAGCTACTAAGTGACAAGGAAGGCATCACAGCCAATTTCTGTCCATGATTTTATGCTGCTTAGTTTTGGGGGAGTAGGTTGCCAGAGATTCACTAAGTGTCCCAGAAGTTTACTTTCTGGCTCAGGCAGGCCTTTCTTTCCAGTTGGGAGCTGAGTTTCCTTCCCACCTCACTCCCCTGTTGTTGTGTTAGGGGCCAACGCCACTCCCTAGGTCTCCCCCTGCTGGCACTCCCTGACCTCTGGTGTGGCACTTGGCCTGATTGCAGACCCTCCCCCTACCTTGACTTCTGGCACTTGAGTGTTGCTAGGCCCTGGATCCTCTATGTTTCTCACCCCTTCACTGCTCCCTTGGGATCTGGCTGCTGGCTCTGCCTTGACCACGAGCCCTCAAGCTGGTCTCTGGGACCTGGGCCTGGTTCCTTCCCTGCATAGCTTTGGCTGCCTCTCCCTGACCAGGTCCATAAGTTCATCCCTGGCTGTGGTCCCTTTACCCCACCTCCACCCCCACATTCACAACTTCACAGTCTTTGAGATTCAATCAACTAGTTCATTGAGCAATCAGGTGTATACCCACCTGATTTGAAGAGAATTAGTTTAATGAAGATAATCATGTGACCCAGGTTTTCTGGGGCAGCCCTAATTTTAAATATTATGTCTTTGTCCTCACAAAAACTGAGTACCTAAAATCCAGTATTTTGGCATATAAACACCATCTCCTGTATCGCCGCAGGCACCCAGAAAAAAAGGGCATAAATCCATAGTCAGACACTGTGCCCTACCTTTGGCTCGGGACACACAGGTCTCTGTTCAACCTTTATTTTTGTCAGCATGGATAAGCCTAAGAGAAAACAGCCTTTTTGTTTGTTTTCAGAAGTCTCATTAGTATTGGTATCCTGTGGTTGCCCCTACTTTCTATAAGAAGTACTTGATTGTCTTCGCTGGATGGCAGGCATGTTTCTTGCCGAGTCGCACTACATTCTCTGTGGTCTGTGTATCCCCAGTCAGTACTTAATGCTGTGACTGTTGTAACAATCTCAGTGAGGTAGAGAGCCTCCTTGGAAATGGCACTCCCAGCAAAGGCCTGTCCTTAGCTTTGGTTGGCTTCTCAGCTGCAAATGCCCTCCTTCCTGCCTGGGGTTGCTTAGTGAGACCTTGTGTCAGGACCTCCCCAAAGGTCAGAGTAGCCAGGGCCCGAGGGTCCAGCTCCAGGTCGATCTTGGTCCAGTCTGGTCCTCCAAGAAGAGGGTACTTCTCTCACAGATGGCCTCTCAGGCCTGGTTCCAACCCCTGAAGGAAGAGAAGATACCAAAGAGGAGGAGCATCTGAGTGGGCACAATTGCCAGAGCAGGGAGGTATAGCACAGGGAAGCGGTCTCCATGATGTGTTCTGAGGACCACTGGTTCCCTGAGTGCTTCCCAAAGGGATCTGTGGCCAAAGGAGCAGCGTAAGGCTCCACAGTGGCTGGGATGCCACCGGTACGCTGAAGTCTCTGAGAAGTTCTGCACCAAAGTCACCAACTTTCCCTGAACATATTTGACCACAGGACACCTTTTCATATAGCAACCTTTCATATCTTGAAGAATTAGGGTAAAACAAAAAGAGATGAGGGTTTGGAGTCAGAGGGCCCTGCCTGGGTTCTAGTTCAAAAGCCTCTCATTCACCTGTGTCACCTTGGATAAGTTATTTAGCCTTAGTTTTCTCATCAGTAAAATGAGGATAATGGCAAATGACCTCCCACAGGGTTGTGGTGAGAGTTAAACAGAGCTGGATTATGAAAGCACTGGCACAGATGTAAGATATTTATGAAGGAAGAGGCTTTGCTTAGCACTCAGCCCGCACGCCATGTATGGAAGAGTGTTCAGAAGCTGTGCTCCCCATTTGTGGCCATTCAGGGTTGGCAGGACCAGTATATTTGCTGTGAATGTCAGCAGTCTGCTTTTGAATTAATGCATACTTTTGAGAAAATATTTTAAAATTTTGCAACAAAACACAAGATGGATTAGAGAGGAGAGGCTTACTGTTCAGTCTCCCCATCTATAAAAAGAGGCCATGCATTAGAAAGTTGCTAAAGATTTAGCAAGAGGGCCTGGGGTTGGCTAGAGGTCTGGGGACAGAGAGGCTGGGACAGGACTGAGACACATTACAAGGAGGTGTTGATGGGACCAGAGGCTCTCCAATGGATCTGTCTGTATGGCTGGGAAGGGTTGCTTTGGAACCTTGACTCCTTTTCATGTACACATAAGAATTAACCCCCACATAGTCTAGATATCTTTTAATGTCTTGGGTTTTTGTCATCTTCATATATTGAACCAGGAGTTCTTAACCTATACAGCAAAATCTATTAGGCTGGAGAGGCAAGGCCAAAGGGTTTGCTTTAAGGGTATAGAAATTTCTTGAAATTAGAAGCAAATTTTGTGTGCATAGGCATATGCTCATTTTTAGAGGGAAGGAAGCTCTAAACCACAGAGTGGGTTTTGGTCTCTGTGAACTGCATAAATCACATTCAGACTAAACTCCCTGGCCAGCAGAGTTCACTCTACAATTGATAATTGGACAGGGGCTCCCGGCACTCCTGCTAACCCCCTGGGCCTCTGTGACTGGTCTGAGGCACTTGGCTGTACTGCATCATCAGCAAGACCTTGGTTTTGCTTGGTCCTCTTGCTCTGGGGAGCTGTAGCTTCTCTGTGATTCCTCCTTTCCTCTTTGGCATGCAAAGTCCTTGAAATCTGCTGTGGATGCTGCTGTAAATCCTGGGTCACCTGCAGGTGGCTGACATGACTTTCACAATTACAGATGCAGCAAGCAATGTGAATGTCGGGTAACTCAAGCTACTTGCATTTCAGCAGATACTTAGTGGACTCCTTTGGAGCCATGCATTGTGCTAGAACCTAGACATAGGGAGGTGATAGAAGATGAAAAAGGAAGACAAACAGCCCCTGTCTTTCAGAGGCTTCCAGTCCAGTAGATTCAGACAAACGTACAACTCATTACAATAGAAGCAGTAAAAAGGAAATGATATAGATTTGCAGCCCCTATATCATTAGAGCTGTACTGTAACACTAATACTGTACAGGAATGAGCCTGCCCTGGTGTCCTGAGGTCTCTACATTTATCTATCTAACACATATTGATGGCATGCCCATCATGTGTCAGGCACCGCACTAGGTACCAAGGATCCATTGTCAAGCAAACACAGACAGGGTTCACGGCTAGTGTGGAGACTGACATTAATTAAAATCATCACACATACATATGCAAATGTAAAACTGCAACTGAGATATGAGTTCTAAGGATGAGAGACATGGTACGATAAGAGAATATTACAGGGGGCATTTGACCTTGTTAGTGAGATCTCTGAAGGCTTTCCTAAGGAAATGACACCTGATAAGGAAAAATGGGAGTTAACAAGGTGAAAAGGTTAAGGACAGGACAGAAACTCCAGACACTAGGAATAGCACCTACAAAGGCCCA
The DNA here is from genome assembly GCF_054644295.1 of Miniopterus natalensis. Taxonomy (NCBI): domain Eukaryota; kingdom Metazoa; phylum Chordata; class Mammalia; order Chiroptera; family Miniopteridae; genus Miniopterus; species Miniopterus natalensis. Next base: position 44,087,187 of record NC_142081.1, read on the forward strand.
GTGGCAGGGAATAGCCTGGTGCCTATTAGTAAATAAAAGAAAGTTCAGTGAGGGTGGAATCCATAGAGAGTAAAGAACACTGTGCAAAATGAGTCCAGGCCAGACTATGGGGAGCTTTGATAATCAGGTTGGGCTGTGGTCTTTATGCTAAGTTCAATATCAAGTCAGGAACGTGACAAGCCATTTTGATTGGGGAGATTAGGGAAGATTTCACATGGTAGGTGGCTTTGAAGCTAACGTTTGGAAGATGAGTAGGAGCTCAGTTGTTAAAGAATAGGAAAGATCTTTATGGAAACAGCTGAAGATGAAAACCATGGAAGAGTAGAAATGTACACTGTGCCTTGGGAATGGTATGTGGTAGGTAGGACAGAAGCTTCCTGTCTTTGGAGGAATGACTGGAAAAGTTAAGCGAGGTCAAACCATGAAGAACTGAAATGCTGTGCTGGAGGGTTTAGGCCCTATTGAGTGGGAAGTCAGAGATTTAAAGAAGGATGTAGCACGATTTTACCTGCAGCTTGAGTCCTAAGAATTTCTCTGAGTAGTTCGCCAATCATGTCTAGCCTCTGGTTTCTATCTCTAGTTGGATTTTGAGCAAAGATTGCCAGGTGCCTAATCAGAAACTTATATTGTTGTGGTAGAAACTGTGGCTTGAGTCCACTTTTGACATGGGCTGTCCTTGCTCTTCACTTTATATGGGGGTTGGTCATCTTGATGCCCAATGAACTGAAGGTTGCAACATCCAATCCAAGCACTGAGACCTGGAAGTTCCCCTCCCTTCCTGCTATCACTTACAGATGAGGCTGCGCTGCTCAGGGAGTGGCCCCGAGCAAGTAAGTGGAAGCTAAACTTTATTAGGCATTTGAAAAATCTACTTTAAGTGATAGCAACATTTACTTCTCAAGTTTGAGATTTCTTGTCAGTGTGTTTGGTATCTGAAACAATTCTAAACTTTTGAACCCTCACCTTGTGGAAATAAATTTAAACGTCTTCATGGGTTTGGCAATTGTGGAGCATGGAGAATGTGCCTAGAAGATACCAAATGTTCAAACCATTGCAGAAGACAGTAACCATTCTGTGAAGGTGTTGTTCACAATTTGCTAAGCCTACATTGGAGACTGGAACAAAGGTTAGAGATAAGTCATGACAATAGAGCCGAAATGCCTGCTGAGTGTTTCTTCCTAGGACACATTCTGAAGGGGAAGATATGAAGAAGAGGAAATGTCCTAAGCATTGTTTTGAGAGTTTTGAGATTTTATCTATATCTGTAATACCACCTTAACATATCGTGTGTATTGTTTGAGAGGTGAGGAAGTGTTTTTCTCTTCGAAGTGACTGAGGAAGGGAAGGATGAGAATGGAAGTAGCTGTCACGAGTATCTGGTATATACAGGGAATGCCACCTGTGCTATATTACCCATCGTTTTGAGAACCCTGCAAGTAAAGCTTTAATATATCTCCTTTATGGATGAGTGAGGGCGTGCTACTCATAACTGGCAGGGCTAACATTTAAATCTGGGTCTGTCTTCAAGTACCATGCCTTTTGCATTATTTCAATTGTCCAGATGAAGAAGTGGAAACAGAGAGAGTTCAGTGCTTAGGTGACAGCACCAGCTCTCAGGTTAGACGTCTGACCTGCCCACCGTATGGCCCCTGGAGAATAGTGGGGCGAGGATCGAATTCGTTATTATAATCATAATAACTAATGTTTATTGAGCACTAAACTTTTCACAGGTTTTATCTCATTGAATTCTTGTGATAACCCTAGTATTCCTACTATGTAGAGGAGGGACCAAGGCAGAGAGCCAAAGTATTTACTCATGCTCACGTAGCCAGTAAGTATTAGATCTGTGATTCAAACTGGGCAGTCTGACTCTAAAACCTGTGGTTATAGCCACCTCACCACACAGCCATGCTATCAACAACCTATCCTGAAAAGCTCTTTAAAAAGCCCTGTTCCATCCAGCTGGCGTGGCTCAGCAGTTGAGCATCAACCTATGACCCAGGAGATCGTGGTTCGATTCCCGGTCAGGGCACATGTCCGGTTGCGGGCTCCATCCTCAGTAGAGGGCGTGCAGGAGGAGGCCATTCAATAACTCTCATCGTTGATATTTCTCTCTCTCTATCTCTCTCTCTCTCCCTCTCTCTGAAATAAATAAAGATATATTTAAAAAATAAATAAATAAAAAGCCCTGTTCCTGATCTTAGGCCAAGTGCCCATGAATAGATGAGTGGATAAAAGGGCAGTGGTACATTTACACAATGGAATACTATGCAGCTATAAAAAAGAAGGATCTCTTACCCTTTGCAACAGCATGGATGGACCTGGAGAGCATTATGCTAAATGAAATAAGTCAGTCAGAGAAAGACAAATATTACGTGATCTCACTTATATGTAAAATCTAATGAACAAAACAAACTGATGAACAAAATAGGCCCAGAGGCATGGATGCATGGAGCAGACTGACAGATCTCAGAGGGGAAGGGGGGCGGGGCACGGGAAGAGATTAACCAAAGAATATATATGCATATAGGCATAGCCCATGGACACAGACAACAGAGTGGTGAAAGCCTGGGGTGGGGAGGGAGCTGGGTGGAGGGGGAAAGTAGGAGAAAAATAGGGGACATCTGTGATACCGTCAACAATATAAAATAAGCTTTAAAAAAAGCCCTGGTCCTACTGAGACTGGGGCTTCTGTCTTCTCACCAGCATAGCTTGTTGGTCTAATGTTTCTCTCTATTTCCATTTCATCCTGCATATAAAAATACTGCTAAGCACATCATAGCAGGCTGTGGGAAATGCTATCAACATGTTCTCCTTGACCAGCCCCGAATTCAGAGGGTTTTATTCTAAGCATCCTGGAAGAATCCCACTAAGCTTAATTTATAGGGCCATATGCCATAAAACACGGTTCCTTTTTGGATAAGTTTCATTTATTGACTCTCAGGATAGATGACTCATACATACATTGCTCCTTTCCCTTGTCAATTTCTGCCCCTCTCTTTGGGAATGCATGGTTGCCTTAAGTATCTGCAAAGAAAAGAAATTGGATTCTGTGTTAGTGACACTGCTGGTTGTCTCTCTCTGACATATTCTGAATATTTTACCCTTTTTACCATCATGAAAATCTTTATAGTCTTAATAGAATTATTCCTTGTATGGTACTTCATGCAAAATGACATTATTAATATTAAAATGATAAATATTGTGACTCCTGAAATGATTGTTTTGATCACACTTTAACTGTGGCAAAACACTTTTCTAGCATCCTTTCAAATGTCATTATAACCTTATATTCACAAGCCTACACAGATATGGGTCATCTGGCTTGACATTTAAAGAGATGAAACCAAGCTAATTCACCCACAATAGTCTTTGGTGTAAATTACATGGGAACAAAAATTTTCTGCCTCTGATGAGGTATGTTTCAAAAGAAATTTTAATCTTTCTTTTCACTGGGGTATGAAGCAAGTCTTAAACGAATTGTTGGATATTAGCTCACACAGCTGACTTTTGTGTTAACATGGCCTTAACTTGCCAGACACAGGTTCCCTCCATCCTCAAGAGAGAGAGAGCCATACCCAGTGGCTGCCATACCACCACAATCTGATGGAATAAAATGAACTTAGGGCAAGGGATCAGGAGGCCCGATTGCTAATATCAGCTTAGGAAAATACATGGAATGACTTGGGCAACTTCCTTCCCTCTGAGCCTCAGTTTTCCCATCAGCACAATAAAGGGCTTGAATTAGTTGCTGTAGACCTTTCTGGCACTAATATTCCATGATTCTATGGCTCTTGATCATGGCCATGGGTAGAATCCACAAAGGCCTCCCTTCTAAATGCTTGATATAGAATTAATACTTTTCAATTAATAGCCTCTCTAGTTTTTTTGTTGGAAGGAGCAATAAAAAGGAGTATAGGAATTTATAAGTCTTTCTACCCCTGAAAATATTAAAAGTATAAAAAAAAACCCATTTCTTATTCTGTGACTATTGGTGCCCGTAGAGGACTGGGTCCTTTGCTATTTCTATCCTTAAACCTGTAAGAAAGGTAGTAGTTGTCCCATTTTACAGATGAGGAAGCTGAAGTTCAGAGAGGTAAATTCACTTACCCAAACTTATAAAGGTACCAAGTGGCAGAGCAGTGAGAAAACCCCGGTGTATGGGACTTGAGCCTGAACTTTGCCTCTATCTCCACAGCCAACGCACCCTCACGTTTGTGGGGATGGGAGCAAGAGCTCAAATGGGGGCCCACATGCCATATTTCTAAATATATAAAAGTTATACTTCATAATGACCATGTGGGAGCCTTCTTTACAAGGTACACGGATGGGTCATTCCCAGAGTCAAAGTCAGTAGCAGTGCTCTCTCTCCTCTGACCAGCTCCCCTGCTTTCCTTAAGCTTTCTGGTGGCTGTCTTATGTGAGCTAAAAAAAAGGGGTGTTTCAAAGCTGCATGTGAGCACAGCTTCTGACTGTTGGCCAGCATTTCTCCTAGGGCTGCCATAACAAATTCCCATAAACTGTGTGGCTTACTACAATAGGAACGTTTTCTCAGACTTGTGTTGTTCAGAAGTCTGAATTCAGGGTGCTGGCATGCTCCCTCTGAAGACTTTAGGGAACAATCCTTCCATACCCCTTCCAGCTTCTGGGGGCTCCAGGTGTTCCTTGGCTTCTGGCTGCACATCTCCAATCTCTGCCTCTGTCTCCACGTGGCCTCCTTCCTAGTCTGTCTGAGTCTCAAATCTCCCTCTACCTTCCTCTTAGAAGGATACCTGTCATTGGATTTAGGACCTAAATCAAGCATGACTCATCTCAAGATCCTGAACTTAATTATGTCAATGAAGAACCTTTTCCAAATAAATTCACATTTATAGGTTCTGGGGATAAGGGCATGGACATATCTTTCTGGGGCCACCATCCAACCCACTGCAGTCCTGGGTGTCACCAGCTAGACTCACCCAGGCCTGAGGAGGTCATTGGATGAGCAGAGGCATAGATGGAGGCAAAATGGACCCTCACACTATGCCCAGAAGAAGCAGGGAATGGATCAGAGAAGGAGGGAACATTTAGTGGGAGAGCTGCAGCAGTTGGCACACCAGGGGCAGGGCTATGAGATGAAAGCCCACGCCCAGACACCCATTGTCAACAGCCAACATTTACTGAGTTTCTACTCTATGAGGTCCTATAGGGAAGTCAAGATATTCGAGCCAGTGCTGGGGCCCAGGGCATGTAGATCGGGGACAGGAATTACTATGGGGAAAAGATCCCAGAACGCAAAGTATGCTGAGACCTTGGTGGCGAAGCTGGCAAGACACTGGGATGGGGTTGGGTGGTGACTGGAGAATCAGTTTCAAATCCAAAATTTACTCAGCAAAGGATAGAACAATGAACACTAAACGAGGCAGGCTAGTTATGGAATTAATCATTGTCACTGATAAATAATATCATGACTCGCTTTACTAGGCACCATTTGTGGAATGCTTATCCTATGTCAGGAGGCTTTGTGCGAAACATTTTTACTGGCATTATCTTGTTTAATTCTTTCAGCAGCCCTGTGAGGTAGGCACAGTTATTCGCAGGAGAATTTGAGACTCGGAGAGGTTCAGGGAGTTCCCTTCAGTTCACTGCCCATGAGGGGCAGGACTGGTATTCACATCCTGGGCTCTGTCAGTGGCCTTCCCTTTAGTCCATGACCTAGCATACAGGTGAAGGTCTGGCCATATCTGGCAGGGCCCACCAGTTTCTAGAGGTGCGAGGGGATACTGAGTCAGCCCCTGGGAGAGACATGAAGAACTAGGGTACAGCAAGCAGACTGGGGTTTAGTCAAGCGGGGTATTAGTCCAGGAAGCCAGCCGGATCACTGGGTACAGGCTGAGGCGGAGGCCGGCCCTCACAGCCTGCTCCTTGTACAGGGGTGACAGAGGTAAGACAGGCTCCTTGCAAGGGAAGTAGCCTGATGACAGGGCATGCGGAGACTGCCCTCTTCTAGGAGTTTCCTAAGGTAGGGAGTGGGTTATTTCAGTTCTTTTGTTTCAAACTAAGATCAGCTCAAGAGCAGGTTGGAGGCAAGGAATAGGTTGGGGGGTAGAGTGGATGAGCAACAGTGCGCCCAACCCTGAGAAGCTAGAGAATGTTTCAGAAATGAGGTGGCAGCTGACATGCACAGGTATGTGTTCACCAGTGTGCGTGTGTGTGTGTGCATTTAACAGGTCATGGATGGAGTTGGGGGCTTGGCTCGCTTTTGATATAACTAAGGTAGAGGCAGAGGACTCTACTTGTGATTTCTCCTAAGTTTCCTTCTGGTTCTAGATCTTACCATCTCGGAGTCTTTCTCCTTCCCCCATAAAAAGTTAAAGCCTATGCAAGTTCAGAGAATTTCTCAAAATGAACTTGCTAGCACTTTAATTGTATAAATAAGTATTTTAATTTTTGTGGCGCACATTAGAGTTGGTGGATGGGAAGCTGTCAGAATTCTTAATGGTCGTGAAATATGCTCTTAATAATCAGTCTTATTAAATCTAAATGAAATGCCTGTGTGAGGCCCTATTTTAGTGTTTTCTGAACTCACTGCAGCTTTTTTATCTCAAATAGCAACCAGAGTCATTCTAAATCATCATCAAATTAACTATTTATGCTCCCTTTCACCAACGTTCCCTTTCTCCCCTGGTCTGCGTCTCCACCACCCTCTCTGTGAATCTCATGTTTTATGGATAAAAATAATCAGCTTTTGCAGTTCGGCACAGGACACCCTTGGCGCACTGGGAGGGAGATCCAGGGACCTGGCAGGACAATCCCCTAAAGCTCCAGGAAGTCCAGGGGAAGTGTCTCCCCAGAGGATGCTTTAGGAGGTGGGGGCAGGGGCATGGCCACAGGAGCACAGCCTCTGCAGAGAGGGCAGAGCTGCTCCCTCAGTCAGTGTCTCTTGGCAAAAGGCCAGTGACAAGGAAACACCTCATCTCAGTCTCCTTTGGATGTGATTTGGAGGAACATAGCTAACCAGCTTTTCAAGACCTTATCTCTCTTGCCTTTTGGAGGCTAAGCAGAAAATTTCCAATGGAGAGATCTTGGCCAAAACTGTAGCAGCAGAGACATATAATAAAATGTCATTGCAATGTCTGGGCAAGATTATGAAAGTTTTGCCCATGACTTTCTAAGGGGCAGGGAGCAAGAGTTCTCAGAGCCAACATCTGGGTGAAGTGAAATTCCCCCTCTGCTTATTTTGGAAGAACTAGTTGGACTTTTTACTGGAAGAAAAGAGAAGGGGCATGAGTAATGTGCCATGGGAGTGTTTGGAGTAGAGATTTCTTATCTTAAGGTAGCTAAAACCTCACCAGAGACCCTGCCCCAGAGCCTGAGTGCATTATACGATCCCCACACCTTGGGTGGGAGTGGAAGTGGTCTGCTCATCTGCTTAGCTCGTCTTGGATGTCTTGATGTCCTTCCACTCATTAGAAGAGCCTGGGCCCAAGGTGTCCCTTTACTCAATCCTTCGTCATCTGCTATTACCCTCTTTCTCCTCCAGGGCTGAAGCTGGAGCTGGGCCTTTGGTCGGGCTGCCAGTTTCAGGGTCAGAGGTAGCAGGCGGGCTAGCCAGATATGAAGAAGCCTTTATACTTTCCTAGGAAAACACCAACTTAGCAATAAGCACTACGGACACTGAGGGTCCTTTCCCACCTTGAGAACAGCGTAGTCTCCTGGTAGAGAGGAGAGGGAAGGAATTGGAGAAAGTCTGAATGCCACCATCCCTGCCCCATCCTTCTCAGGTAAGTAAACTAAGGCCAAGGGTGGTACAAAGTGACACCATTGTCAGCACAGACTCCAGATCATTCTGCACAGCTCCCAGTCCCAAATGTAGGATCCCTGTGACCTTTGCTCTTCCTCAGCACAGCCTCCCCAGTGACTTCTCAACACATCTGGGTTCTCTTTTGTCATCTGAGCCATGGAGGCATCTTAGAATTTGGAAGAAGTTTCCTCCGTGTGTTTGATCTGGTTTGAATCCCACATCCACCACTCACAGGCTAGTGATCTTGGTCAAATGAGATAATCATTCCACATCTCAGTTTCTCATCTTTAAAATGGAGATAATAACATCACCTTACAGGTTTAAATGAGCAGATGCATGTGAATTTTCTGACCCATGGTTGGTGCTCAGTAAATGTGACTTCCTTCTCTCCCACCACAACAAATGTAATCAAGGGACAGAATCCTGGACTGTGTTTGGCATAATTTAGATGGTGCCACTACACAAACAAAGATGTATGAGTCTGGACTTGGTACTAACTACTCTTTTGTAAACTGAAGTTGTCCTTAAACTGAAAGGAGCACAATATATCAAGTTCATCTATTTTTATACCATGGAGACCAAATGCTTGTCAGTTTAGAACACAGACCCCATCATAAGGAGCTGGGAAGGAAAGTTCCCGAGCACTGATGGGGGCAAACCAGGGGCTCTGCGTGAGTTCAGCTGTGCCCTGGCAATGTGACTGTTTCTGTTTTACTCTGACCTGACTCAGAAAGACCAGAAACGTGAAGCACAGCGGCAGCACACCTTCTGCGGGCCTTGCAGGTAGCAAGGTGCCAGAATGTACCTAAGTCCTGGTTCTCAGCCTCACAGTGTGGTGCCACTCCAGGTGCCTTGCAACCTTGTAGACTAAGCTTCTTCTCATCCTTCATTCATTCATCAAACATTTATAACTGTTCCCTTTAATGCTAAGCCCTGGACGGGCAATGATGATCAGTGGTATTATTATTACAAAATAATACTGCCTTTAAATGATCAAAAGCTACATTGACCAAGAAACTAATAAAAACCATTGCATGTCAGGAAATATAATAGCTTTGTTGTCAAAAACTGGCCATTTAGAGAGGAGAACTATTTTTTGCTGGAATCACTTGTGCAGTGATGGAAAAAGAATGGGCTTGCAACCCAGGGTGGTTAGGTCTAAATACTGACTTTGGGTTCTGGTTAAGCTACTTAATGTGTTAGAGCTCCAGTTTCCTCCTGTGTCAAACTGGAGCCATAAACACCTTCCATATGGTTTTGCTAAGAAGAATAAATAAAGTCAGCAAGGTTCATGAAAACACTAGGTCCAGGGCCTGATACACAAGTGCTCAGTGAATGGAGGCTGAAACCGAGTTTAGAAAGGCTGCAGAGAGGGTCAGGAGCTTCAAACAAACCTCCCATCTGATGAGGTTCAGGCAGTGTGACTTAGAACAGATGCCTCTCCAATTATCCAAATTAAACTGAATGAAAAATCCACCCTGGGGAATTTTAGGTGAGTTTAGATCCTGCACCTACTCTTCAGTATTTTAGCTCCTTCACTTGACCACCCACTGTGTAGAGTTGTTTTCCTTTAATTTGTCCAACATTTACCTCTTTCAAACTCTGCAGGAAACCTTTTTGTTCATGTGGATCTTAATTCTTTATTGACACAAGGAGTTAGGAAGTGTATGGACTGAACAAGTGAATCTCTATGAAGCTTCATGTCAATATCTACCTCAAGTATCTTCTTCCAGGGCCTATTTAAATACAAATCAACTTGTCCTAACTCCCTCCCTCAGTATCCCTCCTCCCCTTAGCCCTGTCCCTGGCCCACAAAACATCTGCTGTTGATTTCAGTTGATATCAGAAAGTCATGAAGTCATAGGTTGGGGAAATGACGGTGAGTGTCTTTCAGAGCTGGGCAGCGTCCCCCATCTTCTGACTCCTCGCCCAACACTTTTTTAGTTTCTGCAGTTGCTTAGCACTCGGAGTTCAGGTGCTCAGTCTGGCATCTCCTCTCACACGTGCTCTCAAGAAGAGCACACCTCCCTATCAGCCTGCTAAGTAGTTCAGCAGGAGACACCTCAACTCACCCCTCACCTGTCTTGGACAAGTGCCTTGTTCATTGCAATCTGGTACAAGGAAACTCCCCACATTTTATTTTGCAAAATAGGATCAGTGCATCCTACCTGAGTGGACTTATCAAAGCTTCTGATTTTTTTATTCTGCCCTCCCCCATTGCCATTGATGCTGTCATTCTTAAAAAACAAAACAAAAATCCCCAACCACAATCTTTGCAATTACATAGCAATCTGTGCTTTTCGAGGCATGTTTGCATATATTATTCCCGTTGTTCCTCACAGAACCTCGTGCAGCAGGTGTGGCATTATTATTCCTTTCTTATAGATGTGATGAAAGCACAGACTTATGCAGTGACTCCCCACAGCTCACACAGCAAGGCCAAGACGGAGCACATTCTTGCACCCAGGTCTCTGACTTGGGGCCAGTCCTCCGGGCCATGTCTCTCTCAAGGCGCCAGTGATCTTCAGGGAAACTCAAGCGCCAGCTCTTGGCGGAGCTCTGCAATTCCTCCTCAGCTACATCCACCACCCCTGTGCACACTTGCAGGCCTCTTTCTTCCAGGAATGATTACGCAGAAAATGGGAGCTGACAGTGATAGATGGACTTTTCCATTTTCTGCTAACGCGGCTATGAAGTCAGAGCCCATTTTAATGAATGTCCATTAAGGTCAGATTTGGAAAGCAGGTATTAAGAGTCATTGCCACTAATTACACCCTGAGAGCTCTATTTGTATTTTCAAATTGGATAAAAAGGTTAATAAAATGGAACGTCTCAGTACAGCCTGGCTCCCGGCTTGCTCTCCAAGTTTTCGGAAATGATCGGCTGCCCAAACTTGCTGAGAAATAATGTTCTGCCTTATTCTTACCTCATACCTTACAGGTGAGCCAGGGCCACGAGGAGCGGCTGCCTCTTGAATCCTGTCAGTCTCTGGCAGATCCGATTACATCTGGGACCCCTAAGAGTACTTGAAGCAAACTGCGCTGGTCTATTTTAATCCCGCTCCTTCTAGAAACTAGAAACTGTAAGGAGAGTCTTCCTGCTGACAGGTGGCTCCATAAAAGTCGTCCATCTGCTGCTAATTATGGCAGAGAGAGAATTCACACAGCCGAGTTTTCAGTTTATTTGCTAAAGATCTCCAAAGGTGTAACTGCCTTCCCGGATCACAAGGCCATTCACAGCATTACATCTATAGAGCCTGTTAATTATTTAAATAATTTAAAACCTGGGGCGGCAGGGAGCACTTAACAGAAGCCCGGCTGGGAGATTGGTGTGATGGTCTATCATGGCAGAGGGAGGTAATCTGTTCTCGCAGCTCAGAGTCTGGACTCACAGGGTTTTGTTTTTCTCCTTGCCATTCTTTCCAGAGAGGTGCAGAATTAGCCATATTTCAGACATCATTGGCTTTGATTCCCAAGCTCCAGTACACCTCTCTCATCTATTTGTAGTCACATCTGTAGAATGGGTATGAGCGCCCACTGCCTAAGTCAGAAGGCTGCTGTGATCTTGGAATTGGGTAGCTTATTAGAAAGTGCCATGTAATGTATCATGGTAAAGATTTTTAGGCCTATTAAATAAGTAAAAACGATTAAGTCTGATAGATCAGATGATGAAATAACTTCATAGAAAAACCAGTATTTTCCTTATTTTTGGAGTTTTCTTTCCTTTTTTCCTTGCAGAACTTAAAAGTTACTTCCTTAACTATGCACTCATAGATTTATATCTCTATATATTCCTTTGTTTACTTATTCCACAATAATAATTTTACATTATATTTGGTCATTGGTTTATGGGTCCATCGCTCTAAGCTTTGAGGATGGGAATGAAGTTTTATTCCTATTTTTGCTGCTATGCCTCGCAGGGCCTGACACATAGTAGATGTTCAATGTATGTTAAATTGAAGAACCCAGACATTAAGCAAATGAAACAAACGTGATTTTACTTTATGGTAAAGTATGTTCAACATTAACCTTAATAAGTGGCAGTGAATCTGTCAGATTCAATCATTTCTGACATATTTGATGATTTGTGTGTGTGTGTGTGTGTGTGTGCAAGTGCTACAAAGTCCATAAAATTCATTTTAGAAAGCTATAACCCCTAGTTGGGTGTGATGAGCTGGAATCCTCCTGATCTGTTCTCTAGATTCTGTCCTTGATCGTTATACTTTGCCTTGCCGCAGAGTCTGGTTTTCAGGTATAAAATGAAAGCGGGACAGATAGGGTCACCTGGGTTACTTAGGCCACATTAAATATGCCCTGATGGCTAAAACGCAGAAGCCAGAGGCTGGTCCCTTGTTGAATGATTTGCAGAGAATGTACAGAAAATACACAAATAAAATGAAGCAATTGTACATGAAAATGGTAGAACAAAAAGACAATGGTGAGGTCAAAGGATGAGCCCATCTCATTGGGCAAAAGCAGTGCTAGGTTATACCTGACTCTGTCTGACCCAACCGTCGGCTTGCACTTGGATGTCCTTTAATCTAAATGACGCTGTTGGACCACAGTTCAAGTGGTTTTCCATATATTCAGGTCCCCATAGAAGGTAGTTTGGGAAAATAAGTTATGATAAAAATGATGTCAATCCAGGTAACAATAAGGTCTGAAAAAGTGTTGGAAGAGGATTGGCTGGGACAGTGACATATTTTCCCCCCTATATGTCCTGTTAGATGAACCTGGTTGCATGTGCTGTTGGTTTTATTTTTAGAGTGTTTTGTTCTGCCTCTGCTCTTTGCAGACTTTCTACTTGTGGTTGTTCAGTGTTATTTTACTCTTGAAATGTTACACGTGCACATGCACTGAGGCTGCAAAGCAGGCACTAGATAGGAATCAGCCTCCTTGTACCCTAACATTGTTGGAGATCTCAGTTTTGAACTAATTGCATCACTCCCCTTGCCTTTAGTTCCTCCCGCTCTGGTCTTAGAAGCTCCGTGCCTCTTGATCCAATCCCTTGAAGCTGATCCTCACCTGGCCTCACTTCTCTGCTTTGGTCCTTGGTTTCTTTCCTTGATCTCTCGCTCTACTTATGCAGCCTGCAAGTCTACTGGGTAATCTCTTCTGGCCTGGCTTCACCCCTGAAAGCAATACTTCTCTCCTGGTCCTTTTGGCACCGTGAGTAGAACTTGGGCAAGACACACGAGGTAGACAAGCCTCAGGTGATTCTCCCTGCAATCTCTTCCACCTTCCACAGTCCTTTCCATTTTCCATTGTACTGTTTCATATGCTCCCAAGGCAAGATTTTCAAAATCTGTTTGCTCTCAAAGCCTCAAGTGTTTGATTATAGGAGATACTATTGTAGCTTACAATTGTAAGCCTTGAGGAAAATAGAAAAGGACTTTCAGGAAAAAAATTGGGAATCTTTGACTCATAATCTGCATATCATGAACTGGAATGTTCCTTCTTTATTAATACTGTCAACTTAAATAGATGATCAGTTCCTTAGAAAGTATTTCTTTCTTGTATCTCTCTCAAGTTTAGTACACTGCCCACACATACTATAGGACTATTAAGTGTTAATTATGAAAGTCGTCATCGTCTACCCATTAACTCCTGCTTGGGTGCTGTTGCTACCACCAAAAGCTTCTGAGGACACACTTCTCTGTCTTAATTCCTTTAAGATGAGATACTTTTGTGAACCAAGGCTGGTGAGGTTGTACTTTTGTTTTTTAAGAAGAGTTATTGGTGAGAGGATGCCAATACCTTAATATAATTGCTACTGTAGTTTAAATAACTATTGTGGGTGATTTTATATTTTAGCAAAGACATTTTCTATGATAAAGTGAAGTATATGTGTATGCAAAAAGTTTTTTGGTCATTTTTTTTTTTTTAACAGTCCAGTGTGTGGCTCCATGTTTTGAGAAAATACCTCCATTGTCACTACTCTGTGGAGCTTTTGCCAAGGAACATTTTGCTTTGCTAAGTGTAGAAATGGCCTTTCTGTGACCATTAAGGATTTCTTGGCAATTCTGAATCAAAATGTCCTTGCCAGAGCCTAATTTGGGGAATTGCATTTTTTTCTCACTAATTAACTCCATTGTTTCAATTAGGAAAGAACTATTCCTTCCAGCCCAGCACACTGTTCTCTGTACAGGAAGATGGCTTTGAAATGCTTTCCCAAAGAAAGCAAGGACTTGGACTAAGCTCACCCAGCATCCCTTGTAGCCACATTTTCAAGATGGCTGATCCTGTTTTTAAGAATCAGTATGTTGGAATCAGAGGGTTATATGGAGTTAAAAGTGACATTGAAAGAGTTCAGAGGCCCGGCCGGAGTGGCTCAGCAATTGAGCTTCGACCTATGATCCAGGAGATCACGGTTCAATTCCCAGGTCAGGGCACATGCCCGGGTTGTGGGCTTGATCCCCAGTAGGGGGCGTGCAGGAGGCAGCTGATCAATGACTCACCAATGATATTTCTATCTCTCTCTCCCTCTCCTTTCCTCTCTCTGAAATCAATAAAAATATATTTAAAAAAAAAGAAAAGAAAGAGTTCAGAGGAAGCTAAAAGGATTCTTCTTGTTCCAATCTTATGGATGAAGGTTTATTGAGGTCAAGCATATTGCCCAGAGTCACCAGCTAGAAAGCAGGAGAGTCAAGATTAGACTATAAGTCTATTCTTTCCTTGTTAGGCAAAGTAGTTCTAACAGGCTCAAGTGGAGCTCAAATCCTTGAAACTTGTCTCCTTAGAAGTCTGGTAACTAGCCAAGTGAATCAGTCAAATTCCCAAAGTCCTATCAGCCACTTGCTTCATGGTGCTTGGCTGAAGAGATACTTTGAACCTAGAGTCTAGAACATAGTCAGCAGTCTGTGATCTTTGGCTAAGAAATTTAAAATTACTTCCTCTCTATTAATGCAAATTATTATAATTAACATCAGTGATGTATTTAATTGCTGTTTGTAAAAAAATTGCTTTCTCTATGCATTAAGCTTTGGAAAAGTTGCCTAAATATTTTGGTAGTTTGTGATAGTAAGTTAATTGCAGTACTGACTTAAGAATGATTTGACCTTGTTGATCTGTCAGCTCATTTCCTCAAGTGATTTTGCCCCCTTGAGCCAGAAAAAATGTCCCCAAAGATACCTTTGCTCTTTCTCTGTCATTCCCATGATGAAGATTTTTATGTTCAAGGAGAATGGTAGAGTGTGAAAGATGCTAGTTTGGCTTTTCAGAAGAGGCTCTAGGAGCTGATGGGAGGAGGGATGATATTAAGCTACCCTTTTCTATTCTCATAAGATTTCCTGTCTTATTTCACCCATGGAATTTAACTGAGCATAAGACATGGGATCTAGGGGTCAGACACATGCTCCGTCCAGCTCAAAATATGCTCCAACAGCAGCTTCAAGATTGTCAGTGCTGACAGCACAAGGGTAGGAGCAGAAACCAAACAGCTGCTTAGAGAGCCTCATCATATATTATCCAACTATTGATTTATAGATTATCATCTCAGCTAATAAATCATTGATTCAATACGTTCCTAATTTTGACTCCTGCCTGGATGAAGAAAAATTTCCTTTTATCTGTTTGTTCTGAATCTACACTTGGGAAAACTCCATGCACTGTTCTCTGTTCTGGTGTTCCTGGTATAATTAGGCTTTGGGCAGGGGGTGTATATTTGAAGAAGAGTGTGTGGCTGATGCTCCAGCCACTAATAAAGGTAGTCATCATGAGAACGCCATGTCTGCGATATTGTCTCCTATTGTTTGCAAAGTTGCTAGTCTTTGTGGTGCTGAGTTTGTCAGAGAATTGGAGCAAAAGTCTCCCCTCCAATGTGATTTCTCGTTGCCCGCATCCAAGTAGCACGACTGATACCCAAATCTTTGTTCTTATTCAGCACTTCCTTCCTAATGATGCCTAGTATTTTGCTGATTTTTTTAGGTGTACATTGATCAATATTTTTTAGAAACAATGATTTTTAAATCCATTGTTGCATTTGCAATCTTTTTCTTATATATTAAGAGGAGAGGATATTCCCATTTAAATTTTATATTAAGTCCTTTTTAAAAGATTGGACTATATTCTAAGAACTGGAGGTTAACAATAGTTTTATTCAAGATTTTATACCTCATGGTAGACAATAGTACCTAAAACATAGGAGATATACAACCAAATTCTCTAAATTTAAATTGAACAAGAGAAATGACAATGGCTTTCTGTGGTTAGAAGAATACTTAACATGGTATTTGGAAGACTCTGGGAGATGGCAGTGGCAATAACATAGTTTTTAAATATCTCAGAGTAATAGGGTAGTAAAATAAAAAACACATATACAACATCTACCACAAAGCTAAGGGAAAAGGTATCCCTACATATGCCAAACATTGAGCAATATTAACTGGACTGGCATTGTTAGGAGAAAGCAGAAGGGAAAAAAGAGAGGCTTCTAATGAACTAAGTAATAATTACCAAACTGACAACAGGCACTCACTAGAAAGCTCAGCAGCCTTGCCGGAGGAGAGCAGCCAAACCTGGGAAGGAGGCTAGCAGACTAGAATTCATGGGTAAGGCTGATGTTGCCAGAGAAATCTAACCTGTGAACTTTTGATGCTAATCATCCAAATCTTCCTTATAAGATGATTCCCCCAGGGAGCAGAAACTTCTGTGGGTAGAATCCAAATTGGTTATATTAGGCACAATAGGAGCAAAGAAAAGAAGAAAAAAGTAGGGAAGGGGAGCAGAGTCAGCAGATCTCAGGGAGCATGAAAGCAAATGATTCTGAGCACTTAACAAAAATAACAGAAAAGGGAGCTGTAGAGCTATGACTCTAAGAATACTATTCTGGTTTGTCTTTCCCTTGTAGCACAGAAAAACTTATTTCACTTAAAACAAGCAACAGAAAAGAATTGTAGGCAAATCCCTTGAAAATTATTATTAAAAACCAACAACAATCCCATACAAATTATTATAAGGACCCAGTCAACATCACTATAGACAAACAACAAAGCCAGAAAAGTATGCCCACAAAATAGGAGAAAAGTATAAACTAATATTTCAAAATATATGTAAGAAGATAAGAAAATAATAGAAGCTGTGAAGGAACACCACAAATAGGAATTAGAAAAATTCAGAAATTATATGAATAGAGAACTTATAAAAAAAGAGGCAGGTTTGAAAAAAAGATCTATCTAAACTCAGAGAATAATTAAAAATAAAGTATTTTAAAAATGACGACTGAATGAGAAAGAATACAAGAATGACTCAAGACCACAGAAAATTCCGTAAGAGAAATAGAAAATGGAAAAGGGGGGGGGGGGGAATGTTGGAATCAAAATGAAATTAAGCAAGAATTAAAAGAGATTGGAGAGAAAGTGATACAGAAGATACGTGAAGATTCAATACATACCTGAGTTCCCAAAAAAGAAACCAAAGCATGGGGCAGAATTAATATTAAAGATTATAATTTAAGCAAACTTTCTGAAATAAAAGGTGAATAAAATATATATACTGAAAAGGAACATGCTTTGTATGTTCGTTTTTCTGGGAAAATCAATCCAGTGTGCCAAAATGGCTTAAAAATGAAAAGAAAAGGCTTCTTTGAACCTCCAGACCATGATATTGAGTCATTCATAAGAGGAAAAAAAATCAGATTGTGTTAAGTCTTTTCAAAAGCAATGCTTTATTATCTGAAGACAATGAAGAGACATCTTTAGGATACTCAAGGACATAAAGAAGCTTATACCCAGCGAAACTGATCTTCAAGTACAAAGATTGCAACAACGTGTTATACATGTACAAAATCCAGGGAGCAGCTAAGGAATCTACCAAATGACTGGAGACACTGACACAAGGATTGACGTTGACTAGTAGCAATCAGCATAGGAAGATAAAATTACAGGTGTATATCTCTGCGTTTCTTCTCAGAACAAAAGGCTCGAGTAAAAAGGAACCTTTCCAGCAAGTATATAAGGTCAAGTATAGTCAAGGATGAACCAGCAGTGTTCAACTAGTTCAGGTACTTCAGTATCAGAGGCGGATTATTGTGGATGCATCTCCCTTGAGGTAATCATTGCTTGTGTAAGATGAGACTCTGTGTGCCTCAGTGGAGGAGTAGCCATAGGGCAGTATCCATGAATTGTTGGCTGCACTTGGCTTTTGTAAGGATCTATTCACAAAACACTTGCCAAGCATTCCCAGAAGATCAGTCCCAACAGCACTGGCTGTATATAACCTGAGATGCCCTTGACCAACAACTACCTTAGGCAAACTTTCCCTTAGGTAACTATTTCTAGAAGTGGATATTAGCCTGTTCTGGGGGGGGGAAAAGAAAGTCATTCTGTATAATCCTGGAAAGGAGGGTTAGTGGTGCCCTGTGGTTGAGCCCCTCAACCAGTTGTGCTATCGCGTTGTTTTGGGCACAGGTGATATGTTTAAGGTGCGATCTGGGGAACTGTGACAGGCTTCTGAGCTTGGACCTTGTTACACATGGTCCTCCTGTGAATGCCTTCCTATAATCTGCGCACTTGGAGCGTGAATATGACATTTTGAAGTGTGCTGCCTGGCTTTGCTCACAGGAGCCACTCTTCCGTGGCAACAGTGCTTCCCATTTGATAAGCACATCTGACTCAGAGCCCTGCCCTGGAAATAAATGGGAGCGAAGGGCTGCCTCAAGCAACATATTCTAGTTCTTAGGACATTAGCTATAAGCCCTACATGTCCTCTATCTACAGAAATGGCAGTTTGGGGCATTGGAAAAAGTTGAAGTGCCTTGTTGCATGTCCTTGGCCCCCAAATCCAAGGATTGTTATTGTTGCCAGATTGTATTAAACTAATAGGCTAAATTTTGCTGAATAACTTTTTCCCTGATTTATTTATCCCCAATAAGAATAATTTTGAAATACTCTAAAAATAATCGTATTGGATACAACTTTCCTTTTGGAAGGGAACTGAAATAACCATGTCAGAAGCCAACAAGCAGATGGTAAACTTTCCGTTTCTGCTGACTTAGGCTAGATTTTTCTTAAAGCTGAAGAGAGCTTTATGCCCTGAGATCTCGATGCCTTTCAGTGCCTTTCAACTTGAACAGATTTGGGTCATTCCCCGAAAACCCACATTTATTTCCAGTTTACCTAATCTTGGTGTTATCTGACTCTTTAATTACTGTGAGTGATTGACACCAGAAACGCTGAAACATGAATCTGAAATCATGGAAGACTCCTAAATTCTAGTGTTAATGAACCCAGCATCATTTCTGCTTTTTTTTCTTGTTGGTCTTTCTGTGTGAAGTTGCTGGGGCCCTGTACACTCTTTCCCCCACTTTTTCTGCACGATTGCAGAACCACGTACTGCTTATAGAGGAAGCTAAAGGTCTGTTAGGTTGGTATGCTTGCGGCTTCAGTTTTTGTGGTTCCTGGCAGACCAGAGGTAGTTCATGACTTCCTCTATGATTTCTACTTTCCTCTCTAGTATTGTCTTTTCCTTCTTAAACCTCTATCTCCAAGATTCAACAGAATTCAACAGCATTCATCCTATGTTAGGCATTTTGTTAGACACCTTCACTTTCCCAACTTAATCCTTGTAGTGACTGACTTGTATATGGTAGGATGACTTATTCCTCTTTTTTAAAATTTTATCTTTATTGTTCAAAATATTACATATGTCCCCTTTTCTTCCAGCTTTGACACCCTCCCCCCTCCCCAGGCCTACCTACTGCATTATTGTCTGGGTCCAAGGGTTATGCACATATAAGTTCTTTGGTTAATCTCTATTCTTTTTTTTTTTTTTTTTTTAAGATGAGGAAAACTGAAGTTTATGTAGGGGATGACCTGACTAAGGGCACATAAAGTAAGATTCCAAGTCAGAACCTGAGTACTCAGGCTTTGGAACCCAAATGTTGCTTTCAGGATTCTGGTTGTGAATCCTGAAAGCAACATTTACAAGAAAATCACAAGCTCATTCTCACAACTACCAATTTGTCTTTACTTTCCCACTGAATGACAGACCTTCATCATTCCTCTTCTCCCATCTCAATCCTATCCGTCCTTCAAAGTTCAGTATCGCCTCCGTCTCTGTCACAAGCCTTCCCCGGCTCCTCTTTTTCTCTCTCCCCCTATCTCTCTTTCTCTGCCTTTTTTTTAAACCCTAACAGTTCAGCCCTAGTCTCATGATTCATGATCTCACCCTCGGCCACTCTTTGCTTTGAGGGAAGGGGGTGGGATGTGATGCTGGCTGGCTGGCTGAATTGCTTTGCCCTGTTCTTAGGAATGCCCACTGTCTATTCCTACACCTCCAGTCCAAGCCACTCGGACCCCCAGGCAGAATGTCCTGGATGCCACGGGGAGTTTCAGTTACTCCCACCCAAGTTCCAACTTTTCAGGACTGAACAAAACTGGGCAGGAGCCACTCCTTGCACCCCGGACCTTGACCCACAAAGTCCACTTCTTTGCGGGAACTGCTCTCCACCTTCCCTCTCAAAGTGCTGTGTGCTGAAAAGTCAGAGTGGGGTGCAAGAAGCCCTACTTAACCCGCACAGGCCGCTCGTCTCGGCACCATTTCCCCGAGCCCTGGGTTATTTTTACTCTCTCCGAGCTTCTTCCCATTCTTCAGGTGCTGGGCGAGGTGGCGTTCATTTGGCTTTGCTTCTGACACAAGATAAACGAGCTTGGGGCCCTGGGCGATTCACTCTGGCTGCCAGGGGGTTCCAAAATAGCAAACTATTTTTCATAACAGCAACGTGATATGAAGGGAGATGCAGCAGGTGCACTCCGATTCCCCGTCGCCGTCTGGGGCGTGCGGCGGAGGGAGAGGATTCATTAAAGTTTGCACTTGTGTCCAGAAAAAAGCAAGGCCCACTCTCACGGTGGCCGTTTCCCTTTGGCTGGGTCAAGGTCTCCCTCCTGAAGGCGAATCTTGTCCTTGGGCAAGGTGGAAATACAACAAAACAGCAGCCCAGCACCCCCATAGAGTTCCATGCCTTTTTGTTTCCCTTGTAGAAAGATAACTTTACGGATGTGAATAGTTACTGCAAATATTTTTTTTAACACTATCTTGTGTGCTAAACAAAACAGCAAAGTTTCTTAAAAGTTTCAAATATTTGACATTTTTGTTTACTACATGTGTGTAGTCATTTCAGAAAGTTTAAAGGGTAAACTCTTTATTTCATCACCTGTTTTTGGCCTATTCAAGTTTTCTGATTCTTCCTAATTCAGTTTTACAGGATCTCACTCATATGTGGAATGTAATAAACAAAATAGACTGAGGAACAGAAAAGATCCAGGGACATAGAAGCATGGAACAGACTGATGAATCTCAGAGGGAAGGTGGGGATGGGGGAGTTGGTGGGGCCAGATTAATCAAAGAGCTTATATGCTTATATGCATAGCCCATGGACACAGACAATAGTGTGGTGAAGGCCTGGGGGGGGGCAGGTGTGGGGTGGAGGGGATCAATGGGGAAAAAAGGGGGGACATCTGTAATACTTTCAACAATAAAGATAAATTCAAAAAAAGGGAGGGGTGGTAAACTCTTCTATTCTCTGTTTCCAGAGATGTAAAGGGGAAAGATCAAACTTTCGTTGCCTCAGACATTCTCTCTTCTGCTCTTGACTCCTTAGAAAAGAGCTTCTGCTTTCTTGGCACGAGTCACTATTCAAAAGCTGGTCCCTGGCCTTACATCTACATCGGAGACTCTCCCCTTATCCCTCATCATGAATTATGTACATGTGTTTAGGATGGAAATTATAACAAAGCAAAGAGGATTTTAATTTAGATTTGTATGCTCTGCGAGTTTCTTTTTGATATCCCCCCTCCCATCAAGTAACTAGATCTTCCTGGTTAGAAATGAGCTAAAAATAAAATTGAAGTATATGTCATAATAATAATGATAATAATAATAAAGGCATCTCGAAACTGAAGTGAGGCAGGGGGCCTCATTTTTTGCAAAATGAATGTGAGGAAGCAAGCATTGTGTAAAAGGCCCATGCTAGCGAGCTGTAATTGAGTGCATAAGACCCTGGATTTTGTCTTATAATACGTCTTAATTTAAACAGCTCTTTTCCCAGGGGACCACAGAGTATGTGCTGCATGAATAAATAAATGCCAGGACTTATTTTGGAGGCTCCAATCATAATACAATTATATGCATTGCAAATTTTCATATGCTACTTTTAGTTTCTAGGGTTTTTTCTTTCAATTATTAAACTGCATTGCAGAAAGAGATATACCTTAACCCAGCCACAAAAATGGAGTCTGAGAGGTTAGTCAAACTAGACAGCTGAACCTCTTCCACTGTGAGCTTGACTCCATCAGAAAGATTGTGATTACGTTTTACATGGAGTTATACTAATTACTGGCCTGGCTCAATCGGGCAGAGAGAGAGACCAGGCATAGAAAGAGCTGCGATTCTCTCTTATTGTCTTGTCTTGCTGGATTTTAGACACCATTTCTCTTCTTGAATCAGTTGTAGCTCCTGATCCTACCAGAGGAACATAATAAATTTTTCCTCCTTAAGAACAGTATTTTCTTTCCTCAGGTCACTAAGATCCATTTGCTAAATAACTCTTGAAGTCTAAAAAATTGTCTCTGAGTAGCCAGAAGAGGTGAATTCAACCTTGCAAATAGTTCTCTAAAACCATCACCCTCCTCCAAAGCCTTTTCTCTTTGTACAGTGTGTGTAAGACCTACTAACACAGGGTACTTTGCCATCTTCTAGTCCCCCTTTCCCATCTTGGATCTCTATGTCTCTCTATTTCTCTTTATTAAGAAAACATAAAAGACATGCAGGATAATGGCAGGGTGGCGGGGTGGGGGAAGGTAAGAGGAATGGCTGGCAATTACACAGGCCAGGGTTTGAGTCCTTTTTATCTACTCTCTACTTATCTACCAGCTGTGTGACACCTGGCAAGTTAATTAACCTCTCTGTTCCTCAGTTTTCTCACATATAAAAAAAGGTGATAATATTAGGTCCTGTCTTACTGGGCTGTTGAAAAGATTGAATAAGATATGACATATGAAGTGCTGAACAGAATGTCTCCACATGATCCCAATAAACACTATCCATTATCGTATCAAAAGCATTTTCCTCTAGTCAATCCACCCTGCTTATGGTTTCTGTACCAATCTAATTAAGAAATTGAAACCAGTCAGATATTTGGATTAACCTGATTTGGGGACTGAGTTATTCTCTTTCATTCTGTCATGTCAAGGAAAACCCAGAATTTCCTGAACAGACATACCCTCCTCTCCCTATACCCTGGTCTCTCGGACACTGAATTTGCTGCTTTCATGTGGATGGCCACGCTCTCCCTCATAAGATCAGATGAAGAGGGACTGAGGAACAAAGCAGGGTTTGTGGTTGATTTTTTTTTTTTTTGGTATACCCAGACACATTGACTTATTTTCTCCCTCTTAATATTTAGAGTCCTGACCATTTCTGTCTCACTGGAAAGCTCAAGCTCTGGGCTCATGAGCGCCCTAGGAGACATTAATATAAATCATCCTTGACCTCCTATCCACTTAAACCCAGAGGTCAGAACTTTAAAGACATTGTAAAGAGTTTACATTGGTGCATTTAGGCTTCAGCTTTAAAGCAACCTGATAGTGCTGTGTGGGAGAGATAACCGTGGCTACCAGGCCTGGTAGAGCAAGATAGGGGCCAGCATCCTCAGGCTGGTGGGAGAGGTAGACTTGTGAATGAAGGTCACGGACAAGGAAGGCATACCAGTGACTCTGGCCAGTAGGTGGGGCCACAGCCCATCTCCACCAGCCAGGTGGAGCCCCCTAGATGCTTCCTGCTACCTATGATTTTCATTTTTACTTTGAAACTTGATTTCTCCTTCCTCTCTCCTTTTCATTGCTGCCAAAGTTATTAGTATTTTTCCTTCCCTTTCTTCATTCTCATTCAATTCACTTCACAGATATTAAAGTGCCTACTATGTGCCAGGTGAGGATCCAGGCACTGTCAATATAGGATTACAGTTTACAGGGTCTCTGTGCTTTGGATGCTAACACTTAGAGATGTCAGATAGAGCTTTTCAAACATTAATGTGCATGAAAATCATCTGAGGATCTTGTGAAAATGCAGATTCTGATTGAGGAAGTCTGGGCACAGCTAGAGATCCTGCATTTCTAATTAGTGATGCCAGGGCTGCTGGTCCAAGGCTATCCATTGCGTAGCAGGAATGCGAAATACTTCTGTTTCCCCTCCTCCACCAAGTGACTGGCTGATTGTCCTCATTTACGTCAGTGGAGTTTCACAATGTCACAGACTTGACCTTCCCTGTGAGACTGTCAGCTGTGTTCTGTGACTGTAACCTAGGCCAGCATTCACACAAATATCTACGGAGTATAAGGGAGAAAGGGTGGGAGGGTCTGGTTAGATGGCCCCACAGCTTCCATCCTGGCCAGGTCCCATGCCATATTGTGAGTGGGACCACTAAGTGTCATCGTATGCACATGGCAGGCAGCTCCTGGCTCCTGGATGATAATAGTACATTAAGCACATTGCATGATATAGCCTTTCTCTGGTAACTGGGGTGCCACTTACTAATTTGCTGCTCTTCTATGACTAATTTAACTCTAGTTACTACTCAGTCATTAGGGAGCCACTTATTCACAGAGCCGAATCAGGCTAAATAAATAATAGGAAGCTGGGAAAAGAGGCAGATGAAAGTAGAGAGTAGAAGTTAGCTAATGCAGGCTAGAGACTTGCTGGTGTTTAATGCAGATCCCCATTCAGGGCTTAAATGCAGACTCTTCCTCTGTTTTTAAGTCCCTGTGACCCTAAGTGAATAGAATCCTGTAGCAGAGAGCAGCTACTTTCTCTTCTAATAAGAATCACATCCCAATAGAACGTACATTTTCAATTACTATGCAAAAACAATGGCAGAATTACTTAAAAATGTACAGCCCCCTAAGGGCTCTCCATGCTGTAGTCCACGTGAGCCTATCATTTGCATGCAACCATTGTGGGAACAACGAAATCCTCCATCACAGGCTATTTAATCAAGCGAGAAGCCCCTACATTTCTTCGCAAAGATTCACGAGTTCCGAAGCTAAATGTGCTATTGGTAATATATTCTGGCTGTCGGCACACAGCCTTCCTTGTTTCACTCTCAATGGCATGGTGTTTGCATTGACATTTAGATGATGGGTCAGCTTGGATTTCTCCTGCTCACAGCTGGAACTTTAGTGGCATCTCCCATTAGTTATCACTGTGCTTTATTCCCCTCATAACTGAGCCGTTTACAAACCAAGAAGAGGAAAAATTATATATTTGGATACAGACTGTAGAAGAAAAATAAAGTAACAGCACAGTAGGAAAGGTGCCTAAGGTTACTTTCTGTGGCTAACTGAAGATCAAGTAAAACAAGGTCCTGAAATGATGTGTTTCCCGCACCCTTATCCACCAGCCCTATTGCCAGACTTGTTTTTGGAAAGTTAGATGAAAATAGTCTGCAAAGACCGACTCCAGAATCAACCACAGCCACTAATACAGTAAGATTTGAGGCAGGCAGAAAGACTTCTTTTTACAAATAGCTACTTTCATGATCCATCAAGGTGCCTGGAACTCTCCATTGCTTATCTATCATTTATCAATATCTATCTATCTATCTATCTATCTATCTATCTATCTATCTATCTATCTATCTGTCTGTCTGTCTGTCTGTCTGTCTGTCTGTCTATCTATCTATCTATCTATCTATCATCTATCTATCTATCTATCTATCTATCTATCTATCTATCTATCTATCATCAATCATCTCTATCTATCTATCTATCTGTCTATCTGTCTATCTGTCTATCTATCTATCTATCTATCTATCTATCTATCTATCTATCTATCTATCTATCATCTATCATCTATCTATCTATCATCTATCATCTATCTATCTATCATCTATCTATCTATCTATCTATCTATCTATCTATCATCTATCTATCTATCTATCTATCTATCTATCTATCTATCTATCTATCTATCTATCATCTATCATTTATCATCTATCTATCATTTAATTATCATCTATCATGTATCATCTGTCCCTCTGAAGTCCTGTTAAGTTACAAACGGGCCTTCTGCACGGAGCACCTATCCTAAGGTGCTGGTAGTCACAAACATTTTGGTTTCACTTAGTTCCCAGCTTCAGGAACCTGTATCAGGGCACTGAGGGGCCCCTGGAGCTAAGAACCAGGGGGAGTAGGCCAGAGGCAATGTTTTCAGAACCACGGAGGCCCCAAGAACTGACCACATAACGACCCATTGCCTCCAGTACACAATGCAAAATAAAGACAGTTTTGTACTATAAAATTAGTGTAAGAAACTCAAACTCAGTTTTGATTTTTCCTAGGATAGCAAAATATTTCCATAGCATCTTATGTCCCTGTCCTTGTTCTGTGACTGTTCTAAGCTTGTGCCTGGCCAGTTCTGGGAGCCCAAATAACCCAGGAGGAGTCAAGGCATGGGGCGGAAGCGTATCAGGTGCAGGGGAATGGAAGGAGGGGAGGAGGGCAGGAGTCAAGCCTTTCTCCAGGAAATGTGCCTACTTGGCAATTTTGCTAAGTCTTGCCTGTGCAGCTTTTCTTTCAGAGATGAAAAGAAGCCATCTTCCTTCCCCTCTTTAATCCTTCAAATCATTTTCTATTATTTCCCTGCTATGGAACATCCCAACTCAGCTCTGAGGCTGACCTGGCAGAGTGCTTGTCACTCCACTGATTGCAAGGTTTCGTGGGGCTGATTTGGTTAGGGGGTGGCAACTCCTTGCTCCCTCTCTGAGGTGGAGAGAAAAGGTCCGGGAAGATGTGAACCAGAACGAGCACTGTCCACTTTACCCTCCTGCCATGGGGATGGCGGGAGCTGGCCCACTTTCCTCACAGCGCTGGGCTTTGCTTGTTTTAAACACCAATAGATGACCTGTTTTCTAGAATTAGGATGGGATAGTGAGAATACTTATAGAAACTGTATCTGTGAGAGATGGTTACACATACTAGCTCATTTGCAACTCACAGCAGTTCGAGGTAAGTCTAGCTATCAGTGGCATCACCCCAATTTCATGAATTTGGAATCTGGGATTCAGAGAGGCGAGGCAAATTGCCTAAGGTTATACAACTAGGAAATTGCAGAATGGACTTGAACTCAAGTCTTCTAACATTTTTCTACCATACTCCACCTATGGGTCCCCCTCATATGTCCTAAATGGGAGAAACAAAGGAGCTTCAAAGGCAGAACTGGTCGTCTTCATGGGGACTATCAGACATAAGCACAGATCACCTGCTGCCACGGTAGGGCAAGACACCAACTCAGCAAAGAGTGGCAAGGAATAAAGAGGCAGAAGCCACATGCAGTAGATTGAGTCAGGAGTTAGAGGGAAATGTGTTTTGACTTCTTTTTTTTAAAAAAGTTGGCTATATAGCTTGTTATGAGAAGTATAGGGTTTTGTGTTTATTTTTGTTTCAAGAAAAGGGAGGCCTAAGCATATTTTAGGCTGAGGGAAGGGAGCCAGAAGGGGCAGAAGAAAGAGAAAGAATGTATAGCAGACCTGTCTCTTCCAAAAACATCCTTCACACTAGTCACTGAAACTTCCCTAATTTGAAGAGTTTGACTTCTTAAAAAATAAAGCTATTTCTTCTGTATACATAAGAATGAGACCAGGATGGTGAGTGAAAATACTGAAAGATTCTGTGGTTAAAAGGGGATAGGTTGAAAGCTCTTGAGTTGTATAGACTGGAGCAGTAAAGTTGATGGGTCATAATCTTCTCCACGTGCAAGGAATGGAAGTAGGCATAGGGGTCTGAGAAGCCTGGAGAAGATTTGGGTCAGCCACTATAGTACAGCAGGAAGCTGACAATAAATTTATGGAGTCAGAGGCCAGTGGGATAATATGAATCGGCTATTTCTTGGATCACATTATCACTGTTTTCATGACTTTCTCCACACATGGGAAATGAGGGGGCAAGCAGTAGAGGTTACTCTTGTTAGAAGTTGTCAAGGAAGAAAGTGGACATCACCAGTAATGGGATAGGGTGGGGAACAAAGAAGTCTATGAAAGGAAGCAGATGACCATTGGCTTTTCGCCAGAAGAGAAGGACAGTGGATCCAGAAGAGGACAGGGTGGAAGAAGAGGGAGGGATCGAGAGACTGGGGGTCTTGATGCGGAAGATTAACTAATGCAGCTACAGTGCTCACTGGACCCTAAGTGGACCCAGTACTTGATCATTTCTGTCTCTTTCCTCAATGGAACTCAGTGCCCAAGCCAAATGTCACCTGTTCTAGGTAGCTGTCTATGATTTCTCCCAGTGAGATCTCTTTATATCTCCTCCCATTCTCCCTCTTGTGCAGTATTCATATCTCTGTGTGTGACCTTGCACATTGCATCTTTTAGATATTATTTGCCCCGTAATATAGTAACTCAGAGACTATCCAGGCTGATAGAAATTGTCTAATTTGTTGTTATAATTTCTTAAAGCACCTGGAATATAGCAGGTGCTCAATAAAATCCTGTGTGTGAATGACTGAGTATTGTCTATGGGCAGAAGAGGAGAAA
This sequence comes from Miniopterus natalensis, assembly GCF_054644295.1. NCBI lineage: Eukaryota > Metazoa > Chordata > Mammalia > Chiroptera > Miniopteridae > Miniopterus > Miniopterus natalensis. The sequence goes on from NC_142081.1 coordinate 44,115,493, forward strand.
GAAGCAGTATCGGGCACAGCCAGGTCAAGTTTTACGGAAGAGGTGCCCTGAAGTACTATGTAGTTTTTGGTGTCGTAGGAATTATCACACACTTTATTCCACCCTGGTCACAAGTATTCCATAAAAGCTACCTGTCTTGAGTGTTTGTGTTTACCTTGCTGTAGACATTGGACAAGCACTTTCGAAGCATTTTTCTTATTCTCATAATAACATAGGTAAGTATTATGACTATCCCTCTTATTTAGGTTAAGACCTCATCTATAAAACAATCTTTAGAGTGCTCAAATAATTTGCCAGAGGTCACACAGCTGAAAATGGCTGAGCTGGGACTCACATTCCCGTTGATTAGGGCTAATGCGTAACCTCTTTAATGACTACACTACATGGTTTCCATACTAAACTTAATTTTTAGATTTTTCTTTCCATATGTAAAATAATTCACAAAAAGTCCACATTTAAGTCTCATCAGTCATTTCAACCTAAAACTTGTGTTCAAATTCCAGCCCCTGACTTTATTCCTGGTTTGTGGTTCTGTGCTCCTCTGTGGGATGTGGAGGCATCTGTCATTCTTGCCACACCCTTGGCTTTTTCTTTTACCACCCTAAGAAAGAAGGCTGATGCTTTCATTAAAGTCTTATAGAATTTCATGTTCTTCATGAAAAGTTGTTGATATCACCTTCAAAACTCATCCACGTTCTTTTTGGTCACAGTGAAGTTACACGTTGTGTTATTGAGCTGGTGTAGGAATAGTTTTGCCCCCTTCCTTGGCAGGGATAAATCCATACATGATAGATTATATGCCTTCAGAAATAATTACCTTACAGAACACTTTCTCTCCAATGTATAAGTTTGTTGGTAGGAGGGGAAAGTTCTACCTTCGCAAGGTTATTTTATTTCTTACTGTATTGTGGGGTGAAAACCATTGCCCATTTTGTAATGGTAGTCTAGACTTGACTAGATTGTAGAACAGAGAGCTCTCGAACAAACGGATAGGAGCTGAATGACCATTGTCTTCCATTTAGTAATTACTTAGTAATTTCTAAGTTACTAAGAAAAAAGAATTTCCAAGTACAAAATGGCATGTGTTTTCATAAGTTTCACAATGTATTTGGTGTCTCTGTCTTTGAGACGGCCTCTCCATGGCCAGGCATTAAACCCAGTGCTTTCTCCAAGCTAAACAGGAAGTGCTCTCAGAGAACTGTCAAGTGTAATGGAAATACTGTCTTTCTGTCTTTCTTTAAAGACATAGACCACTAGGGGCTTCCCGTAGGCCCCTCTGGTTCAAACAAACACTGTGGAATCTCTTTTAGGTTTATAATATCCTTTCAATCTTCATTTAATGGAAATTTTGCTTAAAAGCAAGTGTACCTTTAGTACACTTGTACCATTAACCAAGAAAGCAATTTGGTAATTTTAACCTGGCAATCTGATTTCCTAGAATTATTTACTAGCATTAACAACCTCTTATCAAATGAATATTAGGTGATTAGGGGGAAAATGAGTGAAATATTCTAAGATCCTTGGAGCTAGCTCAAAACATGGAGATGCATGTATCATCATTTGTAGAACTAAAACTATCTAACCACCTTTCTGACTCTAGTGACCAGAGTTTCAAGGAGGAACCCCTTTAAGTATATACATCCCTTCCTCCTTCCCTCACTTAAACTACCTGATGTCAAAATTGTGTTAGATGACTTAGATTGGCTGGGCAAGCAGGGTAAGATGCTTTTGTACTCTAACAAATTTACAATGTAGTCCTGGGGATACGATATAAACATAGCTAATGATATGTGTGTTATGAATCTAGCCAAGATATAAGAATAAATATGATCTAGACCAAGGGTTAGTAAATTATAATCTGTGGCCCACTGCTCATTTTTATAAATACATTTTTATTGGTACAGAACTACTTCATTCTTTTACTTACTGTCTACAGCTGCTTTTGTGCTATACCACAGAGTCGAGTAGTTGCGACAGAAACTATGTGGCCCACAAAATGTAAAATATTTGCTATCTCGCCTGTACAGAAAAAGCTGAACTCTGGTCTGGACTTCACTGACAAAGGCTTTATAATTATGCAGCCTAAAAGTAAAGATAAAAGTACAGTTGCCAGAGATTTTAGCTCAGTTTTACATTAGGGTATCAAGAAGATGAGGTTCCATTTCTACCTCTCCCACCTGCTAGATGGAAGACTGGGCAAAGTTGGCTTAGATTACTTTAACTTTGAAATCACAATGAAATTTTTAATGTCTTAAGTCTGTATTTTGAGGGAACTCAAAGTGAGCATTTGCTATACCCAAAGGAGAGTTAATATTAATGACCATCACCACCAAGAAGTTTTACATTGTAGACAGACTATGTGATGAGGGGATGAGGCATAGGAAGAAGTTAGGGTTTTTACGAGACTGTGGTTGTATGTGGGGATTTTAGTTTAAAAACAACTTCTGAGCAAACTGTGAAAAAGTATTTTTCACATAGAAAAATATTTTATACACATTCTAACAATTCAATAATAGTGTTGATGATTAAACAATATCAACAGAGAAGCCAGATTGAGGTAGAGAAAGTTATCATTGTTCTGATAAAAATCTAAATTACATCTACTATCCCTTTGAAGAAGGAAATCCCCTCTAATTTTATATTTCCCTCTTCCTTTGATTTGAAAATTCTCTTAAAAACGTTTCTAACAGCTGTAGTGTATGACCCTTGGAACATGCCATTTATCTGGGAAATAACATTCATTTTAATATCATTTCACCAAGGAAGCAAGACTTAAGCCCACATTTTCTGATCCACTTAGTTGATAATATTCTTGTAAAAAATTTTCTGGCTGGTGAAAGGAAGATAATTTAATTTAAAGAGATTAGATATATTGCTTGAAATGCGAGTCCCCCAGAATTTGACAGCAGAACAAGACCAGTGAACAGAAAACTCATTTTGCTTCCTAGCTAATACGTGCATCAGGGAATTTATAAGTTGGGCCGTCAGTCTTTGCTCCATGGAGTAATGTCAATGTCGTTGATTCTTAAAATCTGACATTCATTAAAAGCACTCACAGTATGGTTATGTAGCACGATTTTTGACAAATCAGCCAAATGTCATCATCCTGTAAAGGATTATAGAGGGATGCTTTTCAACTTTGAGCTCTTTCTTTAGACTGAATGGATCTTGTCTTCATAGAGCACATGAAAGGTTGGGTTTCATCGCCATACTAATGGGCTGATTTCGTGTTTCCCCATCAAAAGCAGGAGGAACTTAGAAGACAGAGGAGCTAACATTTATTATTTATTTACTACAGGCAGGTACTGTGTAGGTTCATTCTATCTATCTATCTATCTATCTATCTATCTATCTATCTATCTATCTATCTATCTATCTATCTATCATCTGTCATCTATCATCATCTATCATCTATCTATCATCTATCTATATATCCATTTATATACCTGTAAACACATAAAAATGTTATATACTTATGCATGTCTGTGTGTATCACAGTGTCCTGTGAGTTAGCTGTTATAATTTATCCCTATTTAACAGATAAATAAACTAAGGTTGAAAAGGGCCTAGCCATTCACCCAAGTAATAGAGCTTCAGTAAAGAGGAAGTTTGTAAACTCTTGGTAGAAAATTTATCAGTGACCAAAAAGGGCAATATACTAATGCTGGTTAGCTCTTCAAACCTCATGTTCTCAAAAGCCTTGTGCAGAAACACCGTAGCAGTGTTTAATATTTTGAAAACAAGCACACACCTGCCCCTGCCCCCGGTTGTGTTGTTAGATTGGAAAGAAGCCCGCCTGTGGCTCTCTGTACCCTCCCCTCTCATTACAGCCCATCCTTGGAACACAATCATTTTCTGTGTTACCAAAGGTGTCATTACAGGGTGCCTGCAATCTCGTTAGTGCAGCGTCAGCATATTCAGTCTGAAACTCCCTCCCACCCCCAGCTTCCTTCCCTGGAGGCTAGAACTAGGCCATAAGAATTCCTTCAGGGCTACTATATTGGGTAGGGACATATTTATGTGTCTGAGGGAGCTGTTTTCGTGAATTATTATCTATGGCTTTAGGTTAAATCTGAATAAATTCTTCTCTCAATTCCAGGAAAACAACAGATCCACAATTTGTGATAGAAATATAAAGTGAATTTGCATGAAGGCTTTGAGATCAAAAAGGCCCTGGAATGAAAAACTTGATATAAAACTGTTTTATTTAAATTGGAAGCTGTAAAATGAATATTGTTGAGGCAGAATTGTATGTTCTAGTTAGCATTTTATGCTGGAACTTAATCTTCTAGCAAATAGTTTAATGGGAAGTTTGAAGTCTGTACATAATATTTCAGGCTCCTGAACATTCCACAGTTATGTCCACGCTTTCCCTGCAGCATCACCTTTGAGTAAACTATGCCTTATTCCAACTTCAAATATTTTTAAAGTGAAAAATAAAGAGAGCTATCTTCAGAGTATGCCTTAAAGGCGGAGAATGTATAGGTTTTTAACCATAAGAATAACAGCTACAGTTTATTGTTAGTTAATATAGAAACTACTATTTATTAAGCACGGGCCGAGAGCATGGGCTGTGAAATCAGAATGCTTGAGCAATTCAGACCTCACAAGCTTCACAACTTAAGGGCCAAGCAACCTTGGGCAGGTTACTCAACTTTGTGTGCCTGTTTCCCCCTCTCTAAAATCAGGACAGTAGCACCTACCTGCTGGGTTGTTAGGGGGATTGAATGAGTGAATCCACGTGGAGAAAGAAAAACTTGTCCTCACGCTCTTGGGTTCAATCCATGGTTGCCTGTAAATGAAACAGAAGACAGGTTAACAGGAGAAGGGCACACAATGTTTACTAATGTTCACATGCATGGAGTTCGTGGAAAGAAGTGGTTAGACTTGGGGCTTATATGCCATTTTAACAGTGGAGGGGATTAGGGCTTCAGGGGATGACACATCACAGGAAGGTGACTAGGAAATACATGGGGGAAATATGGGGTAACTAATGGAAGAGAGGGGTTATTTTAGTAAGGTCTGTTTATGCGGACTTACTTCTGTGTTGACGCTCCGTCTCTGATGATCAGTCTCCCTCCTCTTCCTGGTACAAGGAGGGGGTGCAGAGAAACCTTCACAAAGGGAAATTTATGCCCAGATTTTAGGCATAGATAAGGGGAAGGGAGAGGACTCTTTCTGCATCTTCCGATTCTCAGTTGCCTTCAGCTCAAAATAAACCTTATGCCAAAGTAGTATAATTCGGGGTGGCATATCTTGATCTCCTCCCTCACATGTAAAGTATTTTTCAAAATGTCAAGCACAATATGCATTATAATTCTTACTACGTTAATAGTTAAAACTATCTGGCACTGTTAAAAACATCACCTCTAATCCTCACAAGAACTGTGAAAGCTAGATTAACTTCCATTTTACAGATGAGAAAGGCAAAGCTCAGAGTTGACTTTCTTAAAGCCCAGAAGATCATCAATTGCAGAGTTAGATAGCAAGCCAGCTGTGAGAGCTGGCACTCTCTATAGGTGCAGGAGGGGCAGAAACAGGACACTGTCAGTGGGTCATAGGGTTGTTCCGGGCAGGGCTTGGTGGGTTGTCTGAAGTAGTAGTTCACTGCTTCTTTAGCTGAGAGGACCTTTAATATCCCTGTGTAACAGTCCAGGATTAGGAGAGCCACTCTAAGCCCTGGAGAAACATCAGCTTGATACAAGGAAGCAATAAAATCTGCACCAGTACCTTAGTTACAAACAGTTATCAATCGTATGCCAGGAGCTCCTGGGAGATGGGTATGCTAAGACTTCTCCCAGTGCTCCAGGCCTCAGGGAAAGCCCCCTGTAGCAACAGCACTCCAGGTGCAAGTTCAGAATTCATAGTGCTCCCTGTCTCAGTGTCCCCTCCCCTCATGCAATACAGCTCCTGAGGGGATGCAGAAGAAGGGACACCCAGGAGAGAGGTGGGCTTCCCTGGGGAGAGCTTCCAGGAGGGCAGACCTTCTTTAGGGGCCTTGGAAGGGCGAGATGTGCATGGATGGCACCGAAGCCATTCTCTGGGCTCCTCAACCACAAAAATTAGGTCTTAGTCACCTAGCGTGTCCTCCACACTGGGGAAATAGGGTAAGTCTTAATACACACCACCTGTCACACAAGCCCCAGTGCCCTCGGACATCGGCACCGCTCCCCCCTCCACCCCCATTACAGTGTGGTGGCAGCTCCTGCCTTGGAGGCCTGGCCAGGTGTGGGGAAGGGGCTCTGGGCCAAAGGCAGTGCCCGGGTAGGACCACCGGAGGCCAGAAGGGGAGTGACCTGCGCATGTCAGGCCCCAAATCTAGACTCTTCGAAGAGGGGGAAGGACCGGGACCCTGATGAGGGCTGCTGGAGTGGAATCCCAGCACCCCCAACTCAACTTTTGCCGAGGCCCAAGCTGCAGCAACCTGAACGTACCCTTCCACCGCACACCCTCCGGGCCAGCTGCGCCTCCCAGCAGAGGGGGAGCTGGGTCCTTCACCCGGACCCCTCCAGCCAGAGACAGGCTGCCCTTTGAACACCGAGGGGAACACCTGTGGGCTGGGCCTGGTCCAGGTGGAGTGTGGGGTTTCCCAAGAAGGCAGAAAAGGAGCAGTTGGGGCCCCCAGGGTGCATCCCATGACTTTGGGCCTGTTGAGGGAGTAAGGCTGGTCCCGAGGTTGGGCCAGCAAAGCATGGACCGGATGCACTGAGAGGATGGGGAGGGAGCTCAGTAAGTGGTGGAATCAGACTCCAAGGGGGTATAGATGTGACTAGCGTTCCCTTAGGAAGCCAGATACCGCAGGCCCTTGGGAGTGCTCTGGGCCCCGCTGGGAGTCCTGGGATGAGAAGCACCTGAGTCAACCTAATGAATTAAATTCAACCAAGCGCCAAAGATGGAATCTAATAAATTGTGGGCAGAATTCTGCAAGGAGGTGCAGGAGTTGAGGTGGTGTTAGAGATTGAAGATAGAGTATGTTGTGTGTGTGTGTGCTATTAAAGGGTGGGGTTGTGGGGTGGCATGCTAGGTTCACTAAGTAAATGGACCCAGCCAGCAGTCACTCCACATTGTGGAGGGGGTAACAGAAAGCACCTGGGGAGCTCACAGGTTACTTGGGGGGTCAGCAAAGGTCCTTAACAAAGCAAATTGGAGTAGTTCAGAAGAGACAGTGTTCCCTGGGACTGAGGGAGGTAGGGAAGGTCTCTGAAGGAGGGAGAGCTTGGTGCAGATGACTAGGGAATTGCTACATGACCAGGAAAAGGTCATCTTAAAAGAGTATCTGAAAAATTCCCAGCCTCCATGTGTGTTCCTGAGGCAGGCACTGACCAGAACAGAAAGAGTTACTCATAGTAGCTGACATTTACTGAGCGTGTATAGATCAGGCACAATGCCAACTGCTTTGCATGGATTATCTGACTTGGGTGATGCTAGAAATACTATTTATTGAGTGCCTACGATTTATGTTGAGCATTGTTTTAGGCACCAGGGAGTCAGTAGTGAACAAAAAATGCAAGTCCCTGCCCTCATGGAGCTTTTGTAGTTACTCTTGCTAACAGCCCTATAACATGGGTAATAGCATGGTTCTCTTCTTACAAAGGAAACAGCTGAGGTACAGAGCAGAGAGATTAAGTAGTCTGTCCAAGATGATATGGGTAAACGCCGAGTCCCCACTATATAGAGGAGACTGGGGTAGGTGCTGAGGATAGGAGATGAATAAACTTTATTTTAGGCTCTGAATGAGCTTACGGTGCTTGGAGAAGCTGAGCATGCAGGCAGTAATTACAGGTTAATGTGGCGTACTCAAGCTGTTGAGGAAATAAGGAGCAATGAACTTGGTGAGTGGGGTAGACCTTCAAGAGAGACAGAGGATGACTAGGGACTTACTGGGTAGAAAAGTGGGTTGGAAGGCAAGAGGACATTTGGACAGGGAAAACAGTATGCTCCAAGTGTATAGGCCAGAAGGTGTAGGGAGGGTAACCTTTGTTGATTATGTACTTTTTACTAGTGCTAATCATTTTTAAAATGAAATACATAGAAAAGATATTGATTTTATACATGTATATAGGGGTATATATACATATATGTATATACAGGATGGGGTAAAAGTAGTTTTACAGTTGTTTGTATTGAAAATAATACAATAATAAATAATAATGTAGGAATAAACTTTTGTGTACTCACAACTGCAATATATTATATATATGTATTACATACAATGCATATGTATAATACATATACAATATATGTATTATATATAGTATATATGAATATATACACATATGTGTATATACAGGGGTGGGCAAAAGTAGGTTTACAGTCGTGAGTATGCAAAACAGTTTATTCTTGTATTATTATTTATTCTTGTATTATATGTTTTTCCATATGAGAGACTATAAACCTACTTTTGCCCACCCCTGTGTGTGTGCACGTGTGTGTGTATGTGTGTATAATTTCAAAAGTTTCAACTAGTGATAAATTCTCAGAGGAGCAAAGCAATCCAGAGTGCTGGAACTGGGATAGAATGTGACTGGGTTGGTTACATTTCTGCTTTCACTAAGATGTCAGAATGGGCCTCTGGAAAAGAGACTTTGATCTAATTCCTGAATGTTGACAAGCATTAGTGATATGAAGACTTAGGGAAAAGTGCTTCAGGCAAAGCAAACAGCAAGTACAAAGGCCCTGAGGTGGGTTCCGTAGAGAGTTTCAGAAGACCAAATACTTCAACTGAAAGACCTTAGCTCCAGGCAGGTTCACCTTTCCACACTGTGCTTAACTTACATGTACAGTACAAACAGAAAGGTGTTCCAGTGAAAAACTGGCCAAGTGTTAACATTAGTACTCAGTCAAAGCCAAATATCCCTATTATTGAATGAACTTCTAGGAGATAAGAATGAATCTGATATATAACTTAAAAATAAATCATTATGACTTTTTTTACAATTTTATTGAGGTATAATTGACATATTACATTGTATTCATATAACATAATGATTTGATATATGTATATATTGCAAATTTTAAAAAATTTATTGATTGATTTTAGAGAGAGAGGAAGGGAGAGAGAAACATTGATTTGTTGTTCCACTGATTTATGCATTCATTGGTTGATTCCTATATGTGCCCTGACTGAGGACTGAACCTACAATTTTAGCATATCGGGACAACACTCTAACCAACTGAACTACCTGGCCAAGACTATATTGCAAAATTATTACCACAATAAGTTTAACATCAATCACCTCATATAGTTACACACTTTTTCTTATGACAAGAACATTTAAGATCTACTCCCCTAGCAAATTTAAAAAATGCAGTACAGTATTATTATTATTATTATTTGTTAATCCTCACCTGAGGATATTTTTTCCATTGATTTTTAGAGAGACTGGAAGGGAGGGAGGGAGGGAGGAGAGAGAGAGAGAGAGAGAGAGAGAAACACTAATGTAAGAGAGACACATAGTTTGGTTGCCTCCTACAAGCACCCCCACTGAGGCTGGGATCGAACCTGCAACCCAGGTACATGCCCTTGACCGGGAATCAAACCCAAGACCCTTCAGTGCTTGTGCCAGCGCTCTTACCACTGAGCCACACTGGCCAGGACACAAGACGGTATTATTAATTATAGTCACTGTGCTGTACTTACATTCCCAGAACTTACTTATGTTAGAATTGGAAGTTTGACCTTTTGACTACTGTCACCCATTTCTCCCAACCCATACCTGCCACCTCTGTCAACCACCAATCTGGTCTCTTTCTATGAGTTTGTTTTTTGTTTAGATTCCACAAATAAGTGAGATCACATAGCATTTGACTTATTTCACTTAGCATAATACCCTCCAGGTTTATCCATGTTGTGGCAAATGTCAGGATTTCCTTTTTTTTATGGCTGAATAATATTCTATTGTTCATGTATTACCACATTTCTTTTTCCATTTACTTGCTGATGGACAATTAGGTTTTTTTCTGTGTCTTGGCTATCATAAATAATTCTGCAGTGAACATCGGGGGTGCAGATGCCTTTTCAAGATTGTGATTTTGTTTTCATTAACAATACACCCAGAAGTGGAATTGCTAAATCTTGTGGTAGATTTATTTTTAATTATTTTGAGGACCCTCCATACTGTTTTCCACAGTGGCTGCACCAATTTACATTCCCACCAACAGTGCATGAAGGTTCCCTTTCACCACATCCTCGCGAGCACTTGTTATTCTTGTTTTGGTAATAGCCATTGTGACAGGTGTGAGGTGATATCTCTTGGTGGTTTTGGTTTGCATTTCTCTGATAATTAGTGATGTTTAGCACCTTTTCATGTACCTTGGCCATTTCGATGTCTTTTTTTGGAAAATGTCTGTTAGTTTCTCTGCTCATTTTTTAATTGAATTGCTCTTTTTGCTTGAGTTGTGTGATTCTTTATATATTTTGGATATTAATCCCTTATGAGATGTATGATTTGCAAATATTTTCACCCATTCTGTAGATTGCCTTTTCATTGTGTTGATGGTTTTCTTTGCTGTGGAATGACAATTTTATTATTAAAATTTTAGTAGTCAAATTTTAAAAGATTATTATTATGTTGCAGGAACTTCCATCACTACACAGAAACTAACTTTCAACTGACATGTTTAATAACAGCACTAGACTTATGTGCACGACAGAATATAATTCAGAATAAAAGGTTTTCAGTAGCACGTGTTTTGCAAGCGTTGTCGGTGGAAATCAGGCTCTTCCATGGGATCGCCAGGAAAGCATTCCAAGGACCCATGCACCATAGACTGTGCTGTGGCAAGGTTTATTCGGGAAGGCTGCCTTTGGGTTTCCAGTGTTTCATCTCCCTCCATCCCACCATGGAAAAAATCCAATCTTGTTTTCATCAAGGCTAAAACAAAGGCCAGTGTCCAGAGTTTCTGTTTCATATTAAAGTTTAGTCCTTTGGAGCCCAGGTGGGCCCTAGTAGCTGCTAGACCCACATGGTCCTGTGTTCAGGGTGAAAGAGAAGGAAAACCAGCAGGGTAAGTGCTGGTGACTGAGAGGGGTGTGTGGGGGGTGGGGAGAGAGATTGTTTCCCTGGGGTTTCATTATCTTGGGCTTGGGAAGAGCCAGGAACTTTCACAAAATAACCAACCAACTTCCCAAGCTTTGGCAGGCTTCTGATGGGTCCAACCCCTAGCCAATGATCCCTTTCCCACGCTAGACTGACAGGCCTCTATGGTCAAGCACCTCCCCCTGCACCAGTTTTACTTCTATTGCTCCTGGGCTTACCTCCCCCTGCTCCCTCCAACAGTCTGGTACCTGAGGGTAGGCAGTGCCCTGGGGAGATTTCCTGTCTGTTCCAAGAGGATTAAGTCTCCTTGGTGGCAGTCCCCTCGAGTATGTGAATGAGTCTGTAGCTCCCTGGCAAAGAAACAGGTTCAGTGTCCAATTCCCTTTGCTCTTGTTTCTTTATTAATAACTAGCTAACTACAGTAACAGAAGGAACTTTGTTTTTAGGACACGTAGATTGGTCAACCTAACCCCTTTTTCCTTTTAAATAATGAAAATGCTATGTACTTAGTAGTGTATGAAGTAGCATCATTTAAAAAAGCCTTTTGTTTAAAAGTTTAGCTTCCATGGATGGGGGAAACTGTAAGGACTGTTTCCTAAATTAGTCTTGTCAAGTCAGTTGTTTTGTTGAAGTTTAACAAAGTTTGAGAATAAAACGATTGGCTTCCTTATTTGTGTCTAATAATCTCCTTTTCCTTCATATTCTTTTTATTTTTCATTTTGTTGGGACCAAAAATAATTTATTGTGAATGTTACTGTATAAGATTCTGGAGATTTCTTTTCTCATGAAATTTTGATATGGTGAGTCTGACATTCTGCTTTTAACTTGTCCTCACTAAATGTGAAGAATTCCCAAATAAGATGTTTTCTTAACTCTTGGCCTAAATGGAATTGAATGACAATAATTTTAATACACTCTCTAAATGTTTTTTAATGTAATCGTTGCTAATGCACCAAACAATTCTACAAGGATTAGAAATATGATACAGTTGACTCTCTATTATTCCACCTTGTATTGTTATTCAAATGCCTATATTTAAATAACTCCTTGGCTCAAAAAGGATGGAAGTTAACTAGCTAACATATTCTCTTAGCATTTATATTGTCAACTTCCTTTTCTATTTATTTAACTATTTGCAAGCTAAAATTGTTTTGGGTACCAAAAAACTTTATACACCATTAATCATTGTAGCATATTACTCTAGCAAATATATATGCATCATGTACTAGCTGACTAATAATATTCAATTTGTAAACCACATAAGGAAATTTTTCTTGTTACAGCTAGAATTCTTTCCTATATTTGAAAATAACAAAGAAAAAAAGAGAAAATAACAATGTCAAATGATATTATTACAATGTAATGCTTAGATATTGATAATGGTTATGCTCATATGATCATTGTTCATGCATAAGTTCAGGAAAGCCAGGAATGATTGTGATGTAGGTATCTGATTATTTGGGCTTTCAAAGGCTAAAGCTGAAATCAGGTTTATGGCCAGTTCCAAGGCTGAGGCTGGTTTTCAGTGTCCTCTAACTTAGTGTAGATCCTGTTCTTGTTTTTATTTTGTTTTGTTTTACTTTTTTGTTCAAGGACAATATATCACGGAAATACTCAAATCATAAGTGTTCAGTTTGATTAATTTTCAAGAAGTGAATGTACCCAAGTAACCAGCCCCCAGATCAAGAGACAAACCAGTAGTAGCATCTCAGAAGCCTTCTTTGGGCCCCTTCCAGAAACCACCAGCACCAGGGGAAGTGATCATGCTGACCTTTAACACCATAGATAATCTTCCTGACCTTGAACTTCATGTAAATGGAATCATCTGTATGTTTGTGCTCTTCTGTGTCTACTTTCCTTGGCTCAGTGTTACTTTGGTGAGATTTATTTATTTTGGTGCATGTAGCTGTAGATTGCTCTTTGTCATTGCTGTATAGTTTTCCCTTGTGGGATATATCATGATTTATTTATACATTTTGCTATCAATAGGCACAGAGAAACTTAACTTTTGTCAAAGATTTATTTTAAAAAGGAAAAAAGAATGGAGTACAAACACAGTTTTTGTCCCTGTTATAGAATTATCATTGAGGTTCTTGTCCATTTCATCATTCAATAGCCTCTAAGTTATGCTCCCATTTTAGATACTCCTTTCAGAGTTTAGTGCCAGTGAAAAGCATGTCTCCTTGAGGAATTAGTATATTTCCTCCTTTCCTTTAACGTGTGCTTATTAAACTTTACCTTGTTCCAGAAAGAACCAAAGACAGTTTAATGAAATAAAGAAAACTTTGCAGATTAGAGATAGATAAAAAACAGTGAGGCAAAGTGAAAATCTAGTAGCCTCATCCTTGAACTCAGCATGGAGGCTTATTCAAGCATCGGTACAATGAGGTCCCACACACTTTCTTACTTGGGGCCCAGATTTAGCTCTGAGCTTCAAATCAGCTGAATCTAAAAGGAAAATCATTCTTACCAACCTGTGTTCAAAATATAAGAGCATGCTGGTTCCTTAGAAGAAGGGGACCTCTTCCTGGTGTTGGAGACACATTTCTCTCAAGGCCTCTCTGGCAGGAGACTGTCTCAATAACTGTAGGTACATACAGTAATGACTGTAATGGGGCTATTTTCACTGCCTTTCCTCACAGCATGATGGCATTACACAAGGTGGGGTATGAGGGGCAACTCAATAAAACAACTCAGAGAAGGCCCTGGGCGGGTGTTGGGAAGAAACCATTCAATACCGTCATGGAAGTCATTCACTTCCCAGCTGGCCTGACTTAAAACTCCATGGTAAATATTGTGTATCTGGAAGAAGATAGATGAGAAATATTCTGAATCCCCCCCCCCCACATAAATATTGCTTTCCTTAATAAACTTGATAGGTACAGGGTAGTAAAAAGCTTGAGATCCTTAGCAAACATGAAGAGTGTAGTTCCTGTATATTTCCAGTTAAGTAGGGTGCACTCACTGTAACAGACAATCAAAAAGGGGGCTAGTTAATAATACCCTGTTAAGAGAACTAAGAATCTCAGCTCTGGCCATTGTGGGTCAGTTCTTTGGGCTTCATCCCTTTGCACTGAAGGGTTTCTAGTTTGATTCCCGGTCAGGAGGCAGTTGATTGATGTTTCGCTCTCACATTGATGTTTCTCTCTCTCTTTCTCTTTCTCTCTCCCTTTCCCTTCCTCTCTCTCTAAAAATCAATTGTTTAAAAAAAATCTTTAAAGAAGAGAGAGAACTGAGGATCCAAAACAGAAGATTGCCCACCTCTTTTTTGGCTAAGCCAAGATTCAATATAGAAAATAATTTTGAATCTACTGTCTCTAATGCCTGTATAAAGGCTTCTCAGAGTGGCCAAGTCCTACTCCATCTAACGTGGCCATAACACCTGTAGCCTGGACAATTTTAAATGCCCAATGTAGCCATATAACATTAGACTCCTCTTTGATAGTGTCCTAGTGTGACAGTTATATAACATGCCATGTTTTCTTCTTGTCCTAGCTGGCAGGAATCTCAGAGACAATTTTTAAAGCTTAATTTTTAGCTTTAATTACAAAGCTTAATTTTTAAAGCCTCATCATAGCAGCTTTGCTTATCTTTACATTTAAAATATGTGCTGCTGCTGCTTCCCTTGACTCGGGTTTCCTCTTCTCTGTTCCTATTTTATATCCTGACTGTAGATAAACCTTATTTTGAAAAAGGTCTCAGAGCCTTTCGGGAAAAAGACATGGTCTAAACAAATTTCAGGAGAACAAAGTATAAAGGGTGAGGAAAGTGATCGAGAATTGGCAAGTGTCTAATGCTTGTCTCCAGTTCTTCTGCCCTGGGAATAAAGACCTGTCTGTACAAAGGCTTCTTGACAGCTGAAGGAACAAAATGCTCTCCGGAAAGAAAAGAGCCAGAGTCACTCCATCTCCCCTCCACCCCTCCTTTAAAGCGAAACAATGCCTCCCAGAGGAGCTGGCAGCTGGCCCCTGGCAGGTGGCAGAAACAGCACTGCTGCTTGCACAAAAGGAGAAAACCCAAACTTTCAGCTTTGGGGAGCAGTGTGATTACTCTGACCACCATCTCTTGAAAAGAGAAGGGACGGCCACATCAACCAGCCAAGTAGAGCTTCTGGAAATCACAGGCTGCTTCCCCCCTCAGCAGTTTCCACTTTTGCCCCTGTTGCCCCAGGGCTGGCAGATACACAGCTCCTGACCTTGTCCCATTGGCTCCTTGTTCAAAGTGTGTTTCCTCACCTTTTGTTGATGTGCTTGCAGTGACTGCCAACACGCCAAGAGGGCACAGGCAGAATGGTCAGGAAAGGGAAGAAGATGGAAGGTCCGGGGCTATAAAAAGGGGGCCTGGGGATGTGCAGCCTCCACTTTGAGGGCCTGGGGAGGAATAGAGGTTAAACTAGCCTTGGCTCGGTCGTGTGGTTTCGGGGTCTTGATGCTTATTTTGATTCTTCGGTTGGAGGTAAATACACAGAACAGTTTTTATGGATGAGAACATTTTTCATCTTCTTCTCATCCCCCTTACCTGAAGATGGCAAAATCAGTGAAGGCAGGAAGGTCACAGTTATTTCACCTCAGCCAGTACTTATTAATCACCTCTTATTCGGTCAGGATATATGGTACTTACTGATTACCTACTATATGGTCACTACTGTAGTGTATTTGCTGATTTCCTACTATATGAAAAAGTGCAACAAGCATGGTCTTTGCAGCCAGACAGACCTAGCTGTGCCATTTACTAGCTTGGAAGCCTTAGACAACTTAGTTGACCCCCTTAGTCTTGATGAACATGTTAAAAATGGGGATACTAATGCATACCTCATAGAGTTTCTCTAATAATTAAATGGAGCTAATTCATGCAGGGTACCTAGTAGAACAAATAGTTGGAGTTCGGTAAATGAATGCTATTATCATCAGGATAATGTCCGTGAGAGATGCAATAATTTTAGGAAGAACCGCATTTGGTATTGGAAAGTTTGTGGGCTGATGATACTAAATGTATGATAATACTCTTCAGTTTTCAAAATATGTAATTGTCTTTTCTGGAACCACAATGATGATCAGGGTCACTGGAGAAGTGACTGAATCATTGGAATTAAAGCACAGGATATCAAGAGGCTGTTCACCCTTGTTAGCTGCCAGGGCGGATCCACACTGGGAATCCTTAGGAGAGACAAAGGACAATTGCTTGCAGGACTGATTGTGGCCAAGTGGAAAAGTAGGAGACAGGGCTAATAAGTTCTAGTCCCGGAACTTTGAGTGCTGAGTTCTGTGACTTTGAGCAAATCATAAAAGATAATTAAACAATTATTCACCTATTCAGTGCCAAACACATAAGGACTTTATATGCCTATCTATCTATCTCATTGAATCTTGTGGATAAGACTATCTACCCCTCACAGAGCACCGAGAAAGGTCAAATGAGATGGCAGATGCCAGAGCCCTTAGTATTATTATTGTCATCATTAAAATGGAAGGTCACTGGCTACTGGAAAATGGACTGCACTTTCCCCTTTATGGAACCGTCACTTTTCCCTTATTGCTTGAATAACTTGTACTCTGTTCTCCACAACTGCCAACAAGCCCTGAACCTGATGTGATTCAATACTATTAACACCAGTGATGTTAAGGCACTGAAATGGGTGGCAGCCTTCGCCCCCTCTGATGGGATGTACGTTCTTGTGGGGGCCGCTACAGAATGCTGAACACGGTTATGCGGTGAGAGAAAGACAGCAGTTCTAATGGGTTTTGAAGAAAAGAATACCGGCCTGTGGGGGGAGGTGGGGAGGGGGGAGAGGATCAGGCATCAGAGTCTTCTTGAGGAAGTGATAGATATTTGGGGATAAACCTTCAAAAATGAGCATGATGTCTTAAATTATTTTTTTGTACTCAATCATTAAATCAATATTAAATTTAATTGAATCATTAAAAATACATAAAAACAAGAGTAAAAAATTCACCATATGACAACCAATCAAGGAAATCATTGTTATATTTTGAGGTATTTTCTTACAGTAGTTTCCCAGGTACTCAAATATATAAGTACATATACACTTAAAGGTACATATATATATATATATGAATATACATGTACACATGTACTATATATAGTTATATAATTTTATGTCCACTGGAAATTTTAAGTGCTTTCCCAGTTTGTAAAGACTTCTCATAAATACAATTTTAATAACCGCATAATAATGTCCCAAAGAACAAATACGCCAAAAATATACCTAACAATTTCCATGTTTTAAAATACTCTGGTTTATCATTTTTAGCTATTATAAATGATCCAGTGATGTGTTTAGCAGAAGCAATAAAGCTAAATGCCAATTATCTGGTCTGGGACATTGACAAATAGCTTGTAGGTATCAAAAGATTGTCTATGACAAGCTTTTTCTCCACTTCAATCCTTTCTGCCTACTAAACTTCACAAATCATTTCACTCTCATTTTCAGAATCTTCACAATAACGAATTTTAGTTGCTCACAATATAAAATCCCAACTTCGTCTCCTGCGCTTGCAGGCTCTCCAGACCAGATCCCTATTTCCTGATGTTGCCTTCCCTTCAGAGATGCCTCCTGACCCTTCACCATCTTACTCCCTGTTGTCTGTGCTGAGATCTTTGACCTTATTTAGACTCACCATCCCTTGACCCCTCCCTTTTCTCCAAATCTGTCAGTCCCCTCTTGATCTTACTTCCTTTCCTCTCTAAGTTAGATCTCACCAGACTCGCTTTTGTGTGGTGCTAAAGCTGAGGTGTCAGGGCTCCTCTCTTTCACAGGCCCTTTCCAAGGCACCATACCCAATTTTGCATTTGTAATTTTGTATTTTTTTCTTAAAGAGGGACCTCTGATTGTGTAAGCTTCGGGCCTCACAAAACCTGGATCTGCTCCCGAACCCCATGGTGGGCATCTTGTCACTGAAGCTTCCCCCATCCTCCAAGAGACGTTTATTTTCTTCCCTTTACTCCTACGTTTTTCATGTTCTCTACTCTGGAATTTAACATATTGTGTTATAATTGTGTGATCATGAGTTCCTTGACTATGTCTTAGTTATATTTATGTCAGTAATAAAGTATGTTTGCTGTATGCCTTGCTTATTCTTGGCATCTTGCATCAAGCTCCCACTTTCCAATACTCCTATTGATACTACTACTAATGGCTACTGACATTTTTAGAAAGCATATTAGGTGTGGCAGATGGCATTTCCCTAAAACAGCTACAGTGATACTTCTGGTGTCACATGTTCTTTTATGTTTTTAATTTAAAATAGTTTTTTAAAGTTAAGTATAGTTGGTATACGATATTGTATTAGTTATATTTGTTTCGGGTATACAATATAGTGATGTGATATTTTTGTTCCTTGCAATATGATCACCCCACTCATTCTAGTAATAATCTGTCATGTGCAAAACTATCACAATATTATTGACTATACTTCTCTTTACCTTTTTCACCCATCCTCCCCTCCTCCTCCTCTCTGGCAGCCATCTCTTTGGTTTCTGTTTCTATGAGTCTGTTTTTATTTTCTTCTGTTTGTTTTGTTTTATTTTTCTAGATTCAACATATAAGGGAAACCAAATGGTATACTTGTCTTTCTTTGTCTGACTTATTTCACTTAGCATAATACCCTCAGGGCCCATCTGTGTTGTTGCAAATGGCAGGATTTTATTGTTTTTTTATTGCTGCATGATATTCCATTATATATGTTTAATATTCCATTATATATCTATCTATGTATCTATATCTATATCTATATCTACACCACATCCTCTGTCCTTCTTTATCCATCCATCCATTGATGAACACCTAGGTTTCTTCCAGATCTTGGCTACTGTAAATAATGCTGCAATGCACATAGGGGTGCATATATCTTTTCGAATTAGTGTTTTTGTTTTCTTCCGATAAGTACCTGGAAGTAGAATCACTGGGTCATGTGGTAGATCTATTTTTAGTTTTTTGAGGAATTGCCATACTGTCTTCTATAGTGGCTGCACTAATTTGCAGTCCCACCAATAGTGCACAAGAGTTCCCTTTTCTCCAATCCTCACCCACACATTATTTGTTGACTTTTTGATAATAGCCATTCTGATTGGTGTGAGGTGATATCTCATTGGGTTCTGATTTGTGTTTCCCTGATGATTAGTGACATTGAGCATCTTTTCATATGTCTGTTGGCCATCAGTATGTCTTCTTTGGAGAAATGTCTTTTCAGATTTTCTGCCCGTTTTTATCAGATTGTTCATTTTTTTGTTATTGAGTGTGTGAGATCCTTTTATATTTTGTATATCTCACATTTTCTTTTAGATCATTTACTCTCCATCCAGGGCTGATGCCAATCTCCCCTCCCTGTAAACCTGCATGGGCTGAACCAACAGAATGTGGGGGAAGTGATGCCATGAGACTTCTGAGGCCAGGTGATAAAAAAGGGTGTATTTCTCACTCTTTGAATGTTTATCTTTAGAACCCAGTTACCAGCTATAAAGAAGCATGAGATATGTGGAGAAGCAACATGTAGACACTCCAGTCAGTAGCTCCAGCTAAGATCTCAGCTAGCCTGGACCACTAGACATGTGAGTGAGAGAGCCTTTGGATGCTTCCGGCCCCCAGGCTCAAGCTGCCCTGGCTGATGTTGAGTGAAGAGAGACAGCTGTCCCTGCCAAGCACTGCCCAAATTCCAGCTAGTGAGAAAAATAAATGCTATTCTTAAAAATTAAATTTATTGGAGTGACTTTAGTTAATGAATTTATATAGGTTTCAAGTGTACAATTCTATGATATATCTGTATATTGCATTGTGTGCTTACCACCCAAAGTCTAATCTTTTCCCATCACCATATATTTGATCTCCTTTACCCTTTATTACCCCCCACCCCCCTTCCCTCTGGTAACTACCATACTGTTTGCTTCTACAATGCAAAAGAAACTGCCAATAAAACAAAAAGGCAACCAACCGAATGGGAAAAGATATTTGCAAACAACAGCTATGACAAGGGGTTAATATCCAAAATATATAAAGAACTCATACAACTCAACACCCAAAAAACCAAACAATCCAGTTAAAAATGGGCAGAGGACCTGAACAGACACTTCTCCCAAGAAGACATAAATGGCCAACAAGTATATGAAAAGGTACTCAACTTTATTATCTCTTAGGGAATTAAATGTTGTTTTAAGCCACTAAGTTCTGGGGTCACTTGTTCCTCAGCAATAACCAAGAGGATGTTGGAACCCTTACCTGCATTACTTTGCTGAAGAAACTGAGACCCAAGAAATTTAAGTGACTTGCCCAAGCTCTCCTTCTCTCCACCTAGCCAATTCTGCCATTTTACCAGGTCTTTACAAGGTCTCCTCTACTAGACCTTTTGGCTTGCTGCCCTTCTTTACATTCTAGGAGCCAACTGTGTTCTTGACACCCCACAGCAGCCTCTTGATGTAGATGTATCACATTCCTTGTTTTACAGTTAAGGAAATAGGTACACAAAGAGATTGGAAATTTGTTTAATGAAACAGTAAGTGGCAGAGGTGTGTCTTCTCCAAATCTCATTCTTTTTAAAAAAAATTGAATTTATTGGGGTGACGTTGGTTAATAAAATTATATAGGTTTTAGGTATACACTCCTATAATACATCATCTGTATATTGTATTGTGTTTACCACCCCAAGTCAAGTCTTCCATCACCATTTATCTCCCCTTTACCCTCTTTTACTCTCCCACCCCGTTTCCCTCTGGTAATCACCATATTGTTTCTGTGTCTATTAGTTGTTTGTTTGTTTATTTATTTACTTACTTACTTACTTAATTCCTTCTCCTTTTTCACCCAGCCCCCAATCCCCCTCCCCCTCCGGCAGCTATCAGTCTTTAAGTTTAAATAATTCCATAACTACCTTTCCAAAGTCTTCGTTTGGACCACTTATTTTAATGCAATATTGTCTTGTCTTACATCTTAATCATTTTTGTATATGTATTCCCATTTTCCACAGAGGATTGTATATCCCTAGATGGTCTTTAGGTATAGCAGGGCTACGTCATACATTTCTTTGGGATTCTTAGCACTCTGCACAGGGTTGGGCACATAGGGGTCACTTATAGTTGGAATACATGTAAAAAGTCAATCAGCATCCACAAGGGGTATTTTTAGAGCTGCATTAATAAAAACACATAGAAACACAAAAGTTAAACCTTGCAGTGCGATCAGTAGGGCTTTAGGCAAATCTTAGTGATTTCCTTTTTCTGCCTAAAAATATCTTTCCTTTTAAAAAATGTTCAAGTCTATCACAAGTATAAATATTTGGTTATGCATTTTTAAAGCAGCTTATTTTTTTTTAAAAAAAGAAATATGGTTTTCTCATCAACCTAGGGATTTTGTACAGGGTAAGAAGCTTTTCCATTTTGTTTTGTTTTTAGCAGATGAGATATGTGAATGTAAGTCTCATATTGATCTCACTTATTGCTGTCGGCTCCAGCTTCAAATTGAAACTTGATCAATATGGATTTGAGTCCATCTGGAACATTAACTAAGACCTTGTTAGACTGATAGTTTTTCCCTTTGTATTATTTGATTTGGAGGGGCAGGGAACAGGAAAGATGGATGAGAGATGGGTATGTATTTCACTCCTTTGCTGGGAGTGAGTGTCTTGATTTTCTTTCCTGTGGTTTCCTCTGCACAGCAGTCCTAGATGAGTGGTGACTAATTGAGTGGCATTGTTATAACTATTCCAATCACTTACAATCCCCTTGTACAAATGTAGGTTGTATTTTTAAAAGACCCTTCTCAAGAATTAACATAATTAAAATGTCCGTACTATCAAAAGTAATCTATAGATTCAATGCAATTCCTATCAAGATACCAATGGTGTGTTTCACAGAACTAGAACTAATATCCCCCAAATTTATAGGGAACCACAAAACACCCCAAATAACCACAGTAATCTTGAGAAAGAAGAACAAACTTGAAGGAATCATGCTCCCCGAATATCAAACTATGCTACATAGCCATTGTGTTGTGGAATTTTGCACCCGAAACATGTATAATTTTGTTAACTAGTTTCACTCCCAATAAATTCAATTTAAAAAAATATGCTAAAAATAAAAACCATTCTCAAAGCTATTGAGAAATTTTGAGAGAAGGAATGGCACTTTAAGGGCCCAACCAGGAAATAAAAAATATATATTTAAGTCACCATTGACACTTATTTACTGAGCACCTACTATGAGCCAGGCACATGGACAGTGTGGCTAATCTCAAAGAGCTTGCAGCCTTGCCTACCGTTTCAAGGCAATATTCTCTCTGAAAGATCTGGGGCTGGAAAGAGCTGTCAAAATGTAATCCCATCTGACGTGACTGTTCTCATAGC
The DNA here is from genome assembly GCF_054644295.1 of Miniopterus natalensis. NCBI lineage: Eukaryota > Metazoa > Chordata > Mammalia > Chiroptera > Miniopteridae > Miniopterus > Miniopterus natalensis. The sequence continues at coordinate 44,137,883 of NC_142081.1, forward strand.
AACACTACCTTATAGTTTTGCTGAATATGAGTCTTATAGCATTTTGGATTAATAACTAGTTTCTCAATATAAACTGCTTAATGTGGGAGATGCTTAATGTCTGCATGTCCCTTAAGCTTAATACTAATTTTGAGGCATAATTTAGGCAATTGGCATTTTAAAAAGGGGGGAGATAAAAATATCACAGTAGAGAGATGGGAAAGCTGAGACTTCTCATTTTATAGACGAGGTAATGGAGGCCCATGGCAGGGAATCATTTAACTCCACCAGGGTCAATGGATCATGTAAACACATTCACTTCACCAACCAAATTTATAAATGAGGTTGATTCCCTTGGCAGGTACAGCCGTACTGTGAATAAGTAAAATACAGCTGCTGCCTTCAAGGAGCTTAAGTTAGAAATTATAGCAGTATAGAAAGAAGAAAACAACAGCTGTTATTCTACTGTCTTTTGAGTTGAAGACAATTTTAATTTTATTAACTATAGATAAACCTTTTGGGTCCATGATGGTTTAAGCTTTTGCTTCAGCCTTGACAATAAGATCACTGTTGCTGTTTCCTTTTGGTTTGCTTTGCCAGGCAAATTTTGCATGGCCCTTTACTTCTAACTTAATTTTCATGCACAGTTGAATTTGTGATTTTGACCCTAATCTGCAGTTCTTCGTCTTCTAATGAGGAAGTTTGCCCCATTCACATTTATTTTCATTAGTTGTGCTTGGACTTCTGTTCCCCTGCTTTTGATAATTTTAATAATTATCACTTGACAAATAGACTTTTTTTCTTATTCTAAGTGATTTAGATGATATGAAGTCTGTTTTCTTTCTATTAGTGGTTATGTTTACATTATTCTAGAATATATTTGAACCAATTTTTTGGTCTCAAATTAACAGTGTCAAAGAATGAAATGTAAAAAATATAGGATTATATTAATACTAACTTGGGAGGTTGGAAATGAATATCTGGTTGTTCTAAAGTAACACTGAAATTTTATTTGTACCAGTGGTTTCCAAGCCCGGGTGATTTTCCCCCTGGGGATTTCTAGTGATGTTTGGAGATGTTTTAGGTTGCCACACTGAGGGCAGGGCTGTGCTTAGAACAGGGATGCTGCTAAACACCCTACAATGAACACGGCAGCTCCCATGATAGTGAATGACCCTCCCAAAATGCCAGCAGTGCTGAGGCTGAGAAGCCCTGGTTACACTTCTGCTTCATTATGCGCTACTTTCGCCACCACCAATATTTTTTTTTCTAATTTCAAAATTGAAAAGAAATTGCAGGTATATGTTCCCTCTCTCCTTGTTTTCTCTTGATTTATCTTCCTTAATTTGTTCTACCTAAAAGTCAACACACTCCTCTGATGAGATACCTCTTTTCTAATACTTGTTTTCTTCTGTCCCATCCCTCTCAGGCATGCTGCGCTGGAGTTGAGGCATTACTCAAGGGTGGCACATGCAAGGGACATTATTCCTTTCACAGATCTGGACTAATTCAAATCCAAACACAGATGATGCCAGGAGATTGCTGGCCTCTCTCCTGAGCTCCGTGCCTCCCTACTTCCCCACGTCCCCAGCAGACACTCCCTAAGCCCCGATGGATGCTCGTGGGCACACAGCCAGAGTGGCTGCTCGTGGGCATTGAGAATCTCCCCCGGGCAGAGCTGTGCAGACTGTGCAATAATACACCAACTTAACTGTTTCTCCCCATAGGAAGAAGTAAACATAATAAGAAAGTTTAGAGCCAGATTGTTATTAAATTATTTTCATCCTACATCTTCTTTCAATAAGTGTTATTAGTGATAGTTACTTAATTAACTATGTTTTAGTATAGCAATTCTCAGCCATAGCTACACATTAGAATCACCTGGGGAACTACTTAAAAATACTTTTGGGGGGCCCACCGTAGACCAATTAAGTCAGTATGCCTGGGCCTAGGAACAAAGCAGCGGTGCTCTCAGAAGCTCCCCAGAGATTCCAATGTGCGGCCAAGTGTAAAACCCGTTGGCGTAGTGGTTGCTTCGCTCACCACCGATTCTGTTATACCCAGACTCCCTCATTCTCTACGTCTCAATTTTATTCTGCCCTTGATGATTGTCTTTAGGCTCTGCACGTGAAGATAATGTCACTGGTTTCTTTGCACATGAATAAGAAGTCTGTTTATTGTGTTTAGGTTACTATTTGTAAGTTACTATCTATGAACAGAATTGTGTGGGCATTGCTGTGTTGGTGTGCATGTGTGTGTTTGCATATTAATATGATTTTTCCCCTGCCTGGATCCTTCTATGATATTTTCTTCGTCCTTTAAATTTGGCAAGTCACAAGGCTGTAGCTGAGTTGGTTTCTTTTAACTTGATCTATCTAAACATCAATAAGCCCCATCGATGGTGAGGCATGAGTTTTACTTCATCTAGGGAACACTTTCTTCTACTGTTTGTTCTATTTTGTTTTCTCCTCTCTTGTGTGCTTGGTCACATTCTTCTGGAATATCTATTTCACATGTATCGGAAGTGGTTCTTAAACTTGTTTCCATATTAAATTTACCTGTGCATCTTTTTTTTAGGGGGGTATTTTAAGTAACAGTTTTATGAGACGTAATTCACAAACCATCCAAGTCACCCATTTAGGTGATTTCTAGTATATCCACAGAGCGGAGCATCCATTGCTACAATCAGTTTTACCCATTAGTGCCCATTAGCAGTCACTCTTCATCCCCTCCTACCATTACCCCTCAGCCCTTGGCAACCACCAGTCTACTCTCTGTCTCTACAGGTTTGCTGTTCTGGACATTTCACACACATGGAACCTGTGGATCTTTTAAAATGTGCAAAGCTCAGGTCACATTCAGGCTAATTAAATCCTCTAGGGGTACAACACAAGCCTCAGGAGTATTTAAAGCTCCCAGGCGATTCCAGCATGCAGACAACGTTGGGAACCACACATGTGTTGGTTTTCTTGGACTTGTTTTCCATGTCGTTCTTTTTCTTCATTGTTTTCAGCTGCTGACCCAGTATAAGGTCTAGAGATGCTGAAAGTCCTGTCATCTTGTTTCCTCCATTTGGTCCCCAGGTCGGGTGAGTTTACAACTATCTTTCTATATTCCTTTGGCACAGTTCAAATCTTATCTTATTGCTTGGTTTTGTTTCCTGTCTTTATTAATACTGTCTTCACATAATTCCATTTCTACTGTTGTGCCATTACATGTATTTGGGATTCGCTTTTGCTTTGGAAACAGTAGTTCTCAAATTTGGTTGCACATTGGAATTACCTGAATACACTCCATCTGATTCCAACTTAATTATTCTAGGGCTCAAAGGGCCGAAAAAAAATTTAACACTCCTCAGGTGGTGCTAATATACAAACAAAGCTGAGAATCACTGCCCTAAGGCCTTTTATTAGCCTTCACTTTTTTTGTGGTGATTGCCGTAGTTCTCAAACTTTAGTGTGCAACAGAATCACTTGGAGGACTTCTTAAAACAACCCCCACCCCTGTTTCTGATCTAGTGGGTCTGAGTTAAGGACAAACAATTTGCTTATCGAACAAATTTCCAGGTGATACTGAGGCTATCTGTAGAATCTTCTTTACGCACCACTGGATTGGAGTCTAGTTGGGCCAGAATCACTGAGCTCCTTTAATAACCTACTTCCCTTCTCACCTATGCCCATGGTACATTGGATTTCTCTAAAAGTGTCATTTATCTCACCTAATGTGTGTTTTTTATATGCATGCATATAATTAGAGGTTTTGATACAAAGGCATCACAAGCACTCAGATCCCTCTGGGTCTGTTTAGCAGGTACTATGCATGGCCAGGTGCTGAAGGGTAAAAAGCGTCAAGTGGAATATGCCTACCCAAGTAGATACCCAGATACCCCACCCGCCCACCTGCTTCACTTGTTATATTTCCAAGTTCTGTAGATGTGGAAAAAGAGATGGAGCTAAAATGGTTGGCAATTGGGGAAGACAGTACCCTGTAGGTCAAAACATCAACTATAGGTGTATTTGTGCAAATTGACTCCTGGGGCTGACCCTACAGGAATGCCTTTTCTGCTCCCATAGTGCCTCTGCGTATCTTGACCCTGACAGCATCTTAAACCTTCTGCAAACCAGAAGACTCTTTGTCTTTTGGGAGGCCAGGGTTGCCTCGGCATGATAACACTGTTTACTGATTTGATTGCACTTTTTAATTTTGCAATGGCATTTTACCCTTCAGTGCAGTTATTCCTTTCCTCTTTGTGACTACCTGTTCTAGTTTTATAAACAATGATCTCTTGATATATGTTGAGAATCTAGTTAGAAAGTTTTAATTTTTTTCCTTTGAATAATTTTCATGGGAAGACATTGCTCTGATTTTTCAGTATGGTTCCTCATTTTGTGAACTGCAGAAAATTTGCCTGTTTCTAATGAATTTTCTCCCTGTGCTTGTCCTTTCCAAAGGAGTTCTCTGCTTTTCTAATACTGGGGGCTGAGGTGGGTTTTGTCAGAATCTGTGTATGCTCTATTTCAGATCTCCTAGCCAAAGGGAGAAATTTATTTTTCCTCTGCCAGTGTGGACTTGCAACAGCCCGGGGATATAGTGTGAATGCCAAATTTAGAGGCTGTGTGTCTGAAGCCTGTGCCTCTCAGTTCAAAAATTATTTATGGCTGGCAGGAATTAACTGAGTTCCATCCATCTCTTTGCCTGGTGAGGCCTGCAGCACCATAGGGGGGTCAGGGGACACACAGATGTGGTCTGCCTCATTGGATGTCCATGTTGTTTTTATGCTTGCAAAGGCAGTTGTTGCTGACTGTCCCTTTGCCTGGCCTGATCTCCAGGCCTCACCCCTCCCAGTAAGTGGGTGTTTTCATCTTACTCCCTAGGCGAGCTGTTCCTTCCCTCGTGGGGAGGTGTAGAAATAGATCAAAGACCTCCAATCCTTTTATGTAAAGGGCCACATAGTAAATATTTTAGGCTTTGCAGGAGATACTGCTCCGTCAAAACTATTCATATCTGCTGTTTTATTGAGAAACCATCCATAGAGAAAACAAAAGCAAATGGGCATGATTATACTCTGACAAAAATACACTTATAAAAATGAGCCATAGTTTGCTGACCCCTAAAATAGATGGTGTGCTTTCCATGCTGACCATATGAACTCTATCAGTCAAAAAGTCCTCAGCCCTGGGCAGTGTTTCTCAGTGGTTAGAGCATTGGCCCATGCACCAAAGGATTGCGGGTTCAATTCCTGGTCAAGGGCATGCACCTGGGTTGCAGTTTGATCCCCAGCCTGGGAATCGTGTGGTAGGCAACTAATTGATGACTCTCTCACATCAATGTTCCCCCCCCGTCTTTCTCTCTCTCTGTGCCTCTCTTCCCCCCCCCCCACCTTCCAATCTCTCTTAAAGCAATGGAAAAAATATCCTCAGGTGAGGATTAATGACAACAAAAAGTCCTCAAAGTTTCTGATGTCCTCTTTTTCGAATTTACAATTTGATGCAGGACTTTCTTCATTTTTCTATTATATTTGTCATTTGAAAGGTGAGAATGAAAGTGAGTCAGATGCATGTCCTCAAATAGCCTTTTTTTTTTTGAATCCCTAAAGCCTAATTTTTTAAATTGTTCAATATCACATTCCATGATAAACACTTTTAATGTTCTTTAACTCCTCATTGATATTTAGACTAAAAAATGAATACCAATATCTGAAGCCCAGTTTTAAATTTTCTTTTTAAGAACTCTCTTTTAGTTTAATAACAAACAAACAAACAAACAAAATACTCCTTCGGAAACAGTGAGATTTTTGTCAAGCCTGAATTTCGTGGCTTGATTGCAGTTATACTACTTCAGAATGATTTTTATGGCTAGAGAAAGAGAAACGTTTCTTTCCAGATTCTTTAACTTACGAAATACTAGTACTCTTTGGAGGAAAAATGAAGACTCATGTAAAAGACTCCTTCTCAAGGTCATAGTTTTAATAAATTATGAACAGATGAAGAGACGAGATGCTCCCTGGGTGGAAACTCAAGCAGTAAATATAAAATAGTTGCTCTGTTCTAGATACCATGGATGTTTCAGAGGTTTAAATTGTTCTTCCTAGCTTCTAGGAAGTCCATTGTGGAATTAAAGGAGGAGATATTTGGTAACATTATCTGATTGATTGGTTCATTACTTTTTTCAACATACATTTATTGAGTACTTATTGCATGTCAGGTCCTGTTCTAGGCACATCAAACACAAAAATGAAGATATGGTCCCTGTGATGATGTTTATAGTCTGTCAGGGAAAATAGATATGCAAACCAATAATCACAGCAGTGATAAGTGTATAATGGAGCAGGTCACAAAGTGTGATGAGTAGATTCAGTCCTGAGAGGAGCAGGAGAAATTCAGGGCAGGCTTTCCAGGAGTTGATTAAGTTGAGTTCATTGAGTTAAAAATGACCAAGATTTTCTACTCAGATGGGGAGGAGTTGGCAGCTTGTGCAAAGTCATGGAACAGTGAAATCACTGGAGGAACTCACGGAACTGTATGTAGGCACATCCTTATAATTTCCACACCATGTTTTCACGTTTAACGCCTCTCAGCCAATATCAAGGGCTGTGTTATGGAGGAATTGGAAATTTTGCTAAGATATAGTTGCGTTACCTGTGCAGAGAGAGGGTATCGTTTAATCACTGTATCTTCAGCACCTAGGACAGTGCCCAACAGAGTAGATGTGAAACAATGTTGGTTATATCAATGGTCCTTTACCTAGTGAATGAATACAGCTCTCAGGTGGTAGTGTGGTTTCAATATTCTGTACTCAGCCTAGAATCTCTTGTGAAATTATGATTCAAAACTGCTAATCTTTTGTGGTGGGGAAAATGGTCCTGGAAAGTTAGCACCCTGCTAGTCTTGATGGAAATGAAGATGGCCAGGAGAGAGTCCTTATGTAGTCAGTTCCATCTCATTAAATGTTACAAAATTTTGAGTAACTCCTGTGTCCTGTTTCTCTCACATCCTCTTTCCATGCACACAAAGATCCAGTCCATCACCAAGTCCTTTGCTTCTCCCTTTGAAATGTAAGCGGAATCTAGCACTTTGCTCTACCACCACCACAGCCCAAGCACCATCATTAGACATAACCATCACTCATTGTAGTCACTTTGTTCCTGGTCCCTCTGCTTCTTCCTGCCAATGAGCCCTAATGATATTTTCTCTACCAGTAGCCAGAGTAGCCTTCTGAAATATAAATCAGATCAGTGGGCCCCCACTCAAAAACCTTCCAATGGCTCCCCATTGTAGTAACCAAAGTCCTTAGCATGGCCTACAAGCCCCTGTATGGCCAACCCTGCCACTTTCTATGACTGCATCACCCACAACTTTCCTCACTGCTCACTGAACTCCAGATCTTCTAGGCTCCCCACCTTTCCCTGAACTCTTCAGGTTTACCTCCTCCTCAGGGCCTTTGAACTTGTTTTGCCTCTGCTTGGATTGCTCCCTCATGCCATCAGCTCTCTGCTCTAATGCCACCTTGTCAGGGAGGCCATCCCTAATCCCCATCTAAAATAGCATCTCTGCCATCCCAGATGCATTATGTGTTTATCTGTTTGCTTTTTCATGAATTATTTTCCCCTACTCTAACCTAAGTTCCATGGGACCATTGTTTGTTTCACAGTAATGACTCTTAACCAGAAAAACACAAAAGTTGATTTCATTATGGAGTGCAATTTTGAATTCAGGGGTGGCTGAGATTTACAATGGGAGCTACCCCCTGCTCTGTGTGGAAGCAAGAGGGGAGCAGTGTACAGAGATGCTTCAGGGGGGCCATGCAGTTCTCCCTCCAGGAACGTAGACAGGGTGAGCTAGGACGTGGTTGCACCTCAGAAACTACAGCTTTTAGGGATGCAAGTGATGCAAAATGTTTTCAATAGGTCTGCTATAAATAATAATAGTGTCTAACATTGGTAAGTCAACTTTGTAACCTACGAAATAGGCGTTATATTATCTCCATTTTATAAATAAGGAAACTGAGCTACAGAGAGGTTAAACAGCTTTCCCAAAGTCTTGCTGTGAGCAAAGCAATTTGCAGAGCTGGGATTTAAACTGAGTCAGTCCAGCCAACTCCAAAGTCTGCCTGCTCGACCACTGCACTGCCTTGCCTGAGAGACAAGGAACAAAGGACATTTCTCTGATGCCTGCCTGTCACAGTCTCAGACCAGATTCAGTCTCAAAGTTGTACTAAGTACTGCTTGTGGCACCATACAAAGAGTTTTGTCTTAATTTCTTCATCGAAAATGTACTTCCCATTCTCTCAGGAGTGCTGGGAGCAGATTGTGTGAAATATGATAAAATGCATTCATTTGCCATACAAATCAGCCTTAAGTGGGGCAGAAGGATTGAAGACCTCTCCTTGAGTGAACGATTTTGTAGATTATTGATTTGGGCAGAAGTTTATTTAAACATTAAAACTTGAATGAAGTAACTTAGCCTGAAGAAAAATGTGTCAAGTGCAGTCCTGTTATAGCTAGTTTTCCAGCCTCTGAGGACTTTGTAAACTGTCCAGATATATTTATTTTTTAAAAACATTTTCTCAAGGAAAAAAAGAATGGATTGGCAAAGGGAGAATGGGATTTGTCTCTAGAAATTATAATCTCTTTGAAAAGGAAACTTTTGAAAGGATTTTTTTCTTCCCAGAAGCATTCTCTGCCTTCTGAGCCAATCCTAAGACATTAGCTGGTGTTACTCAGATTCTGAACAATGTAAAATGCCTCCCTCTCTCTCCCTGGTTGTATCCATAGCCTCTAACCTTTTTTTATTACAACTGGTGTATGGATTTGGTATTTCTGCCAAAGGAGTTGGAAGAGATGGGGACGCTAATTAACAGGAGCAGTTGTGCCCCAGTTTAAAACTCAAGGGTAAATATTGATTATCCTATCTACTGTGTCACCAAATAACCATTAAAGAATGCTTTATAGTTTTGTGTAGGTTAGAGAACCATGACATGTGTTTCCTTTTGATGATGACACCACTGACTGTTTCCCTCACTGTCTCATATCTTAACCTTGGCTCTACAGCTAGTGTGCAACCTTTCTGAGAACAGGAGCCCGTATGCCGTAGAGGTAGTTAAGGTGAGCTCCTGTTTCCACCATTTGTCAGGGCTGTGCCTGTGGGGCAGGTTATCTCCATAATTCTTGGTATAAGAATAATTCTTGGTATCTCCATATAAGATGAGAATGACATTGGAAGAATAACAATAATGGAATAAAAGAGCTAATATTTATAAATTATCCAGTACAGTGCCTCACATTTTTTTTACTTGTATGCTTATTAGAGGCCTTCCTAAATCTTCAATAAATTGTTAATATTTACATACTAACCAATTTTCTCTAAAAATGGCATTATTTGAATAGAATCCCTTTTAGAATTATCAGTACTCAATTTCTCAAGAAATGGAATGAATGAGAAAATTAGGAAAAAGGAAAATATGGAATTGATTAAAAACATAAGGTTGATTATCTCTTGGTGATTATGGTGATGCTCCAGGGGAAATACAGGGATGGGTAAAAGTGATTCTTTTGAGTTAATAAAGCTATTGTAATAATGATAACCTACATGTCTTTTTCCATACAAACAACTGTACACCTACTTTTGCCCACCCCTGTATTTACATTAGAGGCCCGTGTATATATATTTTATCACCTTAGTCCAGATTCGATCCTTGTTAAGAAGGAAAATACAACTCAGTTGAAAAGAATGAATTGTGAGGTATATACATAATGAGCTCTGCTATGTCAGGAGCAAGAGTTCCCTGCTATGTTTTAATTGATTAATTGTTTTGGGGGAGGAGAGAGACATTGATTTGTTGTTCCATTTATTTATGCATTTATTGGTTGATTCTTGTGTATGCCCTGACCAGGGATCAAACCCCCAACCTTAGCTTATTGGGAGGATGCTTCAACCAAATGAGCTATCGGCCAGGGCCTCCCTGCTCTGTTTTGAGACTCAGAGATTTCAGTGGGTGGGGCTAGAAGATTGGAATCATTTGAATAAAATATAAAACCATTCCACCTACTCATTTCTTACCCATGATAGCTGAACCTAGTCTCTACCAGTCAAATCTTTTGTTTCTAGATCTCCAACCAAGAAGCTCTGATTGACATCTGTCCCCCTTTTCAGAACGTTTTCCTGAACATGTTCCCAAAGTTTGAATATATCACTGCTAGAGCTTCTCCATCCCAACATAGGCCCTTAAAACTTATGTCAAAAAATAAACAACAAAATACATCAGATGCCTTTATATCTTAAAACAACAGTAATTTGGAATCAAAATGAAATTTGGTGAAATATGAATAAAGTCTGTTTTTTTTTTAGTTAATAGTGATGTTCCAATGTTAATTTTTATGTTTTGACAAATGAATCATGGTGATGTAATATTTTAATATTAAGGGAAACCAGGAGAAAGGGGAACTCTTTGTATTGTCTTTGCAACTTTTTTTGCATCTAAGATTATTTCAAATGCAAAGGTTATTTTAAAAAAATGAAATTTGGGATAATCTAATCCATTTATCTTAATGTATATGGAAGGACACCAAGTTTCAGAACAGGAACCCGAGTGACCAGAATCTTGGTTTTTGGATGCCTCAGTTTGGTGGTATATTTGAAAATGAATTTAGAGCTTTTAACTCAGTTAATTTAACCAGTGGTCTCTTTTTAAATATGATATTTTTCATTTTTGTCCTAACATATTTTTGTAGATATTGTTTTAGTCTGTCACATGACATCTGAAAGGGTGGCTACACTAAGGGGTTTGAGCATGAGGCTAAGAAATAGAGTCTCTTACCCAAAACTATCTGGCCTAAATTTGGCCCATTTCTATTCAGCCCATCATATTATGATGCAGGTCCTGGAATTGGAGGTCATGTAGAATAGAAGTCACGCCCTGAAGAAGTACAGGTAGGGATCTTAGGAGAACAGACTTTTCAAAAGGAATTTCAAAGGAAATTTCAACCCTAATTGAGTACACCTTGGCTGCTTGCTCACTGGCTTTGGAGCCCAGACTGGAAAAGAAACCCAACTCTTGAATTTGTTGAGTTGGGACTTCGATGCCTTCCATTGGCTATTCTCATTTTCTGCACCTCGTGGTGCCCATTGCCTGGAGATCCTGTTATGCTACCAAGGCTTTTGAACCCCACCTGCTCCCTCCTGGCTTCCAAACCTCCTGACTTTCCCACTAGTCATTGGCTTTACCTTTTGCACCTGGTCGTGACAGCTTGCACCAGCCCTGTCCTGCAATGCTTATTGGCTCTTGCCTTGTAAATCCCATGGATAGCATGTGGTAATGTTATGAGACAAGTCTGCCTTCTCATGGAGAATCTAAGCTCCTTTAAAAGGACTGTACCTCACTTGTTTTCTTTTTTAAAAAATATATCTTTATTGATTTCAGAGACAGGAAGGGAGAGAAAGAGAGAGATGGAAACATCAATGATGAGAGAGTCATCATTGGTCAGCTGCCTCCTGCATGCCCCTGACTGGGGATTAAGGCTGCAACCCAGGCATGTGCCCTCACTGGGAATCGAGCCAGGATCTCCTGGATCCTAGGTCGACACTCAACAGCTGAGCCATGCCCAGCCGAGCCCTCACTTGAACCAGTGTCTGCCCTAATGCTGGAAAACATCACCACTGATGGCCTGGGAGTTGATGTAGCATTGATGATCCCCTCTTTTCCCATAGACATGATCTCATCTTAGTTCTGGTTCTGACTGAGAAGAATTTCAGTACCAAAATAAGGGGGTGGGGCAGACTTGGAGTTAGATGTTAGTGGATTGAAGCTGAACTCTACCAGGGACTTTTCTTTAAGCCTTGGTTTTTTGTTTGTTTGTTTGTTTATCTATGAGAGGAGGTTATTGATTGATTGATAGCCTCGAGATTTCTGAGCAACTACATCTAACAATCATCCAAGTCATTTCCTCACATATAATGGAATTAAATTGTCATACAACATCAGAAGTGAAGGGTTCAGAGTCCTTCAGGTGCCTCTACCCCAATTCTATAGATGAACAACTCCTGGGGCCCTGTGAGATACCATTACATCAGTAGCTTGTGGAATTAATAGATGGAACCACATTCTCAGACTTAATCCAGGAATCCTCTAGGGTAGCCTCCTCTTCTCATGTGTTATTTCAGCCCTGACATTTCTTGGTGGTGACGTTCCTGCTGTAACTTCCCCTCTGAGCTAGAATACATAACTTTATAAAGAACCTAGTGTCAATTCTGTTTGAAACCTGAATATATACCGACTGAAAGGAAACACACTAAATGTTAAACAGTGGCTATATTTTGGCATGGTGGGTGTTTGTTTTTCTATTTTCTCTTTTTACCCAATGAATGAATATATAACTTTTATAGTGAGAAAAACAAAAAAGGTAGTATACAGAAGTATTTTTGAAAATACCTGCATTTACTAGGGATGGGGAAGAAATGAAGGGGATATGAGAGGAAGCAATTGGAAGGTCTTGGGTCATTTATGATTTTGGTCATTCAATAAATGTTCATTGACTACCTAGTGTATATAAATCCTTGAATTAACTCTTTGTCAGATGTAAAAGTAAATCAGAAACAAAAGTAAAGCAGAAATTTGGCCTCAAGTAATTTGGAGATATATAAATGTATATAAAATATATAATTCCAGAGTCCATGCATTAAAAACCATATGAAACTCTCCTCAAGGAGCTTTGGCTTAAACAAGATAAAGGTCACTTGGGGTTTCTAAGGAAAGACTTTAGTAAGGGGGTGACATTTGATTTGGGCCATGGAGGGTGAGGAGGATTTTGACAGGCACAGATGGAGAGGAGATCATGGCTCTCTCTACGTGTTTCCCTGTAGCTAGCCATGAAAGAACATGAGATAAGAACTGTGGAGATGGAGCTCCTATATCTCCAGTGGTATGAAGGTGGGCCTGTGGGGAAAAGAATATTAATGATGGCTTCCTGAGGGCAGGAATTCCACCCTTCTCATTTTGTATTCCCAGTCTGGCATATAGTGTCTCTGTGCTTAAAGCTTAGTAAGTGGATAAAGACATTACCAGCAGAGTCACAAGCCAAAATGGTCAGCAGTAGCATCAATTTTTCCACAATCATGATATTAATCTGAATCACTTTCCAGGAGGGAACTTAAAATATGTAATGTGAGTTTGTAAATTGGTTCTACATTTGCCATTTTAATGTCTCTTACCTTCCAGTGTGTGCACCCCTACCCGCCCAAGGTGTTCCCTTTATTCTCTGAATGTTCTCTGCTCTAACACTGGGAATCAATTGCTTAACTGTAACCCCCCCACTGAGCTATACTTGCCGGGTACCACATCTGTGCCTTGCCATGGTGGCTCCCCCAGGGCCTAGCAAGCGGTCTGCTCCTGGGTCACGCTGTATAAATATTTGTGGAATGAATGAGTACCCGGGGTCCCATGATGATCATGACAAAGTAGCAGACAGCTGTCAATGGATGTGCCAACTTGATTAAAATTGATGACTGTGATTTAGGGGGAAGTTTAAACATTCAATGACTGCTTGAAAGCTCATTGGGGACCTAAGCTGGGTCATTGTTTAGAGACAATGGAATTAGGTTAGAGCAGAATCTATAACGTGTTCTCTTGGATACCAAAGAACAAAATAATGAATATAGTTAAGTGCTATGTGGTGGGACAGTGAGGGCCACTCAGAACTTCCGTCATGGGGTTCGAATTGTCAGAGACCCTCAGTTTGGTCTGGACCAACCAAAATAACTCAACCTTCAGGAAGTGACAAAGTAGCGAATTTTAGTACACTTCGTACCTAAAAAACACATTAAATAAAAATGTCTGAAACCAAGCTCCTTAACACTGCCCCTGCCCTTTGCTAAAACACAGGCACAATTTGCCTTCCTGATTAAACCCTCTAATGACTTGTAGACTCCCACGTGTTAACAGGGACGAGCTGCCATTGCTCTTACCTAAAGGAGCAGGGAGTGAGGGAGGGCAGAAGGGGGCAGCGACAGGCAGGGGCCCCATAGATGGTCTTCTGTTTCTGAGATGTCTGATTGAGGGCAAGTTGTTTAACCTCTTTGAGCCTCGCTTTATCCACAGCTCTTAAATGATTAAGAATTCCTTGCTTATACTCTTCTTGTAAGGATTAAATATAAAGCATCTAAAATAGTGCCTAACCCAGAGTAAGATACCTAGTAAGTAAATGGTAGCCGAAATATATGCTGCTTTTGAGTTATCCAAGTGTGGCATAGATCATGACAACTCTTACCCATAATCACCCTGTGCATCAGTCAGGGTTCAGTTACTGTGTCCCGTTTACAGCTGAATAAAAGGAGTTCTGGAAAACTTAACTGGTTTTCTGAAGATCACTCACAAATGTCGTCACTAAATGAGGTTGAAAATCCAAATCTTCTGTTTTCTAAACCCCAAACACTTTGCTAGATTATGCTTGATATGAATAAAGCAGAATCTTTAAAGTACTTGCAGACCGAGTGGTAAAACATCTTATACCAGTTGCAGGTACAGCGTGGGGTGTTCCTTAATTAGATCCTTGCATTGAATCAGATCATCTTATACAAACTCATGGGTGGATTTTATTTTTGAGGAGGAAGGTTTATTTTCCCTTTCAGTACCTTATCCTATAAGTTTTGTCACCAACCTAACATATAGTAACCGAATGCATGTATTATTTTTTAAACAAAAATGTAAGGAATTTCTTATAAAAAATAGGTAATTTTTTTTTTTCTGAAGTGGGTCTCCAAGGAAGCAAAGAACTGCCAGACAAGTACTTTCTTCCCCCTCCATATAGAAAGCGAAGTGTAGTCTTATTAAAATCCTAAGAATGAATTCACTGGAGCTCCCCACTGCAGGATGCTTTTCTGACAAGTTCTGTCTTGAAAAAGTATGTTGTACAACTAATTAAGAAATTATTTTGACAGGGTGAATGTTTTGAAGCTCCATGTTGTACATAATCTAATATAATCTAATTTTCTTCCACTGAAACAAAATATGTGGATTTAAAAAAAGCATATGTAGCCAGATAATATCAATAATAGGAGTGCTTCAATTTCAGCTGAGAAGAATTCAGAAAGCAGCCAGCCAATTTGTCTAGGGAAATCTGCTCTCAGCTAAGATGGTATAAAAGGTCTTGCCCCTAGGCAAACCATTTATTTTAAAAGTTTAGAAAAAACATATTTTTCACTGACTGTAAGATTTTTCAGTTACCATTTTTATGTGAGAGGATGCAGGATGAGAGGTAAATAGTTTGCTATCTAGAGGGGATAGCAAATTGGGAGCGTTTTTCAGTATTTACAATTAAGCTCTATTCTGGGCTTTAAGCATATTTTGGGCCTGAAGCATATTCCAAGAATTATGGTGGGTGAGTTGGGACATCTATAAATTCCTAGCTGACAAACTCTTCTAATGTTTGTGTGTATGTGCATTATGTGTGTATGTGTGCATGTGTACATATGTGTATATATGAATAACTCCAAATAATCAAAATTCTGTATTTTTCTGATTCATTTCGTTTCTAATTAATGGTGCTTTTAGAGTATAAGTGAGAAAATTTGTAATAAAATGAATACTTTACCAAACAAGTGCTACTTATAACATGCATTTTTATATTAATTCTTTTATAATTACTTTCATTATAAAATGAGAAATGTCTTCCTGAAGTATGTGGGGGGTGGTTATCCCAAATTGTACCTAAGAATGCAAAGAACAGTAAGAAAATGAAAATAGTATTTTAGGTCAAAAGCTAATAAGGCTCTCAAAATTATGAATACAAAATAGATGAGGGTATTTTCATTTTTCAGAAGGAATTAGTAAGCCCATGCGGAGAGGCTGTTTCTAGTTCTGCTGCTGCCTATAGGAGGACACTGGTTCCTAAACCCCACTAAATCAAATCAGTGCTTTTAAAAATACCCATTCCCTGGCCACAGACCAAACAAGCTGAACCAGAGCCTTCCTTTCAAAAGTGCCTCAGAAATTTTTGACAAAAAGGATTTAGTGATGAGGGAAGTCAGGGAGAGGAAGTACTCTAGAAGGACTCTGTTTTTCCGACCTGGGTTATAGAATGTGGCACCGAGAGAAATATAGCTTTAAGGGCTCAGAGGAGCATGCGGTCTTGGATGTGCTGCATTGGAGGTGTTCTTGGGAATCTAGGCAGAGACAGCCAATCGTTCCTTGGAAACATGATTTAGAGGTCAGTGGAGAGGCCAGATCAGAGTCATGGATTGTTGACTTGTCCATTGGTTCTTGACCATTTAAGTAGCAGACATGAGCAAGTTTTCTCAAAATGAGAGTGGAGTGAGAAAAAAGTGGTGATCTTTAATTCATCAAACATTTTCTGGTTACCTACTATGTGCCTGGCATTGAACCAGGCACTGAGTGATCTAAATGATTAAGTCTCTTCCCTCAATTTACGGCTTAGTTGGGAAGAAAAATTCACAATAGAATGTATTGCATTTAATCAGTTCATTTTATACAAAGTCATGGGTGGATATTATTTTTGAGAAGGATGGGGTATTTTCCCTTTCAGTGCCTTATTCTATAAATTTTGTCACCAACCCAACATACAGTAATGTTCTAATGGTGTATGATAGTGGAGGTACTGGGAGACCTAGAAGACGTGGTTAGAAGAGAGGACCATCTTGGAAGCCCTTAATGTTTGAAATGAACAAAACAAAGGTGAAGCAGGAAGCAAACACTCTCAATGAGCCAGATGGTTTGTCATGCTCGTGCAAGGAGTGTAAAGAATTTTCAAAGCCTTTCTACATTAGGATTGTCCGATTTAGACCCTCCCCAAAGCAAAGCAAACAAAACCAGGATGCCCAGTTAAATTTGAATATCAGGTAAAATAAATATATTTAAGAATGTTCCATGCAATATTTGGGGCATACTATGGTAAAAAAAAATATTGTTTATCTGAAATTCAGACTTAACTGAATGCTCTCTATATTTTTTCCCTTTACTGTTCTGTCATCACCCCTTGCTATATTGCTCTTGCTATTGTTATTATGATACACCATTTCTGCCGTGCTTTACAGCATTGAGAATGTTTTCACAGCCTTACGATAGCCCTAGGCATATTGAAACAATATACTTTCCCACCAGAGAATAGGCTTGCACTGGATCTCTGTTTCTTTGTCAACAGAACACTCTTAAAAAACATAATTATATTTCTCAGGACGACATCCTTGTTTACTTTCATTCAGTGGACAAAATATTTTCACATAATTATCTCACATGTCCTCATAATAGCCTCAGAGGTGAGTAGGGCAAAGATTAGTATATCCATTTCCGTATAAGAAACAGATATATTGAGGTTCAGGGACTTGCCCTAGGTCACACAGCTTGATCATGGTAGAGAGAGACCCTTATACCATCTCTACTGACTTGCACTCTAGCGCATGCTTACTATGTTGTGCTATCTCTAAAAAAGATACAAACCCATGATATTGAGGTTTGCCTTTGCATTCTCAGATTTGCTTGAACATAGCCACATTTATAGAGAATTAATAAAAATCATTGGCGATTTCCATGTATCTTTTGAACAGCTGCCATTAATGAAGCGTTGAAACATTCTTTGTAATTATATGTTGACCACTAGATATATTCTATTCTTATGATTTCCATATTTGGAAAAAAACATTTTCATAACATAGTTTATCCAGTTTGTTCCTTGGTGCCTGTGAACTTATAAATAATTCTGTGAAGGAAATGGCTCAAGAAAAGAATATAGTTTATAAGTGAAATTTCAATAGGGCACAGATATTTATATAATCTATTGCTAAATATTTGCTCAGTAATGTGTTTCCAATATGCTTTATGGGACATGAATGTGATCTATGAGAGTCTAAAATGAGGGTAGTAGATCTGTTATAACAAGGACACTAGATTGTTATTAGAAGAATGTAAAACCTTTTACTTCTAAGTTTAATACTTAATGAACGTCTGTTATTTTTTTAAGTTGCTCAAAATAGGGTCTGGTAACTAGGTAAAGAAGCAATGCTCTGTTTCCCGTCACTAACCACTGCTCCTCTCTCGGTTTCATTTTCTGCTGCTTTTAGTTCATGCTCAATAAAGGATACTGCGTTTTCATGTTAAATGCTATGTTCTTTTTTAATTTTATTTTTTTCCAGTTTTATGGAGTGTTATGAGAAACTGCTCACTTTAAGAAATTGACAGGTCCATTAACAGAGAGCTTTATGTCTGAGACTCTAAGCAGTTAGGCCTCCTGGATATTCAGGAAGTGGAGGGTGCTAGACCAGTCATTTTTATTGCAGACTAAAATGATGGCTGCAAGGAGATGGGCTCACATTATCACTTTATATAAATCACCCAGCCTGTCTTTCATCTCTTGCCTTCTCTTAGACATTTGGAAAGCTCACAGAGATTTTACACTTCAAATAAGAAAATAACAGAAAGCTGACGAGACTGGGTCTAGCCCAAGGTTCGTTCAGCCCAGCTTGTGTCTCAGGGTACCCAGGGACCTATGGGAAGCCATGCATGTCCACTTTGATTATAGTCATGTGCTGCGTAACAACATTTTGGTCAATGATGGACCACATAAATGACGGTGATCCCATAAGATTATAATGGAGCTAAATTTCCTGTAAGAAATGGAAGGATATGGGGGTTTGGGAATTTTTTTCTTTTATGGGAACAGTATCTGTGGGGCTTGGCAGTATATTCCCTCTCACTCACAGCACCTCAATCCTGAGTGCACAGATTACATCCCAGTCAGTCAGCCACAGACCTGTCTCAGCACAGAGGAGCTGTCCTCCCAGCCCTACATATTCAGAGGCTGCTACAGCCCTCAGATCTAGCCTTATGGTCTTCACAGTAATTTGCTGTAAATTCTTTGTTGAGGACCTAAGGTCCTGTTCAAGGACACAAGTCCCCAGGAGCTACCTTAACAAGTATCAAGTGCCATTGCCACTTTAGTAGAAGTTTTCTGTGGTAGTATGGAGCCAGTGTCCCTGTACTTCGGAAATACTTTCAGGTTGTAATAATGTAAAGCATAGATAAGTTTTATTTCTTCTATCAGCTGAATGCCAGAGAGAATCCTTTGTGCCAGATAGGGTCACTGGAACCAAAAACAAATTTCCAAAGTCAAAAACATTGAGTCCTCAGTTCTATAACCTCTCCATGATAAACACACTCGTTTTTTCTTTTTATAAATAGCACAAAGTTCTTTAAACTGACCACTGCTCCAACGTGCAATAACCAAAACCACATTGCCCTGACAACCCCCTATGTTCCTTTACCTCTCCATCCTGATTTCTTATTTCTACTGATCCTCAGGCCACCTTCCATTCCCTCCTCACAGTCACTATTATGACGACCTATGCCTCAGCCAGCAAGTTTCTCCTCAATATTTCCAAGCAGCCCAGCCCATATCCCTGTTCATGGAGCAGCATGGACAGCTTTGATGTTCTGTTTCTGACCCTGTTGGGAGGAAGCAGGGGGAGGGCTTATGGAACAGTGTTTATAAAGTCTACAGTAGTGCACAGTCATGTCCTAGGTCTTCACATTCACTCACCACTCACTCACTGACTCCCCCAGAGCAGCTACTAGCCCAGTAAGCTCCATTCATGGTTAGTGCCCTGTACAGGTGCGCCATTTTTGAAATCTTCTATTGTAGCTTTTCTATGTTTAGATGCACAAATGCTTACCATTATGTTACAGTTGTCTATAGTATTCATCACAGTAACATGCTATACAGGTTTGTAGTCTAGGAGCAATAGGTTGTATCATATAGCCTAGGTGTGTAGTGAGCTATACTGTCTAGGTTGGTGTAAGTGCACGCTATGATGTTTGTACAATGATAAATTGGCCTAAAGTGCATTTATCAGAATGTATCCCCCTCATTTAGTGATACATGACTATAATATCAAAGAGTATGTATATTTCTCGAATAACAGCATGGTTTTGTAACCAGACAAACTTGGTTATAAAACTCAGCCTTGCCATTGACTAGCTGTGTGACCATGGACAGGTTTCTTAACCTTTCTATGACCCAGATTTTTTCATCTATAATATGGTGACAGTAATGGCCTTAGCTATTCTTCTGATGAGAAAGATAGAGGTGGCAAGATCCTGAATTTCCTATCCGAGTTTGTTGAAGATATGCAGAGGGGCATTCCAGGAAAATGCACATTGTTTATGATCATAGCTCTAAGTGGACTTCTCCCCGGGGAGCTGAAAACTGAGAAAGCAGATGTTTCTCTGGTCAAAGACCCAGAATTAATGTAGCTTCGTGAGCCCTTTTCCCCTTACCCACCTCATCTGGCCCTTTGGAGTCTTACCCTTCTGATGGTAAGAAGTGGCACAAAGATAAGGCAAAGGAATAGAGGGTCCTTTTCCCCAGGTGCGAGAGCAAGACTGGCCCAGCCTATCAGCCCAACCCCAGGCCTTTGGGAGCCACCAGGCCTGCCAAGCTGGAGGAGCGCCGGAGGGAACCAGCCTCAAGCCCACCTCAAGCCCAATCTCATGGATCAAGGCCTTATGCTCAGAAAGTTCGAGAGGCTTAGAGAACTAAGCCTTTCCTCAATTACTGTGGCCCAATTGTGTGTTCCCCTTCCTCTGTATTAGAGCAGGGTTTTTCAACCTCAGCACCGTGGACATTTAGGGCTAAATAACTCTTGGCTGTGGAAGGCTGTTCTATGCATTATAGGATGTTTTACAGCATCCCTGTCCTCTACCAATTCCAGGAACACCCCACTCCCCGTTGTGACAAGCAAAAATGTCTCCAGACATTGCCCTGGGGACAAAATCATCCTCAGTTGAGAACCAATATGTTAGAGGAAGGAGGGGATCTTGAAATTTCTCTGGAGGTTGGAAGAAGTCACTGATGCCTGTGCAGCAGGATTAAAGACAATAAAGAAAGTGCCACTCATAGTGCCTGAGGTTTAGAAGCTGCTCCAAAAATTTAGCTCCTTTACTCCTCTCTCTGGAGTGGATACTGTGGTGTGCCACCAGATCCCCTCTTGAGTACTGATGCACTCAGTCCCCCAAATACTGGGGACACTGGCTGCTGACAGCTCACAGCTGAGTCTCTCTCTGAGGATCACCCTCAGCTGAAGGGCACTGCCAAGTTATATCCCCTTCTCAGGAGCAGCCTGCATCCAGTGACTGTCCCTTGCAGGGACAGAAGTCCTGGCCGCCTTGGCTCGACTGGGGATACCGTTGAAGAGCCATCTCAGCTTCCTAGCTTAGCTCCCTGTGGGATCATCCAAGTCTTTAGGGGTGCATTGTGTTTCCACTTCTCCCCCACCCGGTCCTGCTTCCCTCACTCCTCTCAGGTGCTGTTCCTCTGAGCTCTCCCCAGTCAACTTTCTGCTCACAGATCTCTTCCACAGAGTCCATTTCCCAGAGAACTTCACCAGGACACATTTCTTCTGTCCCAAGCCTTATGGGGATTTGTCATTTTAAAAATGATAATGCAAGTTAGTTCCTTTGAACTATAGTAACTGCAATAAATATTAGCTGTATTTTTATCCATGAATTTACTCACCACATGATGTAAATTATATCTTAGATTTTATCTTTCCCTGTGGGTAATGTGTTTCTGAGAAAACTATCCTTAGGAATAAACTATATGTAATTTCCCCCCAGTAATCACCTTTTGTGATTCATAGGAGCTGGTTCATGCCCATGAGTTCTGGTGGACATACCTGCTCACATTGCTAATCTCCTCATTTTGCAAGTTTTTGTAACAGGTGGTAACCCTCTTTTAAAATGTCTCCAGTGGGCATGTCCAGCTGAACTCCTGAGGGATCCCAGCAGGGTGGGAGGGTGCCTCTTAGGCCCCATTCGTCCTCCAGGTTATCATCCTTTCTACTTGTACCACTTCCACACTGTACTTCCCTTGGGAATAGTAGGTGTTTTCCTGCTTGCCAGGTCAGAGGGTTCATCTTTGCAGCTCTCTCCTTCCCTTCATCTTCACTCCCAACACTTTACACTGCAGACTTTCAATACTCAAGGACCAAGGTGTGGCTGAAGGAGCAGGGTGTGGGCTCGGGAGGCAGGGAAGGAATGTTCTGCTGAGGGGTGCAAACAAAGCTTCTGTCACTGGAGGGTGCCAAGCACAGGCTGCTCGGGGGAGGGCCAGGAGGCACGAGACCCGTAGCATAAACACAGAAATCTTTCCGGAATATAGTCAGTGACAGAAATTCACAGAACATTTATTGAGTGCTTACTATATACGAAAGCCTTTTCTCTGACTTATCTTTGCTCATGATTTCCTGATGTACTATTAAGGGCAGTCGCTTTTCAGATGAGGAAGTTGAGACCCAGGAACCTATTCAGACTGGAAGGGTAGAGTTCAAACCCAGAATGTAAAATTCCTCAGGTGATCTGGCCAAAAGTTTTCCCATGAAATCTTATGGAGTGGAATGTAAAAAAATAAAATTTTAAGATAAAATTATGAAAGAGCCAAAAAAATTATTCTGGGTGGGAGCAGGTGATTTTTAGTTACCTCTTCTAGACTCTAATTCCCTCTCCTTTTGTCGAAGAAAGCCCACTTCTTCTACCTTGGTTTCCCCAGTACACTCCCGGCTTCCCTCCCGTCTCCTCAGGCCCCTGGAGAGGTGGAGCGGAGCAGACCCCTCTGCCTGGCAGATGTGGAAAGAGTAGCACACACTCAGCTCAGCAGCTCCTTTTTGGTTCTTCTCGTGAGTGCCCCCATCAGTTTTAGGGAACAGTTGAGGTCCTCTGCTCCGCCACATGCCATTCTTTCCTGGCTAGGTGCCGTGTCATGACTGAGTGGGTAGGAAGCCTTCCTAGTTCAGGGGTTCAGTTCACTGGTCACTGGGTTCTCACCTAAGTTATAGTCTCTTGTTTAGCTTTTGTGATATTTGGCCTCCATCTCAACTCTTCTGTATCTGAAATTGTTCAGAGCCTCACTGGACAAAGGAGCCCTTGACACTGCTGCCTGCTAGGAGCATGTGGGGAAAGCTTGAGATCCGCAGGTCTGTGTATGGAGCTTGCTCTCCTATTTGTTCAGCCCTAGCCTGGGAGCCCCTCGCAAGCAAGAAGTCTGCTCGTCTCATTCCTCTTTCTCCCTCATAATCTTCTTCTTTCTAGGCCCCCCAGCAGGGAGTGAAATAATAATTTTTTTATCTACATGTCTTACATTCCTTGGGTGTACAAAAGCAGGCCTCATACCCCGAAAATCTTCTCTTCAGAGAGGATCTGGTTGTTTCAAAAATGATATTAATAAAAAAAAACATATGAAATTGACCATTTTCCTAGGGCAGCCATGGTAAGGTTATTGTGATAACTGACAAACCAGGTGCAGAACATTCCATGTATAATTTAGACCCCTTCCCTGTGGGCTGCTCTGCTGGTTTTGTATATAACTTCTGTTATTATTGCCATTAAGAAAAGATATTTTAGGGGCAAACTCATTTTTTGAATAGATTGTTATCTCAAATTAAAAAAGATTACGGGAACTGGCAATCAGTGCAGCCATCTAATTGCTATTTCTGCAATTAAAAATTAATATACAGAAAGAGCTGCCTGGAACCAATTGGTCTTTAGATAATTTTGAAATGAGGGAAAAAATAACAGTTTAAAAGCAGTGGGGCTGGGTGGGTGAGGGAAGGGTTTGTGGCTTCTATCTCCTTGGCAGTAGGGCTGCAGGGACAGGCATGTTCCTGACCCTGTGCCTGTGACCATCACACCCAGGGCTGAGTAGAAACAAAGAAGCACTGAGCTCCTTTCTCATAGTTCCTTCTCTGTTAAAGATTTATGTATAAAATCACTGTGTTTTGTGATGTACTTAAGAATAGATGGCAGGTGTCATTTTCGCACAGTGCATGTCATTTTACCGAAGCGGTGGAGAGCGTGCGTGACGGTGCTGTGCTAAAAATGTTCCTCTGTTCTCTGAGGATGTCAGTGGTGCCGTCCCAGCTCCTTCTGTTCTGCAGAACTTCACTTGCTAAGCAGTGTTCAGATAGATGGGGACCACGGAAAATGAAATCAAAGGAAGCCTCTGGAGCCTTGAAGACAGGACGTCCTTTCACTTGTTCAAAATAAGACCCTTTAATCTGAAAGAACCACACTTCACATTTTTTAGTGTAATAGGTACTTAATTTTAATTTGCAACAAATTATTACACGCATTTGTGTGTGTATACCTATGTATATTAAATAAAATGGGTGGGAGCACTCATGAATCCAGAGGCTTAATTAGATCCCAGGAAGGAGGGTGGGCTTCTGTGAGAAAGAGCAGCTCTTTGATGGAGGAGGGGTTGTATGTTGAACCACACGGAATCCACTCCTGCCATACTGGAATGTTGCTTCAGGTCCCCTCATCTCCATACAGATAAGATGGAGCTGGAGAAGATTCAGAGAAAGAGCAAGGGATAGGAAGCTGACTAAAAAGATGAAACTCTGGTATGGGAAGACTGGGGCAGAGAAGGGATGCAACAGCTGCCTGCAGATGCATGAAGGGATTGAAGCAGATGAGCAAGGACGTGTCCATCCAGCACAGCCCAGCTGCAGGCACCCAGGGCACCATCCATGAAATTTGTGAAGAGTAACTGGGGTGTCAGAATGGAAAGAACTGAGCCAGAGAGGGGACTGAGAGGCAGGCGTAGAACCAAGAAACGGAATGTTACTTAGAATAGAGGCACCGAACTTGTGGTACTAATCATCTTCAGGTGCAGTGAAGTCCATATAAATGGTTCTCATCAAAATATGGATGGTGACTCCATTATGTGATGTCAAGGAATTTCTCACAATTCCCTAGTCCTTTCTTTTTCCACATTTGCTCTGAGTCTCACTGAGTGGCCCTCTTGGTCTTTAACAGTTAAGCCCGAGCCTTGGGACTTCCTAGACACCACTCCCTCTCCCTCTTACCCAGCTCTCAAGACCTTGGACTTATGATTCCTAAATACCTCTCTAGTCAGCCCTGGTTTTCAGCCATCACAACCACTGCCTGACTAATGCTCATACCTTAACAGAGATCAAGTAAATAATAATCTAGGGTAATGGTATGGTATCTGAAGCATTGGTATTTTTGAAAAGTTAGCCTGTCTTAACCAATCAAACTATTTTCTCCCCACACGTACCTCAGATTCTTCTCTTTTTGCCTTGATCATAAAACTTTTTGCTGTGGAATGCCATATTTTCCATGTGTACATTTATAATTCCTATCTCCTTTTCAGACCCAGTTCCATTGCCACCTTCTCCAAAGTTTTCCAATCCCTACTCCAACAATTTGGAAGAAATGACTCCTCCTCAGAACACCCATAATACTTCTTTGTAACTCTATTGTAGTTTACTTATCACTTTGGACCTAGAATTTTAGAAGTGAATGTGCATATCTCATTTCTCTTCGAAGAATTTAAGTGTCTTGTAGAAGGGTCTTACACATTTTTCAGTAGCCCTTAGTGCCAGAAAGTGAAGTAGTTTCAACATGTCCACCTCACAGTTCTAAGACCTTATAGGTACCTCATCAATTATTCTTCATAACCACCCAGTAATGTAGGTCTATTAGCACTGTCATCCCCATTTTGCAGATAAGGAAACTGAGTGATGCCAAGCTAAGATTAGAGCTAGTATGTGGTTGAGTCAAGACTGGAACCCAGCAGCCCATTTTCTGAACAGCTTTCTCTGCTGCCTTTCAAGTCAGTGAGTAAACAAGTAAAAGTGCATGGGTTAGTGTACTGTGCATTTCAGCAGGGTCCTTCTGACCACCAGGACATCTGTCCAAAGCAGTGATTCCAGGGGCTGAGTTGGACCCATATGATTGTTTACAGTTCTATGCCCCCAGGGAACACACATGAACTTCTGTCTGGACGCTTGTCTCCTGGGCTCAGACTCTGGCTTTTCCTTCTCTCAAAGAAACCAGTATGCAAGGATAAAAGCCAGCATGCTCCCACATGGTTTGCTGTGGAGCGCAGTTAGAGAGATCGCAACAAGTGTGGGTGTGTTGGGGGAGGGGGTGTTGGTGGTTTCTGTAGCTGCCTCTAGTTTGTTGTTGTTGTTGTTAGTGAGGATGGGCTTGGGTACCTCTGTGCCCCTGGACTCAAATGTTTCATATTTTACCATCTCTTAGGAAAACTTTACAGGTATATGTGTGTGTGTGTGTGGGGGGGGGGGTATTTATCATATTTCTAAGAAAATGAGATCTTTTGGGGGCCAAGTAAGGGGCAAAGGGTGGGAGGGTGGGGTAGACAGTTGGAATGGTTGACTATTCCATCATCTCTGTAGAAGGAAGAACTGGAGAGCAAGTTGTGGGCAATGGTCGTCAAAGGAGACCCGAGAGCCATAGGACCCTGCAGCCCAGACTAGCCAAAGCCAGAGTGCCTCCACCAGGGCTGCAAATGCTGAAACTAGCCAACTGCAGGACTTCACAGGCAGCTGCCTCCCTTTAAAGGGAAGAAGGATAGTTGAAATTTCATATTTAAAAAGAAGTTATAAGTATGGTAACTCATTCCACAAATAAAATCCAATCATTTATTCCCTCATTCATCCATTTGTTCAGACACATGTGTTGGAGACCAGCTCTGCATGTGTTGAAACCCAGGGATGGCAGTGGCCAACAGGAAACAGATTTAAAAAGCCAGCCCTGCCCTCAGGGAGATGGACGCATAAACAACTACCTAGAATTATATTTAAAGGGTTCACTAGATAGGATGCAGAAGTGAGCATATGGGATAAAATGAGTTCCTCCCTTTATAAAGTTTGATTACAAATAGTATATCAAGTTGAATTATCACTCAAATCACTCACACATTTAAAAGAGGTGCATTCATCCACTCCCCCAGCACCTTTGGCTTTCTATGCCTGGTTCCGTAGAGTAGCTCCATTTTCTACATGTTTTTGCTAGCTTCTCAGTGTGTACCTTCGTCTCTTTTTATTTGGTTAAATTGTTTTTCCTTCTTTATATGGACTTACTGGATTGGGACTCAACATTCAGGGACATGTATTCAATAGAAGGAGTTCCTGGAACCTCTGGGGTCCATCCTTAAGGCCAGCCACACCATCAAGAGCCTCCTTCAGCAGCCTTTTTGTGGGTCATTGTTGGGGGGATGGGTTTAGAAAGGCAAGAAGGTTGAGCCAAGTAGAGTGAGCTGATAGGCATCCCCCAGAAGAACACTGGAAATGTGGTTCATTGGAGATATGTCCTAGGCTAGCTACTGTGTGCCCACAGCTTCCTGAGTGGGGAGAGCACAGGCTTAGAATTAGACCAACCTGGGTTTGAAGACTACCTACTAGTTATGTAACTCTGGGAGTTATCTGACTCTTCTGAACCTCTGTTTTCTCATCTGTAAAATGGAGTTGAAAATAATATCATGTAATAACATTGTAGTGAAGACTAAGTTAAAGAATTGGAGAATATATATATTCTTATGAGCTATTATTACCCAGCCTGTGTAAATTGGGGTAGGATTTTAATGAGTGGCTCCGAGGATGAAGCAGGTAGGTAAGAGGCTGAATTCTGTCAGTACAGATCATACTCCTTCCCTTGAGCCTCCTGTTGAAGCCAAGTCCAGAAGCATGGCCAGGCCTGATTGGGACACTTGTCCACTCCATAGGCACTCTTGCTATCACTGGCTCCTGAGACCTGGCAACTGCATAAGGATGCCTCATAAGGCAGAGAATCCAGTGTCACTGCCTCCTCTGCCATCTGGTTTTTCCTAACAGATGAACCCACAGCCATGCCCTGGTTACTGATAATTGCCTCTATACTTCATCATGCTGGACACTGTAATTTACTGGCCTCAAGTTGTACCCTGATCTTTTTCTGTCATTTGGTTTTCCCAAAAGTGTTACTTGGTGTACCATTCCCAAAACCTGAGCCCCTGGCTGAGACATGTTCCCATGGTGGGTTGAGAGATTTTCCTTCAGCTTTCGGTTCATCTTTGTCTTACAAAGCCACCAACAAGCAATTTCCATAGACTCCACCCCCTAAACCAACTCCTACTGAACAAAGACTGAAATACTGAGAAAATTATTTGTACTTGTGTTGCAGATGTAGAAATTCCTGGAATTTGTGGGACATTCTGTTCCACTAACAAGATTCCAGAACAGCATTAGGAGGGCATCAGCTCACTTGGGTTACTTGTAGGGACTTTTGGAAGTTGAGCAATTTTTAGCTAGCCTCTGTTTTATATTTGATTCCCCAAATCCACATATAATACTTGGGAGCATTGAGAATGGAACTTCCTTCTCCCAAGCCAGATTGTGTTTTGGATAATTTTACCCTGCCTATTTAAGTTACCTTTGACACTGCCTCAGGACAAGAAAGAGGCTTGGGTTTCTTTGGGTGGAAAACAGAGTTATGTAGCTCCCTTGTCTTGTTACCCTGTAGTCTGTGTCAAGATTCTAGTTATTTAAGTGGGAGATTCTGTGTCAGACCAAACTTGAAACACCTCATTTGCAATCCACTGGTATAAAAGAGAAACACACAAAACTACAAGGGGAGAAGGGTGCTCTTCATGCAGTAAGTCACGAACATGGTTTGCCAGCAGCAAACTTAGAGGTGAATTGCGCTGCAGCAAGCCAGAAGTTAATCTATCCAGAAAAGCAAGATAAATTAAAAGGCAAATTGCTTTCCTTCTCCTTCCTCTTCAGTATTTGTCTCAGACTGATCCTTGAGGTTGATGGATAATAAAATTTTCAAACTTGCCTCCTATTTCCAAGAGTTTTTAGATTATGGCCGACTCCTACTAGTACATTTTAGCAGTGAGAAGCCACGTGGCTTGGAAGGAGTGTGGTGCTCTGGACCTCCATTTCCAGCCACGTTCCCACCACCTCCACTTGCTTAGAGACCTAGCTGCCACTCTGGTCTAAGAACTGGTCCTGTCACCTTGGCACAGATACCCTCATGAGCCATTGAACGTAGGGAAGGTTCACATTCCATAGTGCTATTGTGATCATCTGCAATCTTTTTCTACCTGGCTTAATATTCCTCCAGTGCCATTTATCTCAGTTTAAGGAACTGATCTAAGTTGTTAATGCTGAATGAATGAAAGTATCTTCCCTGGTCAAAGGCCCCCTTGTCCTCAGAAGAGCAGCCCAGGTTCCCGAATGTCCTTTTCAGCTGTACTCTGCCATCCTGGGAGAAAGCAGTTAGTGAGCTCTTCCAGCACAGCTATTGGAGTCAAAACCCAGGGCGCCCACCCCCCAAAGAAGTATGATAGAGTTGCTGATTCTACCTCAGGTTTGGGTTTCAGCTTCCAGTTCAGTTCCAGGGCAATTGGAATGGAGTGAATAAAGTAATAAGAGTCCTGAGAGGAAAGATTGGTCCTCAGTCACTCTCTTAGGACAACTACTTTGACTTATCAGCTGCCTAACCCTGGACCTGCTTCTTCAACAGGAGAGAGGTGGTCCTCTGGTGCTCAGTCTTTGCTCTGTGTTCACACTCGTTGAATAAGCAATGAATCAAAGCCCAAGTCTGTCTTGCTTTCTGTTGTTTTTTTTGCAGTGCCTTAATTACAGTACGTAGTTGTCATTTTCTTGACTCACCTTTAGGGGAGGCCTATGCCTCCAACCTCCTGCTGTGGAGAAGTGTTGGTGCTCCATGATTCTTAGGGAATCAGTCAGCCCTGTGCTTTTAGGCTGTATTCCGTGGGCTATAGGGTTGGTGGGCTTCCTTTAGGTAGATCAGCCCTACTCTGCTTTACCTTCTGGGCTTCAGCTGAGACCTTGTTTGAGGAAAGGGCTCCTCAGTCAGCTAGCAAAAGTCTGAAAAGCCCTAGGTTGGACCCATTGCTCTTGTTCCTAGCACCTTTGCTGGACTCGCCCCTTTTGCTTGCCCACAGCATTCTGGTGGCATGCTCCAGAGTTCTGCTCTTCTTACCTTCTTGTGTGATTTTTCACCCTTGGGTTTTTAAAAACCACTTCTCAGATATTTTGACCTAGGTAGAAAATGTGATTTTTCCAAAACTGAGCAGTCTCAGAAACCTAGTCTCTGTTCTGCATGCCTCATCTCTTTGGGTGCCACCATCAACCACATAGCTTCTGAACTTAGAAACTTGGGATATACCCTAGTCTCTGCCTCTCTTTATGCCACAGTGCCACTCAGGAACCAAGGGCTGCTGGTTCTCTCTCTTTCATATCTCTCCAATGAATCGTCTTTTACTTATTTCCTCTGTCAGGGGCTTTGTTTAGGCTCCGAGATTCCCTTTGCTGACAAAGTAATCTTTATATGATAGAAATACAATTATGTCTACCCTATTAGAACCCTCGCCCCAGTGCCCCCATTTCCTACTAGTGAGCTCTGACCTCCTTGGCCCAGCAGACAAAGTTCTTTGTGTTCTGGCCTCTGATTGCTTCTCTCATATTCCTCTTCTACCTTGCCCTTGACAGTCCTGCAGTATCCAAGTTCTTGTGATCCCTGAAATGCATCACGCTGTCAACACATCTCATCCTTTCCACATGCCCTTTCCTCTTCCCGGAATGCCCTTCTGACCTTGTTTACTCGGGGAGTTAATGTTCATCCTTCAAATGGTGGGCTTACTAGACAGCTTCAAAGACTCCTTGTAGACGCCTCACTTTCTCCCTCATGTACTTGACCTTCACTGTATCACTTCCCATGAAGCGTAACAATTTGTTCGCATGCCCATGGTCCCTTCTAGACAGGAACTCCTTGAAACAGGGTTGTGCCTGTATTTGTTTTCCTCCCCGCAGTGCCTAGCGCACTCTCTGAGACACGGTTGATGTTCAGCTCAGCTGAATTCTCACTGAAGGTAGCTGAGTGCCAAATCACCAAATTACAGGGTTCCTTAGCGAGAAAGAGGTAACGCACTTATTTTATGCTAAGTTGTCAAAACACTCATATGTTTTAAAACATCTAGTCATTATTCTGCCTAGAGAGGTATAAAGCAAATGGGAAACCAAAACTATGAAGAGAAGCATTTTGCATAAGGTACAAATTAAAACGCCTAGGTAAATAGTGAGACACAGCGGGGGTTTAGTGCGAGTTTCTCGGGAAATAGCTACAGCGAATACTTTTAATTGATACTTTCCTGGAGCCGTGACTGTTCTGCTGTGTGGCTGACTTGTTCCCACGTGCTTTTACCTCTCGGCAGGCTTCGTCTTTGCATAGATGATCTTCTCCGGGTCCATTTTAATGCCAGTTGCTCATGGTGTGCTACCAGAGGAAAGCTGTCGGGGGCCCTTTGGGATTTCATAGCCATTTGATTCGAAAATTTATTCTAGTGAAACCCTTTAAACTATGGTCCTTAAAACCTCATGGATAATCAAATGGGATGAGGAATTGGTGTTCTCGGGGAAAATGTATTTTAATTTATAAGATATTTCCGTCAGATGGCGAAGGAGGAAAGGGAATGAGTGTTTTCTGAGAAACCCACTAGCAGGTGACGTGCTTTCTGTAAGAGGCAGCCCCCCCCTCCCCCGAGCGCCCTCCAGGGCCGGTCTGCACCCAGGCGTTTTATTAAATACCTTTGGTTCCTGACACTGTGCGCATTCCTGTGTGAGGTCACTCTCCCCGAGAGACTCTGCCTTGAGGAGTTTGCGTGAGGACAGAGGCCGAGGTTAGATTTTTGTGTTTTCAGGGGATGGCGGCCCATTTCTTCTTTAGGTGAATGCAGAAGGTGCTGCCTTGCAGTGAGGGAGCCGTGGGGTGGCTAAACCTTCCCAGGCCACCCCAAATTTTTTAAAAATCTAATTTGGTATGGACACTTGACAATTTCTTAATTCTATTTAAAGTGAATAAAGCTTCCTCAGGAGGTTTAGCTGTTCTTATTGATCTGTGTTAGGCGACCTGAGTGAGAACAATGGGCTTGCTATGAAATAAAACTTCATACATGTCCCAGACTCCTCTTTCATTCAGTTTGCCATGCCTTTGTCCCTTCTACATAGACATTGTGAAGCCCCCCACTGTGTTTCCCAGGGCTTTAGGAAGCCTATTTTAAGATCTTTGCTACACACCATTCAAGGCCACACCTCAGGACAGTCAGTGGGTGGTCACTTGGGAGGAGACGTGGACTGCAGTTGGAGACACGGCTGCAAGCTCCAGCTCCACCCCGAAGGAAAAGGTGCCTTTGGCTTCTTTTCACTTTGCGAAACGCTGAGATTTATCTATGTTGTTTTATGTACCGGCATTTGTTTTTCGTATTGCTGAGTAGTGTTTCATTGTGTGGGTTTTCCACAATTGGTTCGTCCATTATTTATTCACCAGTTGATGGGCCTTTGAATTGCTTCCAGTCTTTGGTGATTATAAATTAAAGTATCCATCAACATTTGTATATAGGTTTTTATTAGACATAAGTTTTTATTTCTCTTGGAAGATGCCTAGGAGCAGAATTGCTGGTCTTATTGTAAGTGGATGTTTAGCTTTATAATAAACTGCCAAACTGGTTTTCAAACTGGTTTACCCCTTTTGGATTTCCACCAGTAATGCAGACAGTCTCATTTGGTCTTCATTCTCACTAGCTTTTGTTATTGTCTTTTTTTTTTAATTTATAAATTTGGACCATTAGAATACTGTGTAGTACTATCTTGTGGTTTTAATTTGCATATCCCTAATGACTAATGATGTTTAGCATCTTTTCATTTGCTCATTTGCTATCCATACCTCTTCCGTAGTGACGCATCTGTTCAGATCTTTCATCCATTTTTTAAATGGGTCATTTGTTTTCTTATTATTGACTTTTAAGTACTCTTGGTACTCTTTACATATTGTGAATAAAAACCCTTTATGAGATATGTTTGCCAGAGTGTTACAAATATTTTCTCCCAGTCTGTGGCTTATTTTTCCATTTTCCTAAAAGTGGTTTTGGAACATCACACATTTTAAATTTCGTTAAAGTCTAATTATCAATCTTTCATTCCTAATTGCTCATGGCTAAATCATAAACACACTTGGGAAAAGGTAGTTGAGTAATAGGGATTCACTGTATCTGGAAGAGAGAAAACAGCTGGTACCTTCAGGTCTTCCCTGGATTTCCATCTTCAGTCACCTTCACTGTTAAAGTTTCTGTGTCTTTTTGCCAAACTATTCCCTCTGCTGTCCATGTCTTTCTCTCCTCTTTCCTCTCCTCACCTCCCTCTACTTCTGCCACTCCCCGCGCTCTGTTTACAGTGGTTGTTGGCTGAGATCTGAGACGGAAAGTGTCCTCTGTACTCCAACTTGACTGACACTTTCCCGTCCAGATTTTTAGCCACAGTGAAAATGCATCTTCTCCTCCAGTGTGCTCCCAGGTGGGAAAGTGAAGTCCGGATTCCATGCACACTTCTACAGGTGCTCCATCTGATGCTAATGTGTGCCGTGGGCTTTCTTGTTTATTGTATTTCGTGTGAACTCTTCGTGTGGATTTTTTTTAACTCTCTAACTGCCTCTGCCTGTTAACCAGCCTCACTTGCCATGGCTCCCTGCCAGCCGAATCTCTACTGCAGCCACATTACTTGCCTTACCATCCATGGCCACACCATATTCTTGCCCTCCTCGCAGAGGCTGTTTTCTGTGCCTGGAATGGTTTTGCCTGCCTGCCTGCACCTTGTCAGCCTGTAGAAGAACTGTTCTTCCTTCAGGACCCGTGAAGTCTTCCTGCCCCGTTGACCAAGTCCTCACGCAAATCCCTGCCTGTCTTCTTCCGTCCTCTCTGCTCCTGCTGCACTTGGCATACGCCTCTGGGAGAACTGTTCATTCCATGGTCACTACTGATCAATGAACAGGCTCCTTCCTTCTAGGACATGTACTCCTTGTGGACAAGAAGTTCATCTTATTTATCTTTGTGTTTCTAGTTTCAGGCAGACTCCGTGCCACATTGTAGAGGCTTAATTCATCTCTGCTAAGTGAGAAATTTCACTGTTGCCTTTTCTCTGGGTGTTTCTTTCCTATGAAATGTTTCCTATCTCTTCCTTCTATCAACTTGAATTCCATCTGTCCTTCCAGGTCTAATTTGGATTTAGTCTCCTCCATGAAGCCTTCTCTGCCCCCTCCAGATTTCACTCAGCTCTTTTCTTAGATCTTGAGAAGTTCTCAGAATCTGTGTCTCTTAGTCTGTGTCTTAATCATTGCACTGCCTCCCACTATTGCTTCTGTTTCATGTGCAGTTATTCTGCTCCCATAGTTTGGTTATAAGACAGTAGAGGAGAGAGGCTTTGCTTATGCTTCTTTGTAGCCTAAAAATATGTGCTGTACTGCCACTTTTCCCACTCCTGGCTCAGACTTTCTCAGACCTTCAGAATTGACCATTACCTCCTCTATGCCACATTGTGTACCATGTAGGTTTCTGTGTGGGAGTCTAACACTCCATTGAACCTAACGATGTACCCATCTGTCTTCCCATGACATACTGTGAATCCCTCCAAGGCAGGGACCAAAGCACAGTCTTTAGAGTCAAGCAATCCCAGAGATCAAATTCCAGCTCCTCTACTCACTAGTTGAATGAAGTGGAATTAGTAAGTTCATCGATACCAGCTACAGTAATAACCCCACAGTCTCAGTGTCCTAATACCCTAGGGTTTATTTCTCTATTATGTCGGTCACATATGGGTCTGTGGGGATGGCGGGAGTCTGCTCCCCACAGTCATTCATACCTGCTGCTATAGCATCATGATCACTAGCAAGTGGAAGAGCAAGCGTGGAGGGTGATGCGGGGGATTACTGCCTGGCCTAGAAATGGTGTACATCGCTTTCACTCATGTTGTGTTGGCCAGAGCTCAGCCACGTGGCCCCAGTCTAACAGCGAGGGATCCTGGGAAATGTATTCTCCCTGTGTTCCTAGGAGAAAAGTGAAATGGATTTATGTGACCTATCTAGCATTGTATCTGTCACAGAAGTAGAAGGAGTTCTGTAATTTCTTTAAGCCCCCCCTTTCTTCACTGGCAAAATGAAATCATATCAGTTAGGATTAGGTTTTGGTTGAAGTTATGCTGCTTAGACAACCCCCCACCACACACACACACACACACACACACACACACACACACACACACACACACACAAAGGATTTTCAGAGTAGGTGGTTCAGCAGTGGTACAGTAACCTCACAGAATGGTCAGGCACTCAGAATCTTTAACCATGGTTAAGTTCTCTACTTAACCATGCTCAAGATGTACCCATTACCCTCATGGTTCAAAATAGAAGCTGGGGCTCCAGCCATTACATGCATGTTTTTAGAATCAGGATAGAGGAAGGAGGCAAAAAAAGAGGCATGTTCCCTCTCTTTAAGGAAACTTGCTAGAGGCCTCATATGACTATTTTGCTTACATTTCGT
Source organism: Miniopterus natalensis (assembly GCF_054644295.1). Classification (NCBI taxonomy): domain Eukaryota; kingdom Metazoa; phylum Chordata; class Mammalia; order Chiroptera; family Miniopteridae; genus Miniopterus; species Miniopterus natalensis. The sequence goes on from NC_142081.1 coordinate 44,173,062, forward strand.
TGGCCAAATTTAGTTATGCAGCTACACTTACATGTAAGAGTACCTGGGAAATACATTTAACTGACCAGGCAAAATATATCCAGTTGGAAATCAAGTTTCTATATCTGAAAGGAAAGTGAAGTAGGCAGCTAGCTTTCCATGCCTCAGGGATGGGGATATTTACTTACTAGATTGTTTTAAGGGTCAACTGAGATCATGTATAAAGATGGTGACCAATAAATGGTATTTATTATAATTTTAAGAACAGTTATCGTTATTTACATGCCCAGCATACACTCAATGCTTATTTAAAACAAATAAAATGTCAATAAACAAATAAGGATTGGTCTGAATTTAATTCCTTCATTATTTCATTTATTTCTAATCATGAAGTATTCATTCTTTTATATATTGAAGACTCCTATTCCTCTAGAAATGTCCTTATTAGTTGATATGATAAAAAAATTCTTTATCAAATATCTTATTGAGCCCAAGGTCACCTGTGTTCGTGGAACTCAGGATAGAGGACTGAGGGAAAAGAAAGAAAGAGGAAAAAAAGTATGGGGCCAAGGTTTGGGAAATACGGATTTTACTCCAGTTCTACTACTAACCAACAATAAGACCTAGGGAAGCCCCTTACCATCTCTGGGATTTTGTGTACTCAACTGTAAAGTAGGCTCTTACATGGCCGGCAAGGAATTATGTATTATGTGTGTGTTTTTTCTTTTTTTCCCATGTTAGCAATAATCTCATGAAAAAATAGAGGTTATGTTCAACATTCTTCATAAGTACCCAACACTATTACACATACATGTGAACTGAGGCACTAGCCTAGGACATGGGACATCTGGTTTCCGATAGTGAGACCACCACCAATGAGCTGTAGGAGCTTAGGTAGGTCATCTGCCCTTTCTGGTCTTCTGCCCTCTCAGTGGTGAGATGACAGGTTGGTTTAGATGGTCTCTCAGAGCACTTGCAGCTCTCAATTTCTGGTGTTGCAGCGTAGCAGCCCATCGCCTCACCACACAATCACCCCATCCAACTGAAGCTGCAGTATAAACGCTGGTGATTTTCTACAAGTTGAAGTAATTTTCCCTGGCTCTACATGCCTCTTTAGAGAGAGTAAACTGGCCCTTGACCCTGACACGCTGTGCCAGTGCCTGGTCTCTGGTTCCTTTCATCAGCAATCTCCTGAGTCCTGAACCACTTGCTTTAGCCTGTTTCACATAGTACATCTCCCCTAACGTCAAATCCTCCATTGCCGGCTCGGGTTCACTCTGTAGCCTGGAGCAAGTTAAATCACCTTTTTGAAACTTAGCTTTACAATTTTAAAGGGAGTATTATGATATGTCCCATAGAAGACTTGTGATGATTACTAAAAATATGAGTAAAAACTCCTGGCATATATAAGCCCTACACAAAAGTAACTACTGTAATTTTATCATCACTGTTCAGTGCCTCACTTTACCCTCCGAAGCAGGGAACAGGAATATAGGAGGAATGGATGTCTGATCCCCAGGGAAATGAGAGCAGGTCTCCCAGTTGCATTTCTGGAAGGACACCCAAAGCAGAGGGTGAGGGTGAGCAGGGAGCTGTGCTGGCAGAGCAGGTGGGTCTCAGATCTTCCGCGTGCCAAGTTTTTAGGGGTCGTGAAACCAGAGGCAGCAAAACCTAGAAGGTGCTTAGCACTGTGCTCACAGGCGTGCTCTGTGAGTCAGGGGTGCTCATAACTGTGCCTCGGGAGCTTTCAATGTCATCTTCCTGCTTCAGAAAAAACACAGCACAAGGTGAAAAAAACAAACTTGAGAAATATGACTCGTACAGACTTTTCAGAGCAGCATATTCGAAATCAGCTTTATTTCACTAGGAATCAGCCCAGTTAATGCTGATCTCGAGGGGCTGATAAGAAGTTTAAGCAACATCAACAGCAACATCAATAATAAAATTAACAACAGCACTCTGTATGGCTTAAAACAATCCTCCAAAAGGAAGGTAGAACGCCGACTGTCCCCACCAGCGTCATTGTTTGCTGTTGCGATTAATTGGGTAATTTGTACAATTTACTATTCCCTTCTGGCCAGCAGAGCCTTTCTATTGAGGAATGTAATAGATGTAATTTGGGTTTTAAACCAAAAAGGGAGATCAAGCCAAAAGCTCATAAAGGACTCTAAGTTTCAGAAGGATCCCTGCTCAGCCCTGAGCTCGGTTAGGTTAGCCTGGGGATATGGGTCCCTGTCTTAGCAAGAGAACAGGGTGTGAGAGTAACTGTAGAAGTGGATGCTGATCTTCCTAAAGGCCACCCCGGGTAGGGAGCATGAGTATTTCTTTTAGACTCACAGAGAATGCTGCACTAGAATCTTATCTCTCTTCCAGTTACAGCTGAGAGGGTAGCAGGCTGGAGGGACAGTCCATCTGTCCCTTGTGCTCTGCACACTTGGAGGCATTTTTTCCAAAAGAAGAAAAATCCTAATCTCATAAACAGTTGGGACATCTGCCAGTGTTCTGGGGCAATGAGACAAGACATCCAGGAAATCCAAGTGATCTTTTTTAAGGGATATTGCAGATAGTTCTGACAATTTAGGGGCAACCTAGGTAGGGTGCTGAAATTGGCATACTTTTATGTCAATGCATGTGTCCTAGGCTGCCTGGTATCTTGAGCTTTGGAGGCTCCTCCACAGTGGGGACCTTCCCCCGTGCCTCTTTGTTGGTGGGTCAGGTGCTCCTGATGGCTGTGCTATCTGCTTTTCTACCATGGATATTATGCCTGGGAAGGGCACTAAAAAGGCCGCTTGTCTCTCAGAGAGCTACTTGAATCCCTCCAGGCAAGCCAAGTTGGATGAGACTTTTATTTTTCAACAATGACCAGGTTTTAAGTTAAACTAGGCAGAGGACCATGAAAGGATGTCTTCTCCCTGCCCCTACTAGAACTTGAACTCCTTCAGGTCATGGTCATGTCTTATTTGACTTTGGGAGGTTCTGGTGCCTCACACAGTGGCTGGGCACTCAGCAATGTTGGCCAAAAGGAGGTCATTTCCACCTAAAGGATAAAGTGGAAGATCACCCCCTTGTTTGAAACCCACCTGACTTTATTGGCAAAAATGGTGCTGTTTCTCTGCTTCCTGTTGTCACAATTGAGAGTCCATAAATAAGTGAAGTGCCTGGGCATGCCTTTTGGGGATGGTTAGAAGCACATGCTCTTCAAGTCTTACAATTTTGAGTTTATGCAAATTCTAATGGGACCAACATGATGGAAAATAAAGAAAATTTCTGTTCCTAAATTGTTCACATTCTAGAGTAGTCACTTAAACAAGTGAATATAATGAAGTGCATTAAATAAATCTGGCACAGGGATTCAGAGTGCCACAGGAGAACAGAAGAGAGATTGGCAGGGGCAGGGGAGGTTCTAAATGGGAGCTGGCCCCTTAAAGATGACTAGGAGTTTGCTGGAAGAGATGGAGTGTCATTTCAGACATTGGGACCAACACGTCCCAATTTCAGTCCCAGGAACATTCGAGGCTATGGTGGTTTGGAGAAAGGTGAAACCTGCTTATTGTTGGGGGTGGAGAGGGCAAGGAGGTAGGCTCAGGCCACATGGTGGGGGGCCTGTTATGCAAGGTTAAAACATTTGGATTTTACCCAATGAGTGTTCATTCATTCATTCACTGAACAAATCTTTGTTGAGGGCCTATCATGTGCCAGGCTTTGTGCTAAATGTTAAGGTGTCACGTGAGCGGGACAGACTAGGATCTTATCTTATGGCACCCATATTCCAGTAGAAGGACAGATAGCAGGGAAGTGAAGAAGTAAATGAAGAAACTAACAGCAAACTGTGATAAGTGCTGCAAAGGAACTAAAGAGGGTTATGAAAAAGAAATAATGGGGTGATTTCTTTAGATATAAGAGCTTTTTAGAGGCAGAATGACATTTAAACTGTGTCCTAAGACAGTCACTCAGCCAGCATAGATTGCTGGGGAGTAATTAGCAAGAAGAGCAGGGAGGAGGTTGGTGTAGTCAGTTGGGGGAGGAATATGAGATATTGTAGCATGAGATTGTGCAGGCCTCAATGTACAAGATAGAGAGGGATGTATCTTGGCTAACTCTCAGTGTTATGAAATGGTAGACGCCTTAAAACACACACACAAAGAACAGCTATGCAGCTCAGGTGAGGGAAGGGAGTTTGGGAGTCCACAGCACATAACTCAACCAGAAATCTTCCATCCCACTGATGTGGGGCTTCCCGCTTATTCCTTCCTTGCTGTCGGTGACTTTGTGTTACCAAAACGAGTAACAATTTATTCATCGATATTGGGACTCTCACAGACTCTTAGAGCTAAAAGGGCCTGGAGGGATCATCCTGTCCAACTTCCTGCTCTTGGTACTGAGAAAGGTCAATGTTAGCACCATCTAACAGATGTGGCAAACTGAGGTCTAAAGAGTTCAGCTGATGTTTTCAGTGTTAGCTAGCTAATACTTTGTGTGTACGGACTGGAAAACTTATCTTCTGACTCTTGGCTCAGTGCTCTTTCCATGATGCCACAGCCCAAGTTGAGGGAGGCAATTGGGGGAGGGAGCGTTAGAGCCCAGGCAGAGATGGGCTCACTATGGATGCAGCCAGGCTGCCTATAGTAGAGTTAGAGGTTTTTTGATCATCTGGAACAGCTCCTCAAGTGTACAGATAAGAACACTGAGGTCCAGAGACAGAGGTGACATTCCCAAGTTCACATAACCAACAACCAAGATATGCCCTCTCCGTGCCACTGGTCTCCACCCTGGCTGCACAGCAGAATGACCAGGAACTCCAAGAAAAAGCCCCTATGGCTGGTCTTCACTCCAGAGGTTCTCATGTGGTTGGTTTCTCATGGAACCCAGTCATAGTTTTTTTTTTTTTGGTTAATTGCCACCAGCTGATTCTAACATGCAACTAGGGCTGTGTTATATGACAAACATTCAGCCCAGTAAAATTTAAAGATGTTATTGGTTTTATTGAATGATTAATGAATTGGGCAGCACCCCATCTAGCAAGTAGACAGGGCGTTCCCAATGGGCTCTACAAAATGGAAGGCTTTTTAAGGGAGACAGGGAAATTATTAGTTAGGAATGCATCATTTCAGGCCAGGTTGTCCTCTTAGGGGACCAGAAGGGGTCTGACAGGAGATTGTCTTCTAGTGCTGATCATGATTCGAGGTTGGCTGGTTAAATGTCATATTCTTGGGGAAGGCTGAAGCTGTAATTAGGCTGGGTATTAAGTCTTGGTTTGCTGATGTGGGCCTAATACAAGTGACTCCACATGGGGCCTGTTGTCTCTTTTTTAACAGCTGAGAACCACTGTCTATTCCAATGACTATCTCCAGACTTACTGCTCACTCTCTTTGAGAGAATGTTGACAGATTTCAGTAGTCTTGAATTTGTGGAGTACCCATACGTCAAGATGCTTCACACAATTGCAGAAACACTTCAATTTACTGTCTGGTTTCTGGGCCTGGGACACTTTCCAAAGGCCATCAACAGTAATAAATATAGGCATCTGTGGGTTAGGAGAAAGGACTGAGGAAAGATATGGCTACCAACAAAAGTACTGAAACCATGAATTTCTTATAAAAGAAAAGCCACCAAGTCACCATCTTCCTTCAAGCATTGTAGAGCCTCATTAGATCTACCTTTGAAATAAGGCTCATGAATCCTATCCTTTCTTCCCTCCCTTTTCACCCCTCCCTCCCACAAACAGGACAAGGACACCCTCAGGCTTTTAAAATTTCACTCAGAAAGAGCAGATCATTTAACCCATGTCTGCCAGTCCCCCTCCGACTTCTCCACTTGCTTACAGCTGGCGTATTCTTTAGTGTGCCTTGTCAGCTCTGTGCTCAGAATTCAGCCTCTGGCAAAGGTTAATTATCTGTAGGTCCTAAGGACATCTCTTCTTGGCCCTGCAAAGCCTACTCCACCCCAACTCCCCTCCCCAGTTACTTTATGCTATGCCTGTGTCACTTGGGATTTTTTTCCCCCTAAAAGCATGATCCTTTCTCTCTCTGCCACAGGGTCTTTGCACACAATATCCTCACAGCCTGAAAAGCACTCAGCACAGATCTAATTTCTTATTTGATTTTGTGGTTATTTGGTTATTGTACGTCTCCTCCCATTAAATGGTGGGATTTCCTAGGGCAGGTAATATAGCTCTTTTTGCCTATCAATATATTTCTGGCACCTACATGTCTGGCATTTAGTAGATGGTCAATAAATATTTACTGAATAGATGACTTGAATAAACAGATGAATAAGTCACAACTTGTTTGGGGAATTGAGCGGAATAGTATGTGTGAAAGCATTTTATAAGCTATAAAACTATTGGTATTACTGTGATTGGGCTGCTTTGTTAAGATGCCTATTCCTTGTTGAGATAACACTGTAGAGAAATACTGGCTAGGACCAAGCACTAGATGTGCTATGGATTAATGATTCTGATCACCAGAAGGTTGTCACTTGTATCTGCGCCTGTTCCAACCTTGTTTACGTCAGTATAGACTCACTTAAAGGAATGAATTAAATACCAGAAATGGGAGTTTCCATCTTCCTTGACTGTGGGATCTTTTCTGTTGGTTTGTTGAGATGGTTTCAGAAGGGAATTAAAATCTTTGAGTGCTGTCATGTACCACAAGCTTTCTGTATTGCCATTTAGTTCATCTTTACCACGATTCCAAAGACAGATATTACCCAACCTTGTCAAAAGTGAAAAGAGATTAACTAATTTGCTCAAGGTCTGTAGAATGGGTGGCGTAGAATGCAAACCAGAGTATGTCTGTTTCCAAGGTCCTGGATCTTTCCACTGCATGGGCTGACCCTTCAATAAAACCCAAGTGGCCAGTGCACAAGCAGACGTTGGTAGAGGAAACCCAAGTCCTGGGCTATCAACAGATAGGAAATCTGAACCACAGAGAAGTTCAAGTGATTTCCTTTCAAAGTAGCAGCAAAAGACTGTGGTGCATATGAGGGGCATGAACCCAGATCTTGACTATCTCAGCCTAATGATATTTAAATTATGCTTGTCTGACATAAAAATATATTGCAACTTGCTAAAAAATGTACTGCCTGCTGGTAAGTGCTGTCAGTTGCTTCCATTTTAGTCTTTTTCCGCATCTTGTTCTACTTCGTGTTACTCTAAAAGATACTGCAGAGTCCCATTAAGCATTTTTGACATCTGTTACTTTTTAAAATCTTATTTCTTTTAATGTTTATTAACTATTTTCATTGAAAAAGTAATACACACATGGCAGAAAAATCCAAATGATACAATAAGGCATATGGGAAAATGAAAGTCTCTCTCTCGATTGCAGATCCCCTCCCACTATTACCCCTTTCTTGGGCATCCATTTGGGAATATTCTACATAGCTCTGTGTGTGTGTGTACATATATAGTTATGTGTATATATGTACTCTTCTGACAGCCAAAATAATTCCATATTTTACAGGAATACAAAAATGTATATTATCAAACATTTTGCTCTAATACTACCCAAGTTCTTATTTCAAACTCTTAATTGCCTTCTATTTATTTATATGTTTGGGATTCATTATTGGAAGTACAAGGAACTTGGCAGCACCAAGGCATTTGGCAAGAAACCCTTCCTTTTCTTATAGCAGTAATTAAAAGCCTGCTCCAAAATGAAATGAATCTGGTAGATCAATTGAGTAGATAAGTATCAGGCTAATAGAAGTGCCCTGGTGTGTGAAAGCAGCACAGAATGCTGGGACTCGGGAACCTGGCCGTCCTACTAGCAGCGCGGTCCTCAGTAAGTCACTTCCTCTCTCTGAGGTTCAGTTTCCCTACCAGTAAACTCAGAAACCTAGGCTAGATACTTCGCCAGGTCCCCCTGCTCTGCCACTTTATGGCTCTGTGAATTCTGGTTAAGAAAATGCCAGGCTGGAAATAGAGAGCCTGGGAATTGACCACGTCACACTCATTAATTCTGTGGACTGTAGTTCTAGTTCCTTGAGGTACACGGCAGGATTACACTCCCTCGGGTTTGATGTCAGCCTCGCCCATGTGACTTGCTGGGGGTCCATGGAATGTGAGTGGGCATGACACACTTCACCACAAGGCTGAAGCCTGGAGTCAGGGCCTGGTTGTCTGTGTTCTCTCAATTGTCATGGAGCTGCCTCCCCCACTCCTAATCCGGCTCCCCGAGAGAGGGCAACGGAGGGCAGAGCATCAGTCGAATCACAATGGACCGACCTGCAGCATGAGCAAGAACTAAACCTTCATTGTCATGAGCCACTGAGATGTGGACACTGTTTGTTTTCCTAGCATAGCTTGACCGATGTCATGTGAACACTAGATGTGTTTCTGGAAAGTCAGAAACTTCAGAGCGATGACAGCACTCTCCCAGGGTGCACGTAGCTCATTTTGCATAGATGAAGGACTTTTCAGTGATCTTCCTGGATATTTTTAATGCCTGGTAGAATCTGAAATTGTCTTCCTCCCCCCTTTCTCTCATCTTCTTCTTTATTCACCTCTGTTCCCTTTTAATCGGTTTCCTAAACTTGTGACCTGCTTCTGTATTTTATATCACATCTCTGAGAGCTTGCTGTCTTCTCTCCTGTTCCCCCTGTGCCTCTCTTTTCCCTGCAGAGAAAGCCTTTGCTTGACACTTACCCCCTGACAGCTGCCTCCCTGGGTCTGCCTTTCAGCTTCATAAAGCCCGCGTGGTCGCTACCTCCAGTGTGTTTTTACGCATCTTCCTTCTTTCTTTCGGATCCTATGTAACCTGTTTTGCCTGAATCCTTCTAACCAAATGGACAAACACCTTCTCAAATACCTTTGAGGTGAGCCTCACTCTCCCTGACCAACCTACTACCCCTGAGAGGAGAGAGGACACCTTCTTTCTTCTTTGGTGAATCTTTTGTTTCTGGAGCCTCTTCCAAATAATGTACATTGACTTTTATTTCAATTTAACTAACATTTCCCGAGTATCTGCTATGAATGGGTCACTGTACTGTCAATGAGAAACCTAATAGCTGTTTGGCAGTCAGGGATAGATCTGAGGAGTAATACGCCACATGAATGCTAGAAATATTTCTTTTCTTTTTTTAAGAAATATTTCTGAAATAAGACCCTTGAGAGTTGTGAGGATGTGAGAGTAATCTGCCAGAATAGGTCCAGCTCCATTTTGTGTTTACCAGGCACTTGCCAGGTATCAGGTCAAAGGAGCTAAGAGAGCACATACCTGAACCAGAGTTGTGGTCAGGAGCCATGCACAATAACTTATAGAAGCAGACAAGGCAACAGGACATGGGGCCTTGAAAAAGATCTAAGGGGATTATGTAGCTGAATTCTGATGGTCAGAGTTCTGCTGAAATGAAGAATCCATTAAAGAGCCAGGAGTTACCTTCAAGGTCCTGCTATGGGGTCAATTATAGGTGTCCTCTGACAACGACACTCCTAGACCAGTAGGAGAGGTGAACTTACATGCAACTCTTCCTAATTCAGGGTGGGTTGAGATGCCTGCCACAGCGGCCGTAGAGCAAAGGGAGCTCCCCTCTAATGAGGGCAGCCATGAGGTGCTCAGGTAAAGAGACTTCACAGATCAGATCTGAGCTGGCCCCATCCACAGAATGAAGGCAATAATCCCTGTTGCACAGGGTGCGGTGAGGAGTTATGGAGGGCAGGCCCTTGGGGTGGAGGGTCAGATACATAGAAGTGTGGCACATGTTTGTGGGATTTCATTAGCTGCAGGAGCAAGGGTAAGAGCGGGGGAGGAAAGAATGGCTCCCCTAGTCTCTCTCTTTGAACACTGGTTTCTTTCTCTTTGCTTTGAGACTCAACTTGTTCCATATAGTGGCATTAAGTATGACTCCTCTAAGGCAGACAGTAATTCTAAAATGAAAATGGTCAGTTTGCAAAGTGGCAAACAGTGTAGATTCTGGACTTGGATAGCCTGGTTCAATCTTGGCTATCCTTACTGCCAACTCGGTGAACCCAGGCAAGCCATCTTACCTATCTAATCCTTTGTTTTTTCATCTGTAAAATGAGAATGATTACACTGTTATAGTGAAGACTGAATGAGATGATATAGTCCTGGCCCGTGGGAAGTGTTCAATAAATGGCTTTTTATTGAACTAAATGTATTGCTAATTGGTGTTTAGTCAAGAGGACAGAAGCTACTCTCAGTATTTCAAAGGGCAAAGGACTTAAAACAGCGAATCAGTTTTGTAAAATTCCATCAATCTGTACAGCTTATGTATCTCAGATTTTAATGTATATTATTTCTATAGGTTTATTTTAATAAAAAGTTAAACAATAAAAAAGAGCTTTGGAAGGACTGGCTGCATAAGTTAAAGCAAAGGGGTAGCCACGCAATTTCGGCTTTACTGCTGAAACTGTGATTCTGAGAATCAAGAAGTTACTGCCACCTCCCAGTGGTCAAGAAACTGCAGAAATCCAGCACGGGCAATGCTCACAGCTGGCCCTGCCACCCTGGTAGTAAGGGGAACAGGGAAGCCACTGATGACTTGTGGCCAAAACCATATGTTCACCTGCACTGCCAGAGGAAAAATAACTTGGACTTCCCTTCCAACACTCATTTAAGTGCATCTCACAGGCAGAACCTAAACCATAGCAGGAACCCTGCTGACATACGAGTCTAGGAAATGCAGTTCCCAGCCATCGTTTCCTGAGACACTGGGAGAGCATAGAAGGAACTAGGCAGGATGCAAGTGCCAAGTAGTGCCCATCTCCCCCCCAACAGATATGCCTGCATCTGGAATTCTAGCAGTGGGCTGGAAGCCTCCATTCTATTTCCTTTCCATGCTCCATGACTGATACGCCTAGGGGTCTGTGGCTCTCCTCCTTTGAGCTCCTGAGTTGGAGCCTGCAATCAACTGGTGTCCTAAATTGGCTGCTATTGGATCTCTGGCTGAAGTCAGGGAATGTCCCCTGTCACACTTGGTGCCCCTGCCTGACACAGTGAGGTCAGTGTCGTCTTTGTAATCCATGCCAAATGCATTCACAATGTTTTGGATCCAACTACACAAACTTTGGACTGGAAAGGAGACAGTTTTAGCTCTTAGAATGCTTCAGCAACATATGATTCTCCTCCACAAAGTGCCTCCCATATGTCCCGGCAGATTTCCCACACTTGCTTTCCTTTGAAGCATTTTTAAGTTGACTGAGATTTAGTAGCCTTACCTTCCTGCTTTCATTCGGCCATCCATTGGCTGTAGGACCCTGGGGCAAGTTGCTTCACCTTTTTGGGCCTTGGTTGTCCCCTGCACAAAGTATTGGTGGTAAGTCAGACGATCTCTGAACTGTCTTCCAGGCCTGATATGTTAGATTGGAGGCTTGCACCCCAACAGTGCTGTAGAAGCCTCTGCTATTGGGATTATTGTCTCCTCTCAGTTTGCAGCTGTCCCACCCACCCATTCCCCACGCTTGGTCAGGACCCTTGGGTCAGAGGCCACAAAAGAAACAGCTTACCTAGGGCCTACCTGCCACCATCTTCACAGTCCAGACACTGCTCGTAAGCACACAAGTCTCTGTGCCCAGGGCTGGGGCACCCGCAAGAGGCTGGGCAAACCCATGTTAGGACAGAGACATGTCACGGCTCGTTTTTGCCTTTGAGGTCCTCTTTGTTTGGAAGATGCTTGTTGTCTAAAGTCAGCTAAATTTAGCCGTATTTTGTCAGCTGCGTACGCTCCGAAGAGAAGCCTAGCAAATCTCAGCCAAGTCACACTTTATTAGTCACGCGAGCACTTAAGGGCGGGCGAGGGAGCCCGCTTCCTGGGCCTGGCGCTCCCGCGCTGAGAAACGCTGTGCTGACTCTTTCAGGATTTCCCTCAAGAAGCAGGATGGAGGGAAAGCGTGAAATCCTGCAAACAATGAGCGATTTTTTTTTTCTTCTTTCCTGCAAGATTGACAAATGGGATATTCAAATGAGGAGAAAATGTACAAAGTGGGATAGAGAGTGTTCATGTGGCCTTTTTCTTAGACACGCCAGCCAGATTCCCCCCGGACTTCACCGCATTTGAATTTAGAAATAGGGTTTAGTGACTGGCATTGGGTTGACTATTTACGGTACAGGCAGGGAGAGAAAGTCACCTTTGTTGAGTACTTACTTGAGGTAGGTGCTTTGTGTTCATTATTTCCTCCAGTTCTAAAAACAATACAATATGGCACATGGTTCACCCTCATTTTGCAAAAGAAACTAAAATTCAGAGAGGTGAACAAGAGCCAGGCTGTAAATTCAATTTGCTTAGCTCCTAAGTCCATGTTCTTCCCACAGCTGGTGTCAAGGTAAGCTCCTTGAGGAAATCAATTTGACCGTGATTTTGAGATTTAAACATCCCTGTCATTATATTGGCCTCCTGTTTCCATGTGCACAGCTCTCTGTCAGTGCTGAGTAATTTCACCCTGCCAGGCTCAAGGGTCAGGACATATGTTCAAACAAAAGCTACAGAGATCCAGTGACCACACACTCTCCACGGGGTTGAGCCCAGGTGGCTTTGGCAGTGGCCAAACAAAATCTCCTGTCTGAAAAAAAAGAGACATGTATCTGCTCCACCATAAGGCCCACAAAATGAAAAGGCAAACCCCTCTGCTGTCGAGGGGCAAATCCAACTCTCCACAGCTTTTGTTCAGCTGTGATTCTATGGCAGGTTGACAATTTAAACTCTCTCCTAACAAACCCTTCCCGTAACATTTCCGGAGTTTCTAAATAAAGATAAACGCTTAATTCAATATGACAAGGTGCCTCCAAGCATTCTACAAAGAGTAATCGCTTTAGTGTCCTGACCCTACCACATCTGCCCTTTCCTGGGAATTAAAGGTCCAATAAAAACACAAGTCTGGATTGTCTGAGATCTTTTCTCTCATCTCAAAGAGCATAATGGGATTCATGACCTGCTGTGAACTGGCTCTCTGAATGTTAGTGATGGAAGGGGCCTTGGGTATGAGAAAATAAAGTCAATAAAAGTGAAGTGATCCATGCCAGATTTGACTGCTAATTAGTGACAGAACCTGGGGTAAACCCGGGTCTTCTGACTTGAGGATCAATAGATAACAGCATAGTGGAGTTGAAGAAAGAAGCCTCTACCCTTGACATCACCTCTTAATAAACACCACAAACTTAGGAAACTCTTAGCCAATCTTTGCCCTGACTTCTTCATTCAAAATAGGATGAGGGTTTTAAAGAGCATTTGTGCTGCTGAAGTGCTCAGGAAAGGACTGCTGTGGAGGTGGTGCTCGAAAAGTGGTAGCTAGTGTTCTTAAGGGGTGAAAACACTAAAAGTTATAGGAGTTCAAGGAAGGACGAGACCAGGATACTCGAGTGGTAAGGAAGGATGGCTTAAGAAGGGCATTGGATTAGGCCTTGCAGATCTGGTATCTGGGGGGAGTAAGAACAGGGAGGGCATTCTTAAGAGGGTGATCAAATGCATACACACTCGCTTGCAGGCAGAAAAAGCAAAGATCTAATTTAAGAACAATGGGTAAACGGGTTTGACTGGAGCATTAGGTTCAGGAAAGTGAGTTGCTGGAGATCAAACTGCCAAAGTCAGATTGGGAAGAACTTGAACCTCATGCTAAGAAGTTAGAGATGTAGGCAGTCAGGAACCTCTGAAGGGCCTTCACCAGAGCAACTACTGAGCACAGTCGATCAGTTGGGAAATGGAGTGGAGCCAGCCCAAGGCGAGAACCATGGAAAGGTTCTTGGAGCCAGCCAGGCAGGAGAGGAAGGACACAAATGAAAGTTGTCGCCGCTGAAATGAATAGGAAAAGATGACTGTGCAGGACATTTTGAAAGACAAGCGGGCAGGAAGAATCAATAATATTTCAGGAAAAAAAATGAATTAGCTTTGTAAAGTGGAGACAGAATATTCATGGATTCTTGGGTTGAGCACTGTATTTTAAAGGAAAAGTGTCCCAATCCACAAATTTAAGAGAAAAGGAACATGATAAATGATTAAGCCAAAATGATAAAATGAACTCAAATAAAGATTAAATGCTCAAGATCTGCAAGTCTTGGCTCAAACAAAAACCCTTAGGGTTAACTTTCAATATGTATCTTGGCGATTCTTTGAAGTCTTTTTACTAATGGTGGATCCACTTGCTGAAAAATGATGGTAGCATATTAAAATTGGTAGCATTTTAATGCACCCTTCTCTGTACTGTCCCTTATTTCTACAGGGAACCTCTTTGAGCCTTTCTTAACAATCATATTTTTAAACTTAACAGTAATACTCTGAGCTGCCTTTCTTCTTAGGCAGCTGTTTGGCAGAAGGCCGGATCCCTGAGCTGTCCCTTGAGGAAAGGGACATGGTCCAATAAGGTCTTGAAATTGTCATATACCATCAGAGGTCAGTCAGGACATAAAAACCTACCAGTTATTTCAACAGAAATAAGTGAATATAAAGATAGTTATAAAATTGTTAACTAAGGAACTGAAAAGGCAGAAGACTAAGTTATCACACAGGTGGCAAGTGCAAGGAGCAGCCATCACCCCTACTGCTGATATTATTAAATACACCAGCTGGTATTTATAGGGCTGGTTCTATTAAATCCTAGAAGCTTGCAGAAAGGGCACCAAGTAGCTGAAACTTAGACCTCTGAGGAGGGGTTGCTACTTGCAGGGTGCTAATTTTTTAGCTCAGTGGAGGAGGAGCCCCCACGGGTCTGGGATCCAGACATTTGAGGACTGGGTGCTCGCCAGCTGGTGCTGGCATCTCCTGTGTAGGGAGGGTGGTTCTGCAAGTGTTGGAAAAAGAGCAAACTGGATTCAGCTGCTGCTAGAAGTACTTGCTGCTGCCAACCCATAGAATCGCCGCTAGGGTGATGCTTACAGGATGGAGACAAACAGGAAGTCCCTCCTGGGTCCTCCCTGTCTCCTGCCAGCGCCCCCTAGTGGCAGAGCATAGGAGGGCAGCCAGCTGACAAAGCAGAAATGAGGCTTGCAGGTTCTAATCCCAGCAAGGTAAACCAAGTAAAGAGGAGGGGTTTAGAGCTGAGACATGATAATTTAATAATTGGCGCATGCCATTACTGCCTCAGCCTCTTGGATAGTCACTGTGTATGTTAAAGGCTTTGAGCAATTCTAGAGAAAAGAAATCAGATTAACTTTGTGTGACTGAGCATTCCTCAAATTGTTTGACAGGAACCTTCTTACGTCCCCTGTCCTTCCCCAATATAATGAAATACAACTACAAAAGCGAACAGGCTGGATCTATACATTGGCATAGAAAGATGCCCATTATGAACCACTTTCGTGTGGAAAACAAATTATATATTTATGTAAAAATAGAGGAAAAGGCTGAAGGCTGCATACTGAACTATGAACAGTAGTTATCTTCTACCTGGAAGGGTATTAGTTATGGGGTTTCTTTCACTTTGTACCTCACTTCTAGAGTGTTTAAATTTTAACATGAGTGTATATGTGTGTATTATTTTGTAATAAAAAACATATCATTTTTGAAGTATAAAAAGAAAGAACACCTAGAAAAAGCAGTTTTCACAGTACTATCTGTGTTCCTGTTAATATAGGGCACCAAAGTGAACGTACTATTTTTGAAGAGAAGGAAAAAAAGAAGGTAAGCAGCATTTACTAAACACCTACTACACACCAAGCCATTGGGAATAGGGCATATGTACCCCATTTAATCTTCTCATCAGTTCTATTATTCCTGTTTTCCAGATGAAGATCAAAGCTCAGAAGTATGTGTAATTTCCCCGATACCTAGTAAACATAAGGAGCTACTACAAACCTACTTCACTGTACTATTTCATTATTTATCTTGTAGATTTATCTTATCTTTGTTATATTTGGTTTGTTCTTTCTCTCTAATAATAATTTTTAATATTCAAGGACATATATTATTTTTCTAACATCTTTTTAAAAAAATTTATCTTTATTGTTGAAAATATTACAGATGTCCCCCCTTTTCCCCCACTAACACTTTCCACCCCCCACCCCAGGCCTTCACCACATTATTATCTGTGTCCATGGGTTATGCATATATGCATATAAATTCTTTGGTTAATCTCTCCCCACCCACCCCCACCTTCCCTCTGAGATTTGTCAGTCTGTTCCATGCTTCTATGTCATTGAAACTATTTCGTTCATCAGTTTATCATGTTCTTTAGATTCCACATATAAGTGAGATCATGTGGTACTTGTCTTTCTCTCACTGGCTTATTTCACTTAGCATAATATTCTCCAGGTCCATCCATACTGTCCCAAAGGGTACGAGATCCTTCCTCTTTACAGCTGCATAGTATTCCATGGTGTAAATGTGCCACAGCTTTTTTATCCACTCATGTACTGATGGGTGCTTGGGCCTTTTCCAGATCTTAGCTATTGTAAATTGTACTGCTATGAACATAGGGGTGCATATACTTTTTCTGATTAGTGTTTCAGGATTCTTAGGATATATTCCTAAAAGCGGGATCACTGGGTCAAAAGGTAGCTCCATTTTTAATTTTTTGAGGGACCTCCATACTGTTTTCCATAGTGGTTGCACCAGCCTACATTCCCACCAGTAGTGCACTAGGGTTCCCCTTTCCCCACACCCTCGCCAGCACATGTTGTTTGTTGATTTGTTGATGGCAGCCATTCTGGCAGGTGTGAAGTGATACCTCATTGTGGTTTTAATTTGCATCTCTTTGATGATTAGCAACATTGTGCATTTTTTCATGTCTCTTGGCCATCTGTATGTCCTCTTTGGAGAAGTGTCTATTCAGGTCCTTTGCCCATTTTTTAATTGGATTGTTTGTCTTCCTCTTGCTGAGTTGTATGAGCTCTTTGTACACTTTGGAAATTAGCCCCTTATCAGATTCATCCTTGGCAAATATGTTCTCCCAGATCATGGGGTTCCTTTGTATCTTGGAGGGATGTTATGAGCTGAAATATGCCTTCCCCAATTCACATGCTCAAGTCTTACCCCTCGTTACCTCAGAATGTGACAGTATTTGGAGATATGGCCTTTAACAAGGTGACTAAAATGAGGTTGTTATGGTGGGTCCCAAAACAACCTGAATGGTGTCATAAGAAGAAGAAATTTTGACACTGAAGGAAACATCAGGGGTGCATGCACACAGACTAAGGGGTGACCACATGAAGATACAATGAGAAGGTGGCCATCTGCGAGCCAAAGAGACAGGTTTCAGAAGAAATAAGGTCCTGTCCACACCTTGATCTTGGGCTTCTAACTCCACAACTGTGAGAAAGTAAATTTCTATTGTTTAAGCACTTAGTTAGTGTTATTTTGTTATGGCAGCCCTAGCAGCCTCAATGGAATTATTGTGGTTTATACTTGTTTAAATTAGGTATTAGTATTTTGTATACAGCAGATCTTTTGTAAGCATTTTGGTTATTTGTCACTTTCATCTTTCTTTCTTTCATTTATTCAATATATTGTACTTGACTAGCTCCCTGTGCCAGGCACTGTTCTAGACCCTGAGGGTATGCAGTGGACAAAACAAGAAAAATTCCCACCATCATGATTCTACTAGGGCGAAGCCAAGAAACAAGATAAATAAGAAAATATACACTATGTGAGACAGTGATAAATAAGTAAACTAAGGAGAGAAGGAAAACAAAGGTAGGAAAAGGATTTGGAATGGGGAAGGGGGTGCCCAGGGAAGACTTCATGAAGTAGGTGACATTGGGCCTTTATTGCTATTAGAATTAGCAGGCAGTCTTGAGTAGGTTTCCTTGGTCATTTTAATCTTCTAAAAGTCAGCAAACATGTACTTTCTGCACTCTTTAAAATGCACATTTTCATCACAATAGGTCATTGAGCGGCTAAGAGACACAAGTCAATCACAGAAGTGCTTTTTGCTTCAAAAAACAGATTACTCCCCTCTCCTCAGCCCCTTTTGAAGCTTTACTGTGGCAATCCTTTAAAAAAAAAAAAAAAAAAAAAAAAAAGACCGGCAGGTATGGTTTAGTGATTAAAGTGTTGACCTGCGCACCAAAGGGTTGGGGTCAATTCCTGGTCAAGGACGTGTACCTGGGTTGCAGGTTTGAATCCCAGCCCCAGGCCATTGCAGGAGGCAACCAATCGATGTGTCTTTCTCACACTGATGTTTCTCTCTCTCTCCCTCTGTCCCTCCCTCTCAACCTTTCTATTTGAAATCAATGGGAAAATATCCTCAGGTGAAGATTAACAAAACAAAAGGAAAAAATGCCTAAAAGTTATTTCCGTCCAGTGAAAAATGGAAATGACTTTTAACAGTGTGTTAGCATTCCCACTAGAAAGGGCCTAGGACATTTTCTGTTTGCTCACACAGCTTCATATTTAAACCACAACAGAAGACAGTGTAGGGTAGTCATTGAAGAAGAGCAGAGGGACTGAATCATTTCCAGGATTTACCGATTTGCTGGCTGACCTCAACTAAATCTCCTCAATCTCTTGTCTTGCAGCCATAGTTTCACACAATAACAGGGATAAAGAAATTTGTGGTGTTGGTGGTGTTATCAGATGTTTAGAGCTCATGCTTAGAAGAGACAAAAAGCAGGCTGTGTATTTGCATAGCATTTTCATGGCTCCTTCTCTCTGCTCTGGTTGCTGTTATAATCCACTCTGGACAAGCTGTTCCCCTCAGCCCTCCCAGACCACCGAGGAGATGCTACCTGCAACCTCTCTGGCTCTCTCACTCTTTGGGGACAGCAACTGCTCAAACCTGCTGGCTGTGAGCTAACAGTTAAGCTTGTGGCTGCCTCGACCTGCAGCATCCCTTTGCTTTAGCCACAATTTCAGCTTCATTATATCTATCTGTACCTACAGGGCAATGTCAGTCTCAGGGAAGAAACCTGATGGACAGGGAAAACTAAATGAATTTCATGGACTCCACTAAACCACCCTGGTTACCTGGGAATTAAGGGCATGGAAAAAGGCCCTCCCTGGGAGGACCTTCCCATGTGATGCCAGGCCTGGGTCTGGGTCCTAAGGCTGGTGGAAACAAATTTCCTGTGTTTCATAAATGCAAATGTGAGAGACCAGTGCTGCAAGGGGCACTTTCTCAGGCTTCTCAGACAGACAAGTAAAGACGGCACAAGGTGAAGAGGCTCTTGGTAATTGAGGCCTGGAGGCTACTAGCAGCATCCCTGATTCAGCCCATTCCCAGGACCTCATCCACCATGCCAGATCCCCTTAGGATTCCCCCAAATGACAGATGGCTCTCCCGGATGGCCAATCAGCACAGATGTGATCCCAGCCTTTAGATAAACAATAGCCCTTGCTGGCATGGAAAGTAACCTAAATTTCTCTAATTATAAGTGCAGCAAATGCCACAGTCTTGGACAGACTCTGTTTCTGGGTCCCCATGGTCAAATTAAGGACAGAGGCACTTGCATGGAGTAGAAGATGGAATAATGTATGGGGAAAGCCTGAACAGCCTTATCCAAGTCACTTCCCCCCTCCGGCCTCAGTGCCCTCATCTATAAAGATTGCAGCCATAAGTCTTTACGGCCCATAATCCACATGTAATGCACATGTCAACTTCATATCTGCTTTTTGAGATCCTACTAAAGGTTCTTTGAACCTCACCCCATGTGCAGTATCCTCCCAGTATCTGGGGATTGAAGGTAGGAAGTGAAGGCTCATGGCTTTCTCCTCTCCACCTCTTACCTCTTGCATCATGTGGATCCCTCAGTTTATAGCTCATGTGTGAGGATCCAGCTCTGGCCTGCGATCCACTTTATCATTGATTTCCATCAATGAACAATCACATAAACAAATTCCTTATGCCAGGCCTTTGTGTGGGAGGCAACCCTAAAAGATTTAGTAGGAGGGAAACCACAGGCTTGATCTTAGATGCCCCGGTACTTGAAAGGCCTTCCCTGCCAACCTGGGCCCCAGGCTCTGGCCATGTGGTTGGGGTCTCTTTCTCCCTCCCACTCCCCATGTCCTCTGAGGAATAAAAGCAAATCCTCCCATATTCTACGCAGAGCAATAATCTCCTTTTCTGCCCTTGCCTCCCTGCTTTCTCCTTCTAAATCTTGTTCTGCAGGCTTTATGATTTCACTCCAAGGTTGCCTAATAATGTATTTTCCTCAGTGTAGTGAGTTTCTTTCTAAGAGGAATTCCAGTGCTACCTGTTATGTTAATACACACACACATTTAATCCCTCCAGACTTGTAAGTCCTCAACATTTCAATCTAACAAGAATTGTTTGAGCACCTAGTATCCTTGGTATGGGCGCTGCTCACTATGGGATCTAAAATAAACAATATATCCAAATTAGCACCTACTCAGGTGGGAAAACAAGATTAAAACACTTAGAGAGCTGATTATAGTTAACTGGCAAAATGGATGCTGGGAGAGGTTAAGATAAGGAAGGACCAGCTTGATACAGGGGGATTTTCACAGATGATAAATCTTGAGAGGGGCCCCCACAGATAGGCTGCCTGTACCAGGTAAATATTTTTGGAGAAGTAGGTCATTTTCAAAATCTAAGAAGTAGAACCACCACCATCTGCGAGGCTCAGTGATGTTTTTCTCAAACACAAACCTAGGTGGGAAGTTCAGCTTTAGCCCGTGTGTGATTTCTCCAACACAGAGATGGTACTGATCCTCACTGGGTTTCCCGCTGTTCTCCCACTTGGGGAGCAATCACTATAAACCAGCCACCATTCTAAGCTCAGATCCCCACCCTCGTGGAGCTATGTCCTGGATAGCACAGTGATGAGGAGGTGGCACCTTGAGTCAGGCTGTCAGCCCAGCTACTTGGGCCAGTGGCACACACCTGTGCGAGCATGACTGCAGGCAGGGGACAGTCCATGGGAGTAGACACTGGACAAAGTGAAGCCTCAAGCCCAGGGCCTCCTAAGCAACAAGTATGTACTCTAGTTCATTCTCTCACTGGCCATTTGTAGAGTGCTCACTATGTACCAGGGTATAAAAAAGGGAGTAAAACCCATTCCTTCCCTTTATGGAATTGCCAGTCTTTTAAGTCCTACTTAAGAGATGACTACTGTAATATAAACGGGTAATGAGAGCTCCAGGAGTGCAAAGTAAGAAGAAGAAAATAGCCTTCTAGGCCTAAGGGTCATCAGAGAAGGCTTCACAGAGGAGGCAATCTTTGGAAAAGGATTACTAACTCTCTATGCAGAATAGAGGATATGGAGTCTACAAAAGCCTAAATATGTTAAAGATTCAAGAATATTTCAGAAATACAAGTCTAAATAGCTATCGCAAGACATATGAGAAGATGCTCAACATCACTAATCATCAGGGATATGCAAATAAAAACTACAGTGAAATATCACATCACACCTGTTAAAATGTCTGTTACCCAAAAGTCTGCCGATGACAAACAATGATGAAGATGTGGAGAAAAGGGAATTCTCATATGCTGTTGGTGGGATTTTAACTTGGTGCAGCCACTATGGAAAACAGGAGGTTCCTCAAAAGATTAAAATAAAGCTATCATATGACCCAGCAATTTCACTCCTGGGTATTTATCTGAATAAAAGCACTAATTTAAAAAGATAGGCACACCCCTACATCCATTGCAGCATTATTGATGATAGCCAAGATACGGAAGCAACCTAGCTGTCCATCAATAGATGAGTGGATAAAGAAGATGCACATATATACAATGAAATACTACATGGCTGTAAAAAAGAATGAAATCTTGCCATTTGCAACAATATGGGTGGACCTCGAGGGTATTACGCTAAGTGGAATAAGTCAGAAAGAGAAAGACAAATACCATATGATTTCACTTATATATGGAATCTAAAGAAAAACAAATGAACAGACAAAACAGAAACAGATTCATCAGCAGAGACAACAAACAGATGGTTGCCAGAGGGGATGGATGAAAAAGCTGAAGGGAAATTAGAGGTACAAACTTTCTGTTATAAGATAAATGTCACAGGACTGTAAAGTACAGAATAGGGAAGAGAGTCAATAAAATCATGACTTTGTATGGTGACAGATGGTTACTAGATTTATTGTGGTGATCACAAAAGATATATAAATGTCAAATCATTCTGTTGTACACCTGAAACTAATATAATATTGCAGGTCAACTGTACTTTAATAAACAATTTAAAAAATAGCTGTTGTAAGATTGTTGAGGTAGAGTAGGTGAGACTAGAGGGCAGAGTGGCGAGGCATCAATAGATGATGGTAGGGTCTTTCATTAAACCATATTTGGCTTTTATCCCATTAGGATGTGGTACTACTAGAGCTTTTAAACATATGGGCTAAGATGTTCACAGTGTCTCTTAGTTCTGGTATTAGTATGAACGGTGAACTCAGTAACGAGGGGCTGGTAGACAGTGAGACAGGTGGACAAGGGCCATGATCCTGCGAGCAAGTTCTAATGAGGGACTAGATGAACTGACTGGTGGAAGAGTTGACCTAGCCCCAACCTAACCGTTGCTGCATAAAAGAAAATGCTTTAGTTAGGGGTGTGGGAGTGTGTATCGATGCACCTTTTATGCATTAAAAATTGTACATCATGATTAAAAAGAGAGACACATTGCTAGTATTGTCCTTGAAAGTGACCTGTAAGAGCCTGTGGCAGCGGTCGCTAGGGAGTTGCAAGCTGGTCTGTGAGCCCCTCTTCCCTCACAGAGATTGCCTGAAGATGTAGCTGGGTGCTGAACAGAACGTGCCTCTTCTGCTTCCTTTCCTTAATATGATGAAGTCCCCAAGCACAAGGGAGAAAGTGGGCCATTCGGCACAGAAGTGATTATAAAAATTGACTTTTATGTTGATTGTAGATTCTCTGACATGCCTCCCATCCCGTGGTGTGAGACAAGGAAAAGTGTGACAGGTCTCGCCCTGAAGGCAAAGGCGCAGCACTTGCCCAGAACCGCCAACCCGGCAATCTGGTGCTACGGCCAAAGGTGCCCTCCAGAAACACGGAGCCGAAGGACACCATGGCTGGCCCTTTCCTCCCTCCTCTGAAAGCTGCTCCTCTAAATGTTTCCATGAATCTGCATACTTAGGTGTGAAGTTGTTTTGCAAGGGAATCTAGATTTTGCAGCTGGATTTTGGGAGGTCATAGAGAAGGAGCCCAATAAACTCCTCCGGAGCTACAAACACCAGGTAAACTATTAGGCTTGCACCTGGAACAGCAGAAATTGCTTTAAAATTCTCAATGTGTAGCCATAATTTCCAGGTCATATGTAGAAATGTGGGATGTGGGAGTCGTTATGGATCATAGTGAAATCTCCCATTTATTCCCATTCTTGGCTAGAATGTTTCTTGAGTGAGTTGTTTTCTACTTACTGACTCCAGCTATATAATGCCAAACATCTGATCCATGGAGCCAAAATTTCAACCCATTATTTGCTGAACAATATGAAAATGATATAATATAAAAATAATGGGGGTGCGAGTATAGGGGAGGAGTGCCGGGGGTGGGCTGTCTATATCATTCTGAACATTTAGATTGGCTCAAGTTTTCACTTAATTTAAAAGCTCTTTCTCAATGATGTGTTAGGGACACAACTCTTTTGAGTGTCAGAGTGACTCTCAAGCATGGTTTCATGAGTATTCCATGTTGCCCTCCCTTCTCCTAGGTCAGGCAGTTATTGTGATCTTTCAGTTTGGATTTCTGAATATTTTGAATGTTATTTTGTTGGTGGTGTGTTGGGCCCAAAATGGGTTCAATGAAAAAGATCAGGAAAAAAAGATGTGGTTTCTTCCCAGTCAGATTCCAAGGAGAAGGCCAAGTGGATGTCAGTATTCTCCAAAATTGCCCTACATCTTGGAGGGTTATAATAAATAACCAGGACTTCAGGTGAGTGATTTGTTGCAAGGAAAGAGAGATGGCCTTCAACTGTTTCCCACCATACATCTTCTGATCTGCATGATTTATCCCTCTTCTGTCCACTTCCAAACTATCTCTCAAGGTCAAGTTGTTCTGTTTATTTATTTTTATGCTAATATTTAACTGAGCTGTTACCATATACCAGATGCTGCTTCATGTTCATTCTCTGAGTCGACCCTACAAGGTAGATGCCATTATTGTTTCCATTTCACAGGTGAGAAAACAGAAGCTTAGAAGGAACAAATAATAGTTTCAAGGACACTTACCTCCTTTGATTTGAAGCAGGATCGGAAAGCAGGGCTTATTGTTCCAGAACCCTTTTCTTTCTCATTAAGCTACTTGGTCTCCCAATTAAAGATCCAAATCCTCCTAACACCTCTCTTCATGATCTTGCCCACATGCAGCCTCTGTCCCCTGGATTTTCTTTCAAGTTGCTGTCTGCAGCACATCTCTGGAAACTTCCCAGCCTCAAGTATTATGCACATGCGACAGTTTTTCTTGTTATTTCAATTACCATTTAATTCTTGTGCTGTGTGAATTTTCTTCTCAAATATATTTTAAATTATAGTCAAGTGCAGGCCATGCCTTCAGTATCTGCATACTTACCATAGACCTCCAAATTGCATGTGGACCTGGGGTGACACAGATGGCAGGCCCGCCTTAGCAGCAGCAGCAGCCGGTCAGTCGCCACAGTGAGATCAGCTAGTCATATGGAAGCTGAACTCCTAAGGAGACTGGCCCCGGGAGTCCTTCTCTCCACCTGGCCGTATGTGAATGGGTGCTCTGAACCCTCACAGTTCTGCTCGGGACTTGGAACTCCGAGTTATGGACGAGGTTTGCCCACTTCTTAGAAAAAGCTAGAACACTGGACAGGTTTTGAAGGCTAGAGGCTTTTTTCTGACTTGAATGTTGGTGCTTTAGTGAGCCCCCTCCCTGCAGTGTCACGTGGGGGCTTGGGAAGTGGGTAGGCAGCCAGTGCGTAGTGTATAAGGCTCCTTTTCTGGAGATTACACAGAAAATGCAAGCAAGACTTGCAAAGTGGTTTCTGTGTTCTTGGAGTTGTCATTTTTGTCACTTTCTTTGGCTGTGAAGCTGATTTTCACACAGGCCTGGTGGTTGTTAAAGTAAACACAATACAGTATTAATATCCCCTGCATGTATTTAGGTAAAACTGACATCCAGTTGAAGTCAAGAAGTGTCTTGCTTACTCATAGTTCTTGGAAACTGTACACACACTGATGTAATACTTATGTTCCCCACGAATACTTCCTGACTAACAGTATCTTCTTCTCAAATTTTATAAAATTTTACAAATTTAAGCATACAAAATATGCTTAAAATACCAAGTGAGTATTTTGCAGCCACTATACTTTGAGAATCTGCCAGGCCTTCTCAGAGCATGATTCTGAAATGTTTTGCTTTGAAGCTTTGGGAATTTGGGAATTCATTCATTCATTGGATTTACAGGCCATTGACTGCTGCTAGTAGACACGTATTTCTTCTAATTAGTCACCCCCGTTTTGCAAGAATCCTCACTGGGCTATTGAACTGACCCCAGCTCTTTATCAGCTTCAGCACGTGTTAGGAATGAGATGAAGCCTCAGCCAACATGATGCTCAGCAGAAGCTGCTGTAGCTAGGGGAAGGCTCCCTCCACCCTGGGGCTGTGCTTGGCATTCAGATTGCTTCAGTGGCCCCCAAGTTTGACTTTCTCATCTGCGACTAACTGCAATTTATTTTATTCCACAGTGATGAGCTAATGACAGCTCTGTATTCTACTATCTCTATATCACCCCCAGTTTTCTACAGGTGACCAGTGTGCATGAAGTACTTGGTTCAAAAATGTATGATCCTAGATTTTGACTTCAAGAAGTTTACAATCTATTTGGGAGAGGATGAAGCCCCAATAATGTAAATTAGCTAAAAATTTAATGTAAAGTAGAACTGCCAAAAATTGTACAGTAATTGCCAAGTGAATGGTAATTACAGGAAGTAAAGGATGGGAAATCACCATGGTCTGAGGCATTAGAACTTTGCTAAGCAGCAAGAGGAAGCGAGCTAGCATTTATTAAGCACCTGCTGCAAGTCAAGCTCCAGGCTGTTTATTTTATGACATTTACTCTTCAATTAGAATGCAAATTATTTCATTTTTTAAAAATCCAGTTGTATTTTTATTGGGATTACATTAAGCCTATAAAGAGTGGTTTCCAAATTATAATGTTCAGCCCACACTTTTAGAACTATTGTACATCTTTCCATTATTCAGCTCTCTTTTTATGTCACTTGGTAAAGTATTTTGCTTTCCTTCACATATATCACATTTCTCATAAGGTACTTTATATGTTTGAACCTTCTTCTTGATTCTAAGAGGGCTGCTCTTGAGGGAGTGTTTTGATTGTCTTGAAGTTTCTATGCTTAATGGCAGGCTTTCTGAAAAGAACAATGTTTCTTTCTCATTTAGAGTCACACCTATTGCATTGCCTAGATCTGTCAGAACAATAGTCAACAATTTGGTGATATTCTCTTATTTCTAATTTTACCAGGAGTTTCTCTAATCTAGTGACTCTCAATGCTTGGTATATATTAGAATCACCTGGGAGAAGACCCTCAGGCATGTGTATTTGGGGTAGAGGAGAATCCCCACAAGTAAATTCTGAAGGACATAAATTTCACTGCCATCACTGCCATTATTATTACCATCAGCACCCTGGAATTTGGTATACAAATGTTAGTATAACACTTATTACCAAGTTCCAGGTACTTTACTAAGCACTTAACATGCCTCGCTTTAATTATGCTCACACCAATCCTATGAGGCAAGAAGTTATTAGGCCCATTTTACAGACAGAATCAAGGCAGAAAGATTAAATAACGTACTAAACATTTCAGAGGTAGAAAGTGATACAGTCAGAATGATTTTAGAGTGCATTACTCATAACCAACACCCTATATGGCTAGGTTGAAGACCAGTGATCATGTAAAGGATTTTTCTATTCCAAGTTTTATGAAATATACATTTAAAATTTTATCTACTGCTTGTTCAGTACTCATTGAGACAGTTTTCCTCCTTTGCCCCATTGATGTTACTCATTATAGTGATAGTTTCCTAATATTAAATCCCTCTTTCATTCTTCAGGCAGGGTATCAAATTGTAGAGGATAATTCTTTTAGATGCTATTGAATTTAATTGGCTAATATTTTATTTAATATTTTTCTGCCTGTACTAATTAGTGCCACTGATCTATAGGTGGTGTGAAAGTATGCATGTTTATTTTTCAAATTTGGATTTTAGGGTGATATTTCCTCTCTTAAAAAAACAAAACTGTAGCTTCTGAGCTTTTCCTATGCACTGAAATAAATTTGTGGCAGCAGAATAATGGGATGAAGTTCCTTCAACATTTGAAGGAATTCACAGGGAAAGTGTTACGGCCTCTTGACATAGTTTGTAGCTAATTCCTTAATAACTTATAAAATTTCTTCCATGGTGATGGATCTGTGGGAAATCATTCATTACAGGTGGAAAAGGTGTCATTGTTATCTCCTGTAACCTGTTCATTACTGAAAACTTAAAAAGTACGAAAGGTAGAGAGATGCAGAAAAATAATCACCGGAGCCCCACACTGTGGGTCCACTGCATTGCCATTAACAGATTTCCTTCAACTTTTTTCAGACTCACAATTTTTGAATTTATACTGCACACACAATTTGGTAGCCTCTCTTCTCAATTAAGGTAATAGCATAAGCATTTTACTTTTATTACGAAGATTGTCTTAAATTGCTGAATGATATTCCCCCATTTTCAGGGTTTCTTTCTATCTGGATTTAAGTTCTGCACACTTGTTTAATGATCGCATTCTCACTAAATTAGCTGTAGAATAAAGGGACAAAGGAAAGATAATATACAAATGAATTGTCATTAAAACCATCCTTCTCTGAGATGTTCCCTGGCAGTGAGTGCCAAGAGATCCAGAGTAGATTTCTGTGCCTTCCAGTTTAACTCACTCTTATTTTAATATTAAATATTCAGCTGATTGATAACTGTATCATTCTAGTAGGAAACAGAAATAATCAGAGCGGTGAATGACTCCATTGGTGTAGGGGAATGAAGCAAGAGGATTTCTGGAAGAGGGGACAGCTTTAATGTGTTTTAAAGGATGGAAATAAATTTCTAGGAGAGTGGCAAATAGACAAATCAAAGGCATGGCAGTAAGAAACAGGGAGGTGAATTTGGGGAATTATGTGTAGTGCCTGAAACACCAAGAGGGAAGGACAGGTGGTGGAAAGGAGGCCCAGAGAGGTGTGTGCAGTTGAGATCAGAGAACAGCAACCCTCAGTAGCCAGTGATCTGGAAGCCAAGGGCAGATGGGCTACCTAACTTAGCTGGGCCTGTCAGTATCATCCCAGCCTTCAGGTGCTGTCAAACTACCCAGTTTAAAAAATATTTTTATGTAGACACTTTTTAAATCCTCATGTCTTCAAATTTTGATTTAGTAAGTAATATGTTCTGCTTAGTTAGCAATAATTGTCTAGTATCTTAGTTTGTGTTCTCACAGAAGCAGACCCTAGGCAAGGATCTGGGGACAGGTAATTTACCTGTGAAGCGATCCCAGAAAGTACGAGTAGGGAGTGGTACAAGGATAAAGGGAAGAGAAGACAACCAGTACCATCACTATTGTGAGCATCTGGAGCTTCATCCCACCTGGGAACTCTGGGGCGTAACCGTGTCCCCGAGTCATCCCACCTGAAGGGCAAGGGAGCTGCGGTATGGATGTATACACAGACTCTGTGGGTCATTAGTCAAGGACTGCTAGGGGACAGTGGGTGGTTAGTTCCCTAACCACATCTGACCTGCTGTGTGTCCAAGCAGAGTGGGCTCTGGAAGCCAGTGAAAGACCTCAGGTAAAGAGGTACAGATGGAAGTCAGGCCAGCATGCACCGAAACAGGCTCAAGGGGGCATGTGTGGGTGAGGTGCTGGCAACTTCTACTATAGCTGGATAGTTTGTACTCTAGATATAATGTAACTAAATGAAATAATTTTAAAGTTGCTTGTGTCTATAAGCCTTTTTTTCTTTTGACAAATTCCATGGAATCTTAAAAACTATAGAGTCCAACTACCATTCTTGCCCAAACCTCTTAGAGTCCATGGCTGCAAATAGTTCATGTAGCCTTATTGAAATCCTGGTGACTCAAGACTCCTTCCCTTCCTCCCAAGGTTGCCCATCAAATCAAAACGCATCTCCTAATAGTCTGCAAAGACCTGTCTCTTATCCATTGGCCCTTGGCTGCATGCTGAGAAAATGTGAGTCCTCCTTTACATGGGGGTTCCTTCCCAACCCTGACTGTCAAAATCACCCAGGGGTCTTTGAAAGTGTACAGACTTAGGGTGTCTAGATCCCCCTCGAAGGCATCTGAGTAAGAATCTCTTGGGGTGGGACTGAAGAATCTGTAGAATTGTCCCAGGACGTTCTTGCAGGGCCAGTCCAGCTCTTGCCTGTGGATTGGATACTGGGACCGTTGCCCTCGACAGCATCCTTCAGTAAACTGTAGGCAGCTGTCGTAGCCATCTCAAGAGTTGCCTTCTCCAAGGGAAAGCTTCCTATTCCTTGCAAATCCCTAAATACATGGTTTTGAGTTTCTTCAACATTCTGTCCCCTCTTCTGAATATAGTTGTATCTATTTTACATTAAAATGTGTCACCAGTAGCTGAATATAATTGTGATCTGAGAGTACAGAGCACAGCAAAATTATCCTCTCTTGCCTTCTAAGCACTATAATTTAATTAATGTAGCCTCAGGTCACATTAGCACTTTTTGAGCCAATTAAACTGTGGATTCATGATGAACTCACCACTGACTACAGCCTCTAAATCTCCCTCTTTACTTTGGAAGTTGGACATTTATTTTAATTTGGTTTTGACTCAAGGGCATTATTTTATTGTTTTCCCTTTTCTTCAGCATTTTTAAATCCTAATTTCAACACATATCATAACACAGACATTAAAGAGATGGAGTTAACTGGATACGATGATCAGTTAGATATTGACCTGTGATTAAGATGAAATGTCAAGGGTTCTAGTTTGGGAAGCTACATGAAACTACTATTTATTAAGAATTATAGGAGATGAAGCAGTTAGAGGGTGGAGTAGATGTGATAAATTCAGCTTTAGTCATGCTGAGTTTTTGGTGCATCAGGGACAGATGCCTACTAGATAGATATGGAGCTCAGAAAGCAGGCTGGAAACAAACTTGGAGCCCACAGGTTCATAGGTGGTAGTTAAAGCTACTGAACTATTCCTCCTAGCTCAAGTTATTACAGATTTTGTCAATCTGTTTTAGTTACAATACAGTCATTGAAAAACAAATACAAGACTGCAACGTGGCTCTAAAAACTTCCTCCAGGCGGCCATTGATTACCCAGAACATATTTCTATATGAAACCCATTCAAATAGCATAAGAAATCTTATCAAATTTCTAAATGAGATTCAGATATGTTATTTCTATCTCATTCCCCTAATGTCCTAGATTAATAACCAGGTAAAAGGAGTGAGGTCTGACTTCAGGAACAAACCATTAGCAAATTATGTTTCTATTTACAATTCCTGTCACAAAGTTATTTGTTCATCCTTAAGTAATGCCTTTTGGCTGAAACAAGAGTCTTTGCACATGAATTGCATTCCAAGTTTTTGTAAATTGTTTTAAGATATTTGGCGAAGCAGACATAATTTCGATTAATGATGAGCACTCTTTCTCCAGGAAGAAACTTTTAGGAATAAGAACAGCAATGGGCCCTGGCTGGTGTAGCTCAGTGGTTAGAGCATTACCCCACTGAGGGTTTACTTCCCAGTCGAGGGCATGTACTTGGGGTGCAGGTTTGAGCCCCACCCTGGTCAGCTGGAGCAGGTGTAGATACAACCAATTGATGTTTCTCTCTCACATCTATGTTCCTCTCTCTCTCTCTCTCTCTCTCCACCCCTCCCTCTCTCCGCCTCTCCCACCCTCCCTTCCACTTTCTCTAAAATCAATGGAAAAATATCCTTGGGTGAGGATCAGCTACAACAACAAACCGATGAATTAATTTAGCCAGTAGGATAAGCCAAAACCATCTTAACAAAGGCACAACCTTCTCTTTCTCAGCACCCAGTCTCAAGTTGCTACGTGGTTAAAACAAGAGAGAGTATTTGGTGATTTGGGGGGAGAAATGGTGTCTGGGTTTAAATCCTCCTTCGGCCTGACTTCCAATGGAACAGGGCACCTGGACGGCGGCACCTTCAGAGCAGCAACCGCTTCCCGGTCAGGAATGGGCCCAGACTGTTCATCCCCGCGCTCCTGTCTGCCACATTATTCTCTGAGCATAAATCTTACCCTCAGGAATTTACGCGTGAAGGAATCTGATCGGGGAGCAGGCTGGGCTCACCAAGTGTCCCCTGCTCATTACAAGCAACTAAATACATAGGCACACCAAACAATCACGCTCATCAGAAGAATGCGGTGGGGGGCTTCCTAGACATCTCCAGTAATTACTGAGGGATTAGGGGAACCTAACCGCTGTGAAACTTGGCAGAGGCACATCAAAGTCAGCACAAATATCTGGGAGTCAGCCTTGGTGGCATTATTTTCTGCCATAATAAGCCTCTTCATGATTAATCAGAGATTGTTAAGCTGTTGGGAGCCCAATTCTCTGTGGAGACTGTGGAGTTAGGGGTAGGGTGCATTTTATTGGGGGCGTTTTAGTAGGGCACTATTTTGTTATGACACAATTCAGGGAATTATTGTAATCTTTGCCTCAGATTATTTGCTGGTGCACACTCATCCTGAGTTACTAATGAGGAGAATGAATCTCGCTGGCCCGCATGGGCGTTGTGCACACACCTGTGATCTCATTAGCACACGCACCAGCCAGGTGAGGATTCTCCCCACCGACAGCCTTCCTCCTCCTCTGTCAGCTCTAAGAGTCAGATGCCCAATGCCACGTCCACTTTATTCCCGCACACAGGCTGCTAACTCACTGTCTCTGGAACGGGGAAGGGTGCTAGCCCCTGACTCTCCCTTGGCATCCAGAGGCTCATACTAGAGAGTGAGGGCAGAGGAGGCTGAATTTCACCCTAGCCTGGATACGGAAGAATCCCCCTTGAGGTTTAACTGCACTGTGCTGGATTCTGCACCCTTCTTCCCAGAACCCCTTTCAGGAGTAAAGGACTCCCCCAGTGCCTAGGTGCTGCGAGTGCTCACAGATGGCAACCCTCAGCTAGTAGTTCTTTTGGAGGATTGCCGTGGCTAAAGAAAACTGCCTCACCAAAGGTCACGTCTCTTCTCACAGGCAGCCCACATTCAATTCAGTGACCGATCAGCCTAAGGGCTTAAAGGCCCAGCCCTCTGCCCCAACTCAGGACAACTCTAGAGGGCCATCCCAGCTCCAGGGCTCCCCCATGGGTCCCCTGAAGCTTACAGGGGGACTTCATCACAGCTAGCATCTCCCTCTGCCCAATCCGATTCCCTCCCCTCCCGTCCACAGGTGCAGTTCCCAGTCTTCCCTGATGAAAGCCCTGCATGTTGATCTCCATCTCAGAGTCTGTGTCCCAGGGACCCACACAACTTTGATGCGTGCAAATTAGCTTTCTTTTATGTAGTTTCATTTATCGTACCCCAGTTTGTTCCAAAAAATCACTTAATTCAGGTCGAGGCAAAGGCTAGGCTAAATAAGCAAAATTTAGTGGTATTGGTGCCACTTTGGGGACTGGGCTTTGGCTGATAATACATATGGCAGATCATCAGAATGATCAAGGGAGATGAGGAAGGCTTTTAACATAGAGGTTCCCAGGCCCTCTTTCTTAACAGGACTCTCCAATAGTCAGGTCTGGGGATCTGCATTTGTTCAAAGCCTCCTGGTATTCTGAAGTGCAGTCTTGTTTCACAATCACAGCTCTAGGTCATCCTGGCATGCTGACTTATTTTGGAGAACTCAAGGTATCAAGCCCTCAAACTGGCTCTTCCGGTGCCCTGACAGAAATGTGACAGTTATTAATAATTTCAAAATGGATCACTTGTGTTTTCCTCTTGGCTCCAGGAGAAATGTACCTCTGGGAAAGTTTCCAGGGCTTTTTTAGGTCTGCCCTCTAACAGATATCCGGGTGTAGCCAACAATTGATATGTGCTCCAGACCTAGGAGCTCTAGTATCCAGCTTGACTCTGTGCTGTGCTTAGAGAAAGAATACATTCTTGGGCCACGGAGGAGGCTGGGAACTTGAAGCTGTGGGCCCACTTTTGCCAGCCAAGATGTTCAGTGAGCCAAAAGACATGCACAAGCTCTTGGGAACTTTGTCCAGCCTTGGGAGGCCTTCTCAAGCTTTGCCAACATGAAGCTGCCCCTGGAAGTCCACTGGAGAGGAAGCCTGGGCATTGTGTTAGGTATTAAGAGAATGCTTCGTCCCCTGACAAAGGTGTGTCTTTTTGGTGGAGATCAGTCAAATGCTCAGTTAGGTCAAATGCTCACCCTGGTGTTTTGGGGAAATCAGTGAAGATTGCAGATGTCTTTCAGGGCTTACTTAGGACTCTCTCAGCACGACTACAGCACCATGTCCAACACTACCCCCACCGCTATCACTACTACCCCACCCTCACTTCTTTGCCTGGAGCTCAGTTGCATAAGCTCTTTATTTGGAAGCCATTAAAATTAATCCTTGCCTAAGGAGAATGAAGACTTTGGGGCTAAATGTCTAAGGAGGAATTTTAGTCACTACGGCAGGACACGGGGAGATTATTTCCAGTTTACCTTTTGGTCATATGGAAAAAGATATCACCTCCTGTGTCTAACTCTGAAGCTTTCCCAAGGATGGCAGGCGGGTGTGCAGGACACTGACTTGTGACAACCAAGAGAATTCACCTAACAGGTCTCCAGTATAGGGGTACAGTTGAGCAAGGGCCTAGTTGCTGCATTTTGAAGTCCATCGCTTTGTTTGCATTAAGGCCATGCCTTCCATGGGCTCTCTTAGCAATGGACTAAGGGTGACAACGATACAAAGGCAGGCTCTTCTGGGAGATACAAAGCTCCTCTGAAAGCCAGCTTTGGTTTGAGGACTCCCAGCTGCCTTGCAGAACCTCCCTTAGGTGGCATGGCAGTGAGGGATGCTTCCGCCCAGTCTCTCTCCTGCTCCCTTCTTACTGAGGGATCAGATTGGCATGGCAGCCTGACAGCCCTTCCAGATCTCTCAGCTTTGCCCCATTTTCTCTCACAGGCACTTCCTCTAATAAAATCCTTGTATATTTAATCACTTCTTGGCTTCTTCTTTTCCAAAACCCAGATTAATGAACTAGTCATCTGTCTTAGCTGCCAATATTTGAGTATTTATTAATTAGCTTCTTCCACCACTACCACCCCCCATCTCAGAAGAGTTCAAAACAGTCCTTTTTATTAGAACAAAGGGTCATGCACTCAGGGAGCCTCAGAGACAATTTAGGGTAAGAAATAACAACCACCAAATGGTAATAATAAAATAATAATTACAATATCTTTAATGATTTAAAAAAACATTCCTATGTATCATGGATTTACTCTTCCTAACTCTACTCCATAAGATAGGGGGAAAGGGAAGAGCAACTGGTGTTTATGGAGCACTTACCACATGCCATGCATTTGCCTCATAATTTTCATAAAAGGAATGAGTGTCAACCCAGGTCAACAGATGAGGAATCCAAGACATGGGAAGGTAATGTAATTAATCCAAAGTCATACCACTAGCGAGCCAGTAATCAAACAGCATAGTAGGATTTCCAAATCTGTGCAGTGCCTACTTGTTGGGAGTAAAATAAGGACATCTATTCCAGCCTTTTGACTTTAAGGTGGAGAAATGGAGTTAGTTGCCTTAGCAGCTAGGCACACACTAGGGGATTGCCTAGTTGATAAGCCAAGGGTGACCCCTTTGTGTTTTCCTAAGTGTCTCTGCAACAAACAATTGTGGAAATGGACTGTTACAGGCTCTAAACCAGAGCAAATGCTCCAGGCTTCCTGTTGAGCAATTGCCAGGACCGATGATTAAGCCTGGGTGAGCAAGAAGGAAGATAAGGGGCTGACTTGTCAACATAGAAAATCCAAGAAAAAGACAAATACTACAACCTTTCTCTGGAAGGCAAAGCATAGTTGCATCCTCATGAATCACCAGGACATCCTCTAAGGCCTCTCGGTCCCATCCCTCCTGCCTGATAGTGAGCCCCTTTTCTCTCTTGCTTGCCCAGATGCTAATCCGAATTTGCTTGAACAAGTTTGAGGTAGGGAGAATTTGGGAAGAGCGACACAATGCTAATTGTCATGGGTCTTACTCCACTCTGGGATGGCTCTGCCTCCCTTAACAGGTGGAGGGCCTCATTCAGCCTAGCAGAAAGTTCAGTTCCTGGAGAAACTGGCTTCCAGAGATCTGGGGGAGGTTTTAGTCTACTTGTCACATGAACCTAGTTTAAGAGGTGGTCAGGGTACTTAGGAATGACTTCTAACCTCTCTTTGGAGTCAAGGTACTCTATAACAACAACAAAAGTCAAGCTATAGAAACTCTTAGGAAGGTTCTACTTTTGCTATTACCAGAAGAGAACTTGGAATGAGAAGAAAATTATGCCAGTGTCTTTTGCATCCTAGAGTCCTTTCAATTCCCAGCACATCACATCATGTCACTCTAGTCTCCAGAGCAGGGACCAACATACTTTTGAATGCATATCACCCAAAGTTAAATTGAGCACAGATCCTCAATTTTTATGTCTTTACTTGTATGTATATTTACAAATTATATAAATATGCTATTATCATTTGCTAATACTTCAAGACACATTATACATATAATTGTATCAAGGTTTATACTTCACGAGAGTAGATATAAATCTATCTTCAGAGAGTCTTTTATCATTTGTAATTTTTTAGCTGACCTCTTATTTGATTTAATTAGATCATCTTGCTTATGTATTATAAAAGGGTTGCTCATTCTTTGAGTTAAAGGAGTATAAGCTCAGCTATTTTCTCATTTTCATTTGTACTTCGTTAATACATAATATCTTCTGTGAGGCAATTTTTAATGGGTCTCTCATATTTTTTTGCATGTTTTGTGAGCAGGGGCTCTGCCAGCTTTCATTCTGGACTATCTTTTCGAGGATGTTTGTATAACAAACAGCCTTGCAGCATAAAAATAGGGGCTCCCTCTGGAGCAGAGAGCAGGTTTGTTGCTGTCTAATATTATAAAGATAATGTCTTCTTTTGGAGCAAAGGTTGTGCAGGTTTGTGAATAATCCCATTATAATAGATTTGGGTTCCTTCACTGAGGTTTTTTCAGCTGTGACACAAGCACAGTGAATGTGCAGCATCTACTTGGGCTGTCCACCAGTGGCAGTGTGGGACTTGGGGTGCCAGGTGGCCTGGACAAACACGAGGCACATGCTGCCTATTGTGCCATGAGTAATAAAGTCCTCTGTCTCTGACCCAGGAGTCTCGCATCTTCTGCCATCATTCATGAAATGTGGCAAATTATCTTGTTAGCTTGCAAGTAGGATAAAACCTCAGACCCCCCATCATTTTTGACAATATTTTTAAATACATTTTTTCAGTAGAACAGGAATCTTTTAAAATCATTTGTCTGTTTTATGAGTTAATTTGGTTAAAACTAGATAATTTTGCCAAATTCACCTAACTGCACACACCCTAACTCATTTCAGCACATTGACATGAAGACCCGTGCAAGGGCCCACTGCCCACCTGTCCCTGTGCTGAGCCCATCCTTTCCTCAGCATAGCTCACCTGCCACCGAGGTCACATGGACAGTGACACACAGACTGAGGTAGGCTATGGGCCAATTCATATATTAAGCATTTATCAAGCTAATTTTTTTTCTTTGTAGATGAAATACATGTATCAAAAAAAATCACAATGTCTTCTTCTCACACTCTCAAAGAATGACCTTGGTAGCCCCATTTAGAGACCACTGCCTCTGAACCATCTTCACCATCATTGCATTAGTAGCCCTGTAATATTTATCAGACACTTAGGATGAACTAGTCACAAACTAAGCACTTCAAATGAAGTGTTTTACTTACTTCATATTTATTGTATTTGAGCACTACAATATTTGTTTTACATGTAGTTTAACTGTGGCTTAGATGCATTAAGTAACTTGTTTTTAGAATTCTTACCCAAGGATATTTTTTCCATTGCTTTTCAGAGAGTGGAAGGGAGAGAGAAAGAGAGAGAGAGAAACATTGATGTGAGAGAGACACATCGACTGGTTGCCACCCTCATGAGCTCCAACCGGGGCCAGGGATTGATCCTGCAACCAAGGTATTTGCCCTTGGCTGGAATCGAACCTAGGACCCTTCAGTCCACAGGCCTGCGCTCTAACCACTGAGTAAAACCGGTTAGGGCACATTAAGTAACTGTTCACAAAACCAAGTGGATAACAGCCTCTGTGGCCACAGCCTGAGCTCCAGCACTGCTTCTCTACTTCACAGACAGTGAGATTGAAGGCTAAGGTAGCTGAGTGACTAGCCCCTACCCAGCACCAGTTCCTATGGTGGCAGTGCCTTCCTTGTTAGGATAACATAGGATAGGCCTTCCATCTTCTGAAATAACACTAGAAGAAGACATTTAAATATGCTCTTTGTTTCTGTGTTTTGAATATGAAGTTTGAAATTTTGCTCCTTATGGATTTTGGGGGAGAGTGGATGGGCAGGTTTGGGATAAGAGACTTGGATTAGTTTAGGAAACAAAAAGAAAGGATAGCCTGTCAAATTATTCTATCACATTCAGGGACATACTCATGCAAGATCAAATACATACTTGCACGGGAAACAATTAATCCAACTGGTTCCACGGTTTAGATATGATAAATCACCCTCCTCAACAGAGACTCCAGCAAGTCAGCCACGTCGGATCCGAGCTCTTGAGCACTGTCACACTTCATGCCTGCTGGTCTTTAAAAAGATTGATTATGCAGACATCTCTGAGAAGACCACCACTGTGCTCCATCACTACTTTCTGTGTTCAAAAAACAATATTTCAATTTAACAGAACACAAGGGAAGTTTCAAAAACTACCAGGCAATCTCCTGCTCTGAAGTTTTAGAGGCAAAAAAATCACCCAAGCTTCCAGAAGTAGGAAGAGTGCTTGTGTATATGGGGAGTGGGGAGACCAGGGGAAGGTGGAAAGAAAGGGGAGAGGAGAAACATGGGTTTTATAACAGAGGAATTTAAACATATGTGGCAGTTTGTTGTACAACTTAACCATAAAACACTGCTTGTTGTATTCCATGGCTATATCCTAGATGGAAGTCTTTCTAGAAGTTACTAAATATGTATTCGCTGGAGGCTGAAAAGGCAGGTGGCAGGGAAGGGTCCTGAGGATGGATGGGGAAGACGGAAGGCGGGCAAAGGACGTGGGGCTGGGCGGCAGCAATCAGACTGCAGGAACCACATGCAAGTCTTTCTTACTTTCTTTCACATCATTTGGAAGCCCTGTGATATTTCATTTACTGGCTGATCCTGTCTTTGCCATTCAAGAAGATTCCGGCTCATGGTCGTTTTCTGGTTCATGGCAGTGCTATAAATGCAGACGCAATGGCCACGCATCTGCCTCCTGAGGCTGTCTCACAGAAAGATGGCTGCATATTTCTGGGCCTTTTGTGGAGGAGGAAGCAGAATGTGAGAAAATATATCAGGATAAATAAGCCAACTCACCTGTAATCTGTGGAAATAGAAGGCAACAATTTTCCTTGACCACTGGATAAGGAATTTTGAAATTAGTGAATAGAATAACTAGAAATTTTGAATTTTTTAAAAAATTCTTAGAATAAAGTCTTTTAAAAATTCCTAATTTATATCAAAATGCTTTCATCTTAATTTAGAGACAAGCATAATGAGATCATAGGAGTGGCATCTAGCCCAGCTTCCTCATTTTACATAAGAAGACACTTAAGCTCAGAGACATGAAGGAATTTATCTGAGGTCACACAGCATGCCAGGGCCAAAGCCAGGTCTGGAACCCAGGGATGAGAATGAACCATCTGGTGTCCTTTTAAAATGCAAATTTTCCTGAAAGGATCAGAAATAATTCTTTCATATCTCACTCCAAAAGAGTTTTCCCCTTGGCAAGAGAAAGGTAGACAGCTGAAAATCTTTAAATTCTGGAGAGTTAGAATGCACAGAACAGGTCAATAAAAATCTGAAAATAAACTGTTCTTTTATACCATTGTCCAGAAAAATACCATCCACAAAGTTATTTTCTCAAAATCCTGCTGTCATTATGTCACGCTTCTGCTCAAAAATCCTCCGCAGGCTCTATGATCACCTACAGAATAAAAAGCAAAGCCTTAACTGCACCAGAACCAGCTCCAGGTTTCATGTCCACTCCCCTTCAGAGGCACTGACTTTGTGCTGGCATTTTGAAGACATGAGGGGACACAGTGGTAATGCCAAAAAGATCCCTTCCCTCACAGGGCTCACACCAATAAGGGGAACAGTGACCAAGTAGAGAAGTGAATGGACAAAATAATTATGTCTTACGTTGGCTTATAAGAAAGCAAACAACCTAAAGTAAAGAGAGTAGCTGGTGGTGGGGAGGGAGCTACCTTATCTGGAAATGACATTAGAGCTGACATCTGGAGGCAGTGATGAGCCAGCCCTATGAAGAGCTAAGGAAAGAACTGGCTGAACGGTGAATTGTAGTTTCCTCAACGGGATAGCTGGCGGATGCCTGCCTGCCTTCGCTTCTTCGTTAATGCCATTTCCACTGTTGGAAATGCCTTTCCCCCCTTGCCTAGACTGACCCGTCCCATTTGAAGCAATACTGGATGGCGGTTACAAGTGTGGGTTCTGGGTTAGATATGTGTGTGGTTCTCTCGTCACCACCTATGAGCTGGGTGGCCCTGGGCAAGTCAGTTCACCTCTGTGAGTCTCAATTTCCTCATCTTTAAAGTGGAGATTAGAATAAAACCTACCTTAGGGGGTTACTATGAAAATTAAGTGAAATATTTCATATAAGACACTTAACATAAAAAGTCAATAAAAGTTGGTTATAAAAACCAGTAAATATTGTTTATTATTTACTTTTCAAGAGCCAGCTCAAATCACTTCTCTATAAACTTTCTGGACAACAGTCCAAAGTTGTACTTATTTCATTGGACTTCTTATCTTTTTGGCCCTGGATCCCTCCCACAGCCCCTGTAGTTTTTGTAACATTCTCTTGTTACATCTTCTGTGTGTCTTTTCTGGAAAATTACTGTGCTTTTAAAATAAAGGCAAATGTGGGGCTCCTTCTGAGAAATGAGTGTATGACATGAAAGGCATCCAATAACCAAAGTACATTCTGTTTACCTCCAGCTCAGACTGGAAGCCTTCTTATTTTTTCAAGAAAAACGTGATCATAAGTATCATTTGATGCAAGGAATAGTAGAACATTAGCTTTGTGATGGAGTCAGTTCTGGGCTGTAAAAAGGTGTCCCTGTAAGAGGCCTTGCTCTTTCAACCAGCCCCACAGACTGTCAGAAAGGAGGGTCCCATGGCCCAACCTCTGGGTTCCTGAGTCCCCTCCTGCTTTTTACATCGCTCCCACCAGCTTTCCTCCCATAAGTAACATTCTCACCACCTCACTTCCCATAGATACCACCTCTTGTGCTTACCCATAAATTCTTAACTCCACTTCTTGCCTTCATTAGTACTCAGTATCCAATGTGAAATCAGTCCCAGAAAGGAGTGATAGCCCTTAAAGACACAGAACTTGTTTATCTTTTTTGAAGGTTAAGTAAAGACCTCAGGAACAAATGGCCTGCTGTCCTCTCCTGAAAAGAAGATACAGGCACTTTCTTTCTTCTTTGAGATTATATACATCCACATGCTCTCTTTCCCCTTAAACACAATGGGCAGAATATTGGTTTTAAGAGTGGAACTCGGTGACCTAGCTCATAATCTTAGCTCAGTCACTTATAGCTGTGCAGCCTATGGCAAATTATTTAACTTCTCTGCTCCCTGTTTTTTAAATGGGGATTGTAATGGCACCTACCTCACAGACATGGTGCAAAGTGCTTCAAATGGTGCCTGGCACAGGGCAAGCATGCAGTAAATGTTAGCTATTACTATTAATGTAGCAAAAGGAACAAACAAAACCAGACAGTTTTTGTTTTCAATTACACTGAGTTTGATCAGGATACAACTAGGAAAAATTAGAAAAACAGACAACATTTGTTCTCATAGCCTTTCCAGTTTTTATTTGAATCCTCCCTTACTTCCGCCTTTCCCCAGCTCCCCTCCTCTGTCCCCTTCTTGGCCAAAGCCCCTCCAGCAGCACCCCACCTGGGACCACCTCCCCCAAGCCTCAGATCTGACTGTCCCACTTCCTTCTTCACCACATCTCTCCTCCCCTTTGTCCTTGTCTCTAGGGCTTTTGCTAGCATCTGATCAACTAATTTGTGCCAAAATGTTAATCACTCTTGGTTTAAATCAATTGTTCTCAGCGTTTTTAATATCTCCACACCGTGCACATGAAATGCATAATAAATCTCCATTTGTAGCAACACCCTTCACCACCCCAGTAATCTTGGCTCAGTGTGGGAAGGGGGCATGTAGTTCAGAAAAGCATCTTCCCCCCAGAAGGGTTTCACCCCCAGCCCCTCATGACTTTGAGAATCACAGCAAGTGCTGCTTCCCAGATTTGTTTTTCGCCAGGTACCTTCAATGACTTAACCCAAATAATATCCAATAATGAAAATTAAGGTTCTACAGCAGAGCCATATTTAAGGCCTAGAAGGAGTTGTTGTTGGGGAACTTGGGAGAAGGCATATTTGATCACTTTTTAAATTATACATGCAAACTATTCTCTCCATCCATCTCTAAAAAACAAGTAACTGGCCTCTTTGTCCCATTTTCCTCTGACTTTTAAATTAAATGCTAGACTGGCTCTTCAAGGTCATTCTCTACTAGTGTCTTTAGAGCTGGCCCTGGGAAGAGGGCAACATCTTTGTATAGAAGTAGCAATAATATGAAAACTGGCTCTCTTCTTATTCAAGGTAATGTATTAACTGTTCAATAAAGGAAGCCTTCTTGCCACTGAAGACTCTGGCTGGCCTGGAGGGCAAGATTGGCTGGGAAAGACTAAATGGGCTCTCTGCTTCTATTCCTTAGGCCAACCAGGGCAGAGTGACTGCCTACATCCTAGTATTGGTGTCCCGGTCCAGGGAGTCCTTGATATCCCCAAATCCCAATCCCCATTAGATGACCCTAAAATGCAAATTTCTCTAGGAGGAAATACAGCTCATGCTATTTAGTTCCTATTTGGTTGAGTAGTACTCTGCTGTGGGAGATGAGTGAAAATTACCAGATCAGATCCAACTTCAAGTATTTAATTCTGTCTCCAAAAAACCATCTATGATGATTAATATTTTGGCATCAAAATGATGTCTAATTTGATCTGGGTGATGGTTACATGGGTATTGCTTTAAAATATCCTGTAAATGGTACGAAGTGTGTGTGGGTGTGCCTGTGTCTGTGTAAATAGGTGAAACTACTAGAACAGTGATTTGCAAACATTGCCATGTATTAAAATTAGTTTGCATTCCAGACCAATTACATGAGATTCTCTCAGGCATTAGTGTTTTTAAAGTTTCCCAGTTGATTCCATTGTGCTGCCAGTTTGAAAACTAGAATGGTACAAGAAAGGGATCTATTGGGGAAAAACAAACAAAAGGATTTCATTCCCAGTGAAGACTTATCTTTAAGATCCTTTTTAGCTCTAAATTTCTATGATTAAATAAATATTTGTTGCTTTACAAAAGGAAAAATACATCTGTGAAACTTTCTCTCCCACCTGACAGTTTCAAAAATACAAACAAACAAAAAATATTTTGGTTTAGAAAACATCGTCCCTAGGCTAGAAACTTTGAAACTCACCAAACACAAGTTCTGAGAATTTCCCAATTTTCCTATGGGCTGGCCTTGTGTAGTCTAATGCAAATATTTTTAGATGTGCATTTGATTTGTCCAGGGAAGATTCCCTAATATGGACAGGCAAAGACTAAAACCTAGAGGCCAGATGGAAACCAAATTTCCTGGCTAAGTGTTGAATTCTGCCTGTTGCATTAACATTGATGGAGGTCCTGGGATACAATCTACGCTGCTGAAGCATCATTAATTTCAATTAGACGCAAAGTCTTTGTAGTGGATTGCTCCAGTGACAGTCATTTTTGGATGTCCTGCTAGCACCACCCCTCCCTCCCAAGGATACTGCTAATGGAGTTTTAGGTCCTTTTATCTCAACAGAAGCTTTATTAAACCTCCTCCCATCTGTAAGTACCTGTAGCCGCCCTGCTCCCTCTTAATTCATTTTCTGTGCTGCATTGAAAAATATTTGGAATCTCTGCAAGAACAAATAAACCTCTGAACTCCAGTACACATGTCATCTGCCAAGGCCCGCCCCACAACTCCAGACTGTCCCCAAGCACAGCTGAAACAGCACCAAAAAGCATCAGTGTTTCCTGTAATCCATTACCAGAGACACTGCTCCAGACGTGCGCGCTCCCATTTCAGCCACGACAGGCATCACCTTCCCTCCTGCAAGCGGGGCAAGGGGGCAAGGAGATTTTCAAGGTCCAGATGTGTTCAAGAACAAGTGCAGTCACTTTAGCTCCCAGGGTTCAGCACTAACCACTCCTCGTCTGCTTCTCTTTCTCTTCTTTATTTTCACTTGTTGGTTGGTGAAGACCTTGTAGAAAACACAATTGAAAGTTCTTACATGAACTAGCTGTGCATCCTTGGGCCTTAGCAGCTGCTGAGAATTCCTCAGCACTCTCTACTTTTCTCTGGTTCTGTTCTAATGAGCATATGAGGTAAAACAAACGGACAAACAAAAATGGGTTATTTCCATTACCACAGGCACCCTCTGACTCAGCTCTCTCTTGACAGCAAGCTTGTGACTCTAAAGAAATGTAGGCAGCTTTGCCAATACTGGATGGAGGCGACTCCAGCTTAATCCAGGAACCAGGGAGACCAAGGACTCAATAGATGAGTGCAACATACACTTCCCACTTTCCGTGAAAACTGTCAGAAACCAGAAACACTGGGGACGCTTCTCCCTCTCGTAATTACTTGGGAAGGAATGTCATAGCCTCAAGCATAA
Source organism: Miniopterus natalensis (assembly GCF_054644295.1). Lineage (NCBI taxonomy): Eukaryota > Metazoa > Chordata > Mammalia > Chiroptera > Miniopteridae > Miniopterus > Miniopterus natalensis. The sequence goes on from NC_142081.1 coordinate 44,216,942, forward strand.
TTAACAGCATTTTAATTCATTCTCTCTTTTTAGGCTGTTCGCATACTTGCTATTGCAAGAATGAGCACAGAATTATGGTGTGTTAACTTTTTAAAATGAGGCCAAAGATACTGAATTATAGCCATCCTCATAAGGAACCTTGCTCTCAGCTTAAACACAGGCTGGGAGAAAGCATCGTATACCTGTGATGAAATGTGTGCGGGCCTGTTGTAATCTTGTGCACCCCAAATGACATACAAGCGGCATTTAGCTATGCTTATCTGAGGTATGCATGCTCGTTTTCTGGCCGGCAGGGAAAGAGTTCACAGATACGCCGCCCACTGACAAGTTGCACAGTTAGCCACCGGGCCGGATGGTGCTCTGCGGCCTGCCCTCCCTCCCCGCCCGCTTTTTCACTAGGCCAGGGCATCTCCCTACCCGCCCTGGCACCCATGCCCACCCTCTCCAGCCCAGGTTTTAATGAGGAGGAGACGTTCCTCTGTATTGGCTTGTGAAAGAAACTGCATGTGAGTCCATAAGGAAAATGTGACAATCTCCACAATCTCCTTTCTTGAAACGTTCTCAATTTTCGTGGATATATTTCCCTCACTTTTAAAACACAAGAAGACACACACCTATACACTCACACAGGCACACATTGACTTAACAGAAGCAACTGGTTCTGCCCATCTTTTAATTTCATACTCTGTGGTAATGAGGTATTTCAAACAGAAGCAGTAGAATGCGAAACTGACATTGGTTGAAATTTAGGGCATCCTGCTCTCCTATACATTATTCCTTGCTTCTGAAATATTCATAACCACTTAAAGATGATTTATAGATGCATATGTAGAATTGTATCCTGATAACAAGAGCTTTATATATTTTAATTTTTCAGAGTATAGGTATGTTTGGTAGTAATTGGAGACCAAAATGCAGCAAATATTTGTATGTGTTAATTATGTAATATAAATATAAATATATACATACATACACACACACACACATATATATTAGCCAAAGCTCTACAATGAGAGATACCATGTCAAAAGGCAGTAAACTGTCAGGAATCTATGAATATAAATAATTTTTGGCAACAGAATATTATCAAGGCATTCTTAACTACATTTGGCATTTTTGGAGCAAGAAAAATGCTGGGTTTTCATTAAACTGCAGCACAAAGGGAATGGAGAATTTGGATCCTGTATGGGAATGTCCTTGAAATGAATAGATTGCGTAGAAAAGTTGAAATCATGCAAAATGCCCACCCCCATCCCCTGCATAAGAAATCTCAATTCATTTTTAAGTGCCCAGAAATTAACAGAAAAATATAGTAAATAATTAAGAGTATGTTTAAATGTCATATACAGCATTATTCCTAATGAGAGTGAAGTTCATGAAAGATTCATCCATTTCTTATTCATGTAAAATATCAAGATCAAATAGAGTGAAAAACTCTATTTTTGTGATCTGTCTCAATTGTGTACATTCCTATTTGATTGTAGAAAAATTACAGATGATATTTAGTGATTTACTGCTAGAAAAATATCTTTTTTCAATGATGCATGCTAAGGTTATATAGCAAATTGAAATTATAAATGATTCTTATTATGAAACACACAGGCCATATTTTTCCTGATTTTAGGTGCCAGGATATCACCCCAGGTACCTCATTTAAGCTAGCCAATCTGTGCTAGTCTCGGAAAAGAAGAATGCATTTCTGGGAAATTCGCCATTTGAAATTCCAATGGTTGCTTATCCCCTTCTGAGGCTAATGGTGCCAGTTCATAGGAAAACGGGGCTTCTTGGCTGGCCAGAAGACATAGCTCTTTCTCCAAGCTGCTGCAGGATCAGGGATCAACTCTGAGACACTCATTGTCCTGGAAAATTAGTGTATTGTGAGCTTTCTCATACTTGGCATCCAAGAATATCGTCCATGTTGCTTGTTTTCTGATCCCCAGGAAGGTGCCGATGACAGTTTTGAAGTCAGCGTGTGCTAATTCCCAACATGCTCCTATTGTAAAGAACTTGAGGTCTGGCTGGCTTGTGGGGAGACTTAGGAGAGGAATTTCTTAAGACAGAGCCAACGGAGAGGGCTGGCTACAGCTTTTAGTCATATTTTTAACCCCCCAGCCTGCCTTATCTCCCAATGCCAATGATAAGGTACATTAATTTTGGGTTATTCTCTCCGTCTCTTCGTGTTCTCTTGGGCCCTGTGCTCGACGCCTGCAGCCGCTGCTGGAAAATGCACCGTTAGGAAAGGCCCCCTCCTCGCTGAGCCTGAACAGCACGCCAGCTTTGGCCAGAGACAGAGCGGCTCAGCACCTCCAGACAGGATGCCCTTAAAACAACAGTTAGGCTGTTAGAAGGAGTAGTCAGATTTGCAGACACCATCTCGAATCTAATTTTCTGCAGAATGCAAGACCTAATTTTCACTTATGAACTACACTTTTTTCCTCCAAACCCTTCTGAATGCGACATTCAAAGCCTTTCTACCTAGAATTGCTGGAGCAGAGTATGCTAGATGAAAGGAATTGAGTCAAAGGGAGAAAGGTTCTGGAGGAGAACAATGATTTAGAGAGATCGGTGGAGAGAACAGTAAAAGAAAGCAGTGTAGACTAGCATTCTCTCCCTACGCAAGTGGTATCTCCTCCTTAATTATAAACTCCAAGCTGCTCCGTGACTGCCAGCAACAGTCTCCCTTCCTTGTGGCAATGATGTTCATCTCCCCTACCCCAGTTCTCCCTTCACAACATAATAATACAGATGTTATCATTGATAACTCTTATCTCTTTGTACCAGGCTGTATATATGTTATCAGTAATTCTTGCATGGACCATTCAAGGGAGGTTAAACTTTCCTCTTTTTACAGGTAAGAAAACTGAGACTCCGAGAAGTTAATAAATTTACTAAGACCACAGAGCTAGTGGGTGGCATAGTTGGTTTCAAATCAAGTTGGTTTCAAATCCAGCCTGTCTGAACCCAGCCTGTTATCTTAATACGTTACTCATGCCCATCTAGTGGTTCAGATAAAACCTTCTTGAGTCTCGCTTCCTCTCTCCATTTCTGCTCCATAGCAGCAGCTCAGAATCCCCCAAACCCGAGACCCAAATCTAGACCTATCCGATGCCAGAGCCTCACTATTTTCCACTAAATTTGTACTGTCCAATACAGTAGCCACTAGCTTCATGTGGCTATTGAGCACTTAAAATGTGGCTACTCCAAATTGACATATGCTCTAAGTATAAAATACAGATTTTGAATTCTTAGTATGAAACAAAGAATGTAAAATATCTCAATAATTTTTACATTGATATCGTGTTGAAATGAAAATATTTTAAATATATTAGGTTAAATACAATACATTATTAAAGTGAATATTGACCACTTCTTTTTACCTTTTATAATGTGACTCCTAATCCACATAAAGTTACATATGTTTGTGGTTTACACTGTTTTTCTATTGGGCAGCACTGCACTAGATGGTACAGTGTCTTCATGGAAGCGTATAGTGAGAAGCTGCTGCCAGCTACTCCAGGAACTTTACAAACACCATTACTCCAGGCCCTCTGAACCTGGCAGTCCCACCCCCAGTGGCCTACCTGCTCCTTTCCCGTGGAAACACAGTGGCAAGTTTTGCCCTCCTGCCACATGTCAGCCCTCTCGCTGTTTATAGACAGCTTTACTTGTGCCTGAGCATACCGACACCGATACTTGGTAATTTAGCTGGAAGTGTGGTGCGCTGGCTCATAACTCAGATTTCAGAGTCAAAGTAGACCTGGGTTCAATTGCTGATCCCATCAATTGATAGCTGTTTGACCTTTGGCAATTTTCTAACCTCTATAAGCCTCACTTATCTGTAAGTTTAAGGATACTCCCAACCTTAAAGGGCTGTTGTTTGGAGCATTAAGTGAAAGAATATAAAGTGCTTGCTATTGTATCTGCCCTTCAATAAATGGTACTTGTATATTTTACTCTGGTAAAATCAAAGGAAAAATTTTTAAAATCCATTAGAATGCCACACATACTGATCACAGGCACTATGCTTTTAAGGCCTCATTTAGAGTCTTGCAAAATGCTAAGTAATGATATTGGCCCTTATATTTTAGGACAGAATCATCTGCTATTGAAATTTTGCCACATGATCCCTTAAAGGGTCATTTGAGGTAATTCAGAAAAGGGATGCATTCCTTATTTCTATTTATGTCCTATTTTCTGTTATATTTCCTTATCTAATTTCTCCCTTCTGTCCTATTGAAGTCGGTGCTGAGAATCAGCACCCCACGAGAGCATTACAGCAGGGGAGTGTAGGATTCCACAGCCAACTGCAGATAAATATTTGAAGGCACAAGAGAAGAAAAGGGTGACGAGAACACTTATCACACACTGTGCAGTCATAAAAGCATCAGAAACGCTGCCACAGAACTGGCCCAGCCGTTCCGCCAGCTCAAGGTTCTGTCCCTGGCACCCAAGGCCATCCTTTCTTAAGTCACCTTGAAAGTTTGGGTCTGACACAAACAACTTTGTTTCTCCCTACTACCCTAGTAAGCCCGTTAATAGAGGATAACATGTGGTTTCAAAAAATTCCTGAGTGTGTGTGTGTATGACCGTGTGTGTTAGCGAGTGTGAGTGTGTGAGTGTGTGTGTGCGAGTGTGTGTGTGAGCATGTGTGTACGACCGTGTGTGTTAGTGAGTGTGTGCGAGTGTGTGGTGTGGAGAGAGAGAGAGAATCTGTTGGACCTCTTGAAATCACTCTGTTGTTTGAACTTACACTTTCCTTTCGCCAGGTCTTCCTCAGTCCTATGAGTAGCAAGCCCGGTTACCTATTCCCTTAGTCCCTTCAGATGTCTTCCTCCAACCTTCTCCATGGTGGTTACATTTTATTGAGGCCCAGTGACCAGAACTGCTTTGGGTGATGGGACACAGTGTGGCACTTGACTTTCCCTGTCAAGCATTCATTCCTGTGATGATATCTAGGATGTAGACCTCCTTCTGGGCCCTTGCCCATTCATCCCACAGCTCCAGTCTACAATAATTTTTATACAGACTTTACAGATATACAAATAGTAAATACAAACATGGGTCTTGTAGTTCTATAAGTATACAGAGGACCTTGTATTTACATAATCTTTTTGTAGTGTATTTCCAAATTCCTAACTCAATTTAAAGTGTCATTGCTGTCAACCTTTCTTAATGGACATTATTCCCTAATTACATTGTGCTTGCTTACCTTCAGGGGGTTCAATAAAATAAAGTGCCTTCATTTATGTATTATTAGGGTTTTAATTCCCTTGTACCACCTTCAATTAGCCCATTTTCTGTCTTTATTTATTATAGACTTTTAAACTCTGATACATGTGTATCATGATTGGAGATTTTGGAAACATACTATGACTCTCGACTTCTGAGTTGTCCCAGCGGTAAAGTAGATGTGCCCAGTAAGCCTTCTCCTAATATCCTATTAAAATACTCCAAAAAATACATAAAAAGACAGAACCTGGTGACAGAATTATCAACTAAACCTGCCGAGGTCGGAGGTTTACATTAACTGAGTCACTGATGACAATGAAATGAGAAGCCCATTGAAAGACTACGCACCACAATCCACCCAACCCACCCCCCCGAACCAGAGCGGGCGGGTACTTGCTCAGGAGGCTGTGCTCACACAGCGCTGTGCCCAGGGAAACTGGGAGCCGCAGCCCGACTAAATACTGACTTCCAGAGCCCTCCTCTTCCCACCCCTTTCAGCTATTTCTCTACGCAGCATCCTTCTAACTGAAAGTCTGCAATACGCCATAAAGTAATAGCTCTTAGTCGTGTCTAAGGAAAAACAACACAGACAAAGAGTCAAGACCGAAGGAGATTTATGAATGGTGGATGTTGTTTCAAACTGTGTCTGATTCTCTATGTCGTGTCAAAAAAGAAAATATCAGATCCAGCTTCATCGGAACAGGCCCGCACCAGAAGATGCCTGTTCTTGGCAAATTGACCGAGGGCACTGCACATCCAACTGGGCCCCGAAGCAGGAGCTGCGAGTGCCCCAGGGAGCGGCAGGGAGACCTAAGGAGCTCTAAGCACGTTCACTTTTTTGCTGGTGAGACAATAGCCCTAGAGAGCATTTTCTGTCTGTAAGGATGAGCGAGTGAAGGAAGGAAGGGAGTGAGGGGGAGAAGGAGGCGGTGGGGGAGCCGGTAACGTGGGGATATGGATATAGGCATAGACAGAGAGATGTGGGGCAGCTTCTACATAGGTATACATATATATCTGCGTATAACCGACGGTGAGACATAAAGGAACACTCTCTGAAGATCTGAAGGAATGCATTTTCTTTAAAAAGGATTTTCTGAAATTAAAATTTTATGCCGCATTTCTCTGGTTTTATAAAAAACACACACACACAAAACCACATACACACAGAGGAGGACATGGTTTCTATGAGAGAAGAACAGGCCGGCATAACAGAAAATAACTAAGATGAGAACAAATATGCCAAAAGGATCTGATCAAAACCAGAAATGACTACAAAGCAATCCAGATTTCACGACCAGCTTAACAATTTTCACGGGAAGCCACTAAGCACAGCATTGATACTGCAGAAATGAAAATGGAATCGGTGTTGTAGAGACAAATATAAATAAATAAATCATCTGGAATATGTATAGAAAGTCGAAGATAAACCCAGGAAAAGAGAAGCTGTCCCATAAGAGGTCACAAATTGGCATTACAATAAAAGAATTGTAAGTAATTTTGAGACTAAAATGAAAACAATAGAAACAGGAACAGTAATCACAGATATCACAGAAGGGAACAGTCCTGTGCTAAGCAGTAAATTGAAATAACTTAAGCAAATGAATAAACAAAAATAGATTTACACATTTGGCTTAGCAATAGCTTGACACTGTAGCAATGTTTCTGAAATTTGATAATAGAGAAAACTTCACACACATCAAGGAAAACAGCTACCTAAAATCAGGTTTACCTTAGACTCCAACTCTGAACTAACACAAACAAACAAAAAAGCAGAAAACAATGGAGAAATACCCAGAGAGTTTTTAAAACAGAGATTTTATGATACATTTCTAAACCCAGAACTCTAATATTCATATATAAAAACAACAGAAAGAAAATTCTAGCGATATCTCAACAAGTAAAATATACCACTTATATCAAAATGAGAAACTCAAGAATTGGGAAGTTATACGGTAAGATGTGATGTGCTGGGACTTCAAACCACCTAAATATCAGGGGAACAAGGGCTCTCAGTATGAGTCCATATTTTTGAAATTGTTAAACAGGTTCTGGCTCCCACTTCTGCTCTCCTGAATCGGGAGCTTTGGGAGATGGAGCCTAGAGATTTGTGTTTTTCAAGGGCTCAACAAAGGATTGTGATACGCAGTCAAGTTGGAGAATCAGTGTAATAAATTGACAATATCTTTGCTTGAATTTGCCTTGTTGAGCAATATAAAGTCAAATTTGCATATAGCTATTAGCTATTTGTATTTCTTTTTGAGAATTATCTGTGTCTTTGACAATATTTCTATGAACATGTCAATACTGATCTTACTGTTTTGAAAAATTTTATATGTTAAAATATTCAGCTTTTGCCATAAATGCTAAAAATGTTTTTCAGTTTACCATCACCTTTGAACTTTGTTAAATCTGGCCATTCACATTCATAGTCACAGATTTTAACTACTCTAGACTCTCTGGATCCCTATCATATTTTAAATGCTTGAGTGTATTTCCCAAGGATCAAGCACTTGACGTGCACTTCTTCAGGACAGTCATAGCAGTGCACCTAGGGAAAATGCGCTGTGTGGTGGGGATGTTTGGAAGTAACTGGGACAACAGGAACATCAATGTGCATATATTGGGCCTTTTGAGGCCATTTCATGTTGAGGAAACATATTGAATCCCTGTTCAAGCTAGAAAGGAGAAAAGGTAACCACTTTTAAGGCCAGAATCCCACACAGCTCATCCAATTCTTTTTTTTTCTCTTTTTTAAAAAAAATATATCTTTATTGATTTCAGAGAGAGGAAAGGAGAGGGGGAGAGAGAGAGAGAAACATCAATGATGAGAGTCACTGATCGAGCCCGCAACTCGGGCATGTGCCCTGACCGGGAATCAAACCCCGATCGCCTAGATCCTCGGTCAACGCTCAACTGCTGAGCCACACCCGGCCGGGCACCCAATTCTGATTGAGAACTTTCTTTTAAACCCTCCGAGGAGGAGCCACTGTTCTTTTTCTCTGTGATTTGTTCTTTGTTTTCATATTTAGAAAAGCCTTTCCCAAGAAAAGTACTTTTTTTGGTAATTGATTTATATTTTGTCTAGCTTTATAGATTCATTATTCACCTTTACTAATTATTTTATCCTTGCATTTGGTATATTACTACACTTTCCATTTTTCAGGTGACAATGTGAAAGCTCAGAAATGTTTTAAAACCTTGGCTCAAGGCCCAAGTGCCTATCAGTAGATGAGTGGATAAAAAACCTATGGTACATTTACACAATGGAATACTGCACAGTCATAAAGAAGAAGGGACTCTTACCTTTCGCAGTAGCATGGATGGACCTGGAGATTATTATGCTAAGTGAAATAAGCCAGTTAGAGAAAGACAAATACTAAGTGATCTCACTTATATGTGGAATGTAATGAACAAAATAAACTGATGAACAAAATAGGAAAAAAATTAGCTCAGGTCAGGTCTTCTGATTCTAAATCAGTTAATTTCCAACAACCCTGGGATATGAACTTAGTTTCTAATCATGTTAGCATCATACAATTTCTGTGGTCATAGGAATGGGGCTAAAGAACATGGCCTGGCATGGGCCAAAGAATGAGTAGAATAATGTCTGGTTCATCAGCCCCCTACCCTACCCTGTTGAAAAGTTATTGGAGGGATGCTCCACACTAAGCAAGCAATGGGGCTATGATCTGCCCTAGGGCCCAAGTGGGAGACACCATGGTGTGTGCTCTAACTCCAGCATTAAGAACCTTTTCCAGGATGTGTCTGTGGAACCTTCGAATATTTTGCTAACAATTATTTTTCTACATATCTTAACTTTTCAAGAAACTATAGGAATAGTGTTCTTTCAAAGATAAAAACAGAATTGTTTTCCTATACAGTTAGTACAAAAGAAATCAATTAATTTCAGTACTTTAATTGAATATTTTATTCCGGTGTTTTTTTTAGTCTATTAAATGAAAAAATTACTTTGATCTTTCAGAAATGTGTTTCATTTAGTTTTGGGAATTATGGAGAAACTTTATAACATGAGAGAAAGATGGGCTAGATAGTGTCACAAATTTACTTGTATCTTTTCCAGCATCTCTTCACTAACTCTGACTCAGAAACATGTGTACTCACAAGTACCTTTGGGCTAAGATTGACCCAATATTAAATATGTCAATTTATCAATAAAGAGGTTTACAAAACGACTAAGGAGGAATGTATGTATGTTGTTCAAAAAGTGGAATTCAAGGTTCTAGTCAATAAATCCCTTCTTGGAATAGTGGGGTTTTGTTAAGGAGAGGGAAAGTGATACCAATGTAAAGCCTTAATTAAAACTTAGCTCTGCTTAGCATAATAATCTCCAGGTCCCTCTTTGTTGTCTCAAAGGGTAATAGAACCTTCTTTTTCACAGCTGCATAGTATTCCATAGTGTAAATGTACCACAGTTTTTTTGTCCACTCACCTACTGATGGGCACTTGGGCTGTTTCCAGATCTTAGCTATTGTAAACTGTGCTGCTATGAACATCGGGGTGCATATATTCTTTCTGATTAGTGTTTCAGGATTCTTAGGATGTATTTCCAGAAATGGGATTCCTGGGTCAAAAGGCAACTCCATTTCTAATTTTTTGTGGAAACTCCATGCTGTTTTCCACAGTGGTTGCACCAGTCCAAATTCCCACCAGCAGTGCACTAGGGTTCCTTTTCTCCACACCCTCGCCAAGCACTTGTTGTTTGTTAATCTATTGATGATAGGCGTTCTGGCAGGTGTGAGGCGGTACCTCATTGTGGTTTTAATTTGCATCTCTCTGATGATTAGTGACTTTAAGCATTTTTTTCATATGTCTCTTGGCCATTTATATATCCTCTTTGGAGAAGTGTCTGTTCAGGTCTTCTGCCCATTTTTTAATTGGATTGTTTATCTTCCTTTTGTTGAGTTGTATGAGTACTTTATATATTTTGGAAATTAACCCCCTATCAGATGTATCATTGGGAAATATGTTCTCCCATACAATGGGTTCTATTTTCATTTTGATGCTGGGGAGGGAGCAGTAGCAGGGAGAAGGGGGTCAATGGGGGAAAAAGGGAGATATCTTTAATACTTTCAACAACAAAGATAATAAAAAATAAAAAATAAATTTTAAAATTTAGCTGTGCCAATTGTTCTTTCTCCCTTTAGAATAGAAAAGAGAAGTAATTAAATAGATTCACCCATATTTCTTCCTGATATCTCATTGATAAGAATACACTGTACTTAAGGTGTAAACTAACTACTCACCTTTGCTTTCTCTGTTTTTATTTTTTTTATGGTAGGGATAAATTGCAGATCATTTTGGACACTATCTCTTAAACTTCCCTTATAAACAAAGCACACTCTTCTGTGAGAAGACTAAGCTAATCAAATTAGTAAAATTTAACTAAGTACAGCATGGTCAGTGTTCCAAATTTATGTGCACAATATACAAATCATTCATTCATCAAACACTTATTTAATACTTAGATACATCAGGCACTCTGCAATATATTTGGAACACAAAAATGCAGACAACTGCCCTCAAAGAGCTCACAGGCTAGCTAATAAGGGACCTGATGAGTGAGATAAATGCTCTAACAGAAGCAAGCATAAAGTATTAAGGCAGATAGAATAGAGGGAGATGCAAATAGGCCTATGGGGGTTAGGGAAGGCATCACAGAGATGATAATATTTGGGGTGAGTCTTAAAGAAAGACAGGAAGTTTAGCACTTTCGTCAGCATGAACAATGTGTTTAGAAGTAAGTAATCTTAAAAGGCAATGGTATATTTGAAGAAGAGTAGGAAAATCAGCCTGATTTTAGAACATGGGGAACCTGTGTTGGAGACAGACATAAAAAGAGACTGAAAAGTGGATTGAAGCCTACAACAGAGTTGGTAATTTTTTTTCTGTAAAGATAATAAATATGGCTTAGGGGAGGCTTGCTCAACTTTATCCGTTTAGTCTGAAAGCAATGGTAGACAATATGTAAATGAATGGGCATGTTCGTGTTCCAATAAAACTTTGTTTATAAAAAGAGTTTGTGGGCCAGTGGACCATAGCCTACCCATGGCCTAAAATATGAAAGATATTTTAATGTTATATTATAAATTTGGATCCTATCCTGTGGACATCTTTAAACATGGCATGACCACACTTGTTTTCAAGGAGATTGACTTGTGTCTTCAGGTAGGCACAGTGGAGTGGAGATGGATTGACTTGTGTCTTCAGGTAGGCATAGTGGAGATGGATTGACTTGTGTCTTCAGGTAGGCACGGTGGAGTGGAGATGGATGCTAGGACAGTGTGCTGGGTGCTGAGGGAGAAAGCGGAGAGAGAAGGGCAGGTGTCTGAAGTAGTTCCATGGTCAGATGGACAGGAGCTGAAGGTAGAGTGGAGAGGGAGAGGCTAAAGTTGACTTTACTCTGAAGTCTCCCCTGTGTATCTTGACAATCAATATAGAGAGGATGGGATCTTTCACTTCTGTAGCCCAATTGTCCTTTTGTCTACAGTAAGATAAAACCAGAAGATAAGCCTGAATGATCGCTGTCTAAGGTCATATGTGTCTGGTTTTAGGTCTCAGGCCTTATTCCAATTATCAAATCCAAGTTATGAAATTCTTGGAACTGGCCTCAGACCTGGCCACACACCCATTGAATTTCTGATGTTAACCACTGTTATTTTCTGAAAAGTCCTTGGAGATCTTGGAATCTAAAAATATAAAGGATGAAAAAAAAACAGTTTTTAAAAAAATTTAGATTTGTGTTCTACATTCTTTTCAAGATGTTAAATGTTCCAAATGGTTATATCTGGACTATGAGATGCCCAGAGCACACTGGAACTTAAAAATAAATTACTGCCATGACTCAGAATTGAAATTAATCATATCATAGATTTATTAGTAATCTGTCTATCCCTGGGCACCTGGCCTTGTCACTGTGTGTTTAAATCCTGTGATTTATTTTTCACCCCTCCTCTGCTCTCCCACCTCCACTTTTGCTGTGACAGACAGGAGTCAATTCTTCTAGACAAAACATTTTTGTGCACCATTATTAGTGCTTTGACTTAGTTTAATAGACATAGATCAATTCAGAGGTTTCCCAAAGCAGCTTTTAAAAGCCGAGATGCTTGATTTTGTTTGGTCAATGTTATGAAAGCACGGCTTATCAGTGAAGCTTCTTTGAAGATTTTTCCTAGTTCCTTGTCATGACTAATTGCTGGCTTTGGGACCTCAGTCTTTCCTTGTGTTGGTTCCATTGAAGGGCCACCTTGCTCTGTGGGACTGTTGAGAACCCAAGGCTTCTCCGTCTCCTCAGTGTCTTGCCTGCGACCCTGAGATTCGCATTGCTGCAGGTGGGTGTGCTGAGCTGGTTTGCCTTCCCTTCTCAGAGAAGAGATCATCTCATAACTCCAAATAAGTTACAAACACAAAGTTATAAATGAATATAGGTAGAATTTGTACTCTAGAAATCTCTCTGAAAGTTGTCTGCATGTCAACAAGGAAATTGCAAATCACATCTCATGTTCTTATTTGAGTTCTGTTTTCGGGATTGGGCATACAGGCGATCTAAGTACTTTTTCCTGGGGACTTTGCTTTTCAAATGATGGTGAAATCACACACATTCTAGGCTTTTAAAAAATAGGTTAATTTGAATTAAAACATTATGGCTTAGGAAGACTTTTAGAATACCATATACTGAAAATATTTTATAAGGATAGAATCTAATGTAATTAAAGCATAGTTAGGAGTTTAAAGAGGCAGGTTTTTGTTTGGATCACTACCAAAGATTATGTGCTGTGACCAAGTAAGTAATCTCTTACTTGTAAAATAATGAAATTGGATTAGATGCTTCATGTCCCAGCCAGCTTTTAAAAATGTCATATGTGTTTTTTATCATTGAAAATGAGATGCTTGGTACCTTAGCATCCTCTTAAGGCTGACTATGCTGTCCTTCCTCAAGAACGAGCTCTGTCTGGGAATCAAGATGTAGCTTCTGAGCCTGGCTCTGCCATTATGTTGTTAGATGCAGAAACAGGGTTTCTATAATCTCCCGTCTGTGCAGAGGAGAGGTTGAGCTCCTGTCACTTTAGGGAAGCTCTATTTCCCATCCTCTGCCAGATCTAGAGCTCAGAGAACACAGGAAATTCTGGGTTGGGCTAGTCATTTCCCTTTTCTCACTGTCGTCTTCCTCATCTGTAAACAAGGTGAAATGATCTCTTGGGCATCTCCAAGTTCTGAGGCTCAAAGGTAGCATATAGTCTAATATTTTTGAATCATAATGTTTAAGAACTAGAAGGCAATTTAGATGTCAGATTCTGCAACATTAAGTGACATAGTATCTTTGTGAAAACTGGTAGAGCAGAGAGAAAATCAGAATGATTTGGGAATGTAGAACATAGCATTAAGTTTCTCAGATTAATAACCCTCATTTCAGTCCATATATTCAGCTGGCCTCAAATGGTTTTCTGATAGAATTTAATCGTTATGGCTATGCTGTGCTATTATACAGCAATGACGGAATGTTTTTTCTTAGGGATAATCGAGTCAGGGAATTTAACATTGAGATTTGTTCAGTGTCTGGGTTGGGCGCCGTAGAAGCAGAGTCAGAGATGTGGTTTCTTGTCGGAGTGATTTATTGATGGGGATTGCTCTCAAGGGAAACCTGTAAGGGAGTGGGGGGTTAAAGAGAGCATAGGGGAAGAGCTAGGCAAAGACCTGGGCTGAGGTGACACCTAGCCACAGCCTGGCCCCACCCAGAGCTCTGGAGGGGCACCTCCTAGTCGTCTTGCCTAGAGGCAGAAGAGCCCTATCAGCCAGTCATCGATGGGCCTTGGGCCACCATCCCTGTATCCTCTTGTCTTAATTCTTGACCTTAAAATATTTCATCACTAAAAGCGTTTGCCTTAGGTTTTTAATAACTTTTTAAAAAACATGATGATATTTTCCTTTGTTTCTAGTTTTCTAAGAATTTTATCATTGTAAGTATTCTGAATTTTATAAAATGCATTTTCTGTATTTAATTATATATCTTATTTTTGTAAATTAATGAGATTAATAGTTTTTCTTCTGTTAAACCACTCTTGCATTTCAAGGATAATCCCTTCCTAGGTAGAGAATATTATTTTTAATATACATGGTTGTACTCAAGATGCTAACACTCTATTTGCTGTTTATGTAGCTGTGGTCTAACTGAGTTTAGCCTATTTATTGTCAAGGTTGTCCAGGTTCATAAAATGAGTTTAAAGCTTTCTTCCTTTTTTTTCTATTATTTAGAACAATTTTTTCAATATTGGGATTTTCTGTGTATCAGTTTCTCGAGGCTGCCATAAGAAATTACCACACACTTGGTGGCTTTGGCTTATAACAGCAGTTCTAGAAGCCAGAAGTCTGACATCAAGGTGTCAGCAGGGCCAGGCTCTCTCCAAAGGCTCTAGGAGAGATTCTGTTTTTTGTCTCTAACAGTTTCTGGTGGCTGTGGCCACATCACTCCAGTCTGCTTCCGCATTCACATGGCCTCCTAATATTTTGTGTGTTTCTCTACTAAGGACATGCCATTGGATTTAGAGCTGACCTGGACAGTTCAGGACAATACCCTCATCTTGGGATTCTTAATTGCATCTGCAAAGGGTTTTTTTTTTTCTTTCTCACAGAAATTCAGCATTTACAGGGGGCAGGGATTTAACATGATTGTAACTTTTGGAGAGGCCACCATTCAACCCACTACAATCTGTTTCTTGAAAGTTTAATAGATTTCATCTCTAAAATCATTTGCCCCTGGAGGGGAGGTTGGGATTAAGTATTTGAATTCTCAACTTCTTCCATGATTTTAGGCCTATTCATTGTTTCTTCTAGAGTCTTAGTACTTCTATTTTTTTCTTTAAAAAGTTTTAATTTCAACTGTGCTTTCAAATTTACTGGCATAAAGTTGTACATTAAGTTCTCTTAAGATTTGCTAATCAAAATATGTTATATAAATACTTATACGATCTAGTGCTTTCTTAATATTATTTATATACTAATTACTGTGTGTGTATAGGAGCAGATATGTAATCTATTCCATTACTGTATAAATACTTACATAATCTATCACAGTGCTAATGTTCTTTTAATGTGCACCATTGCTCTCCTTTTATTAATTTTTTATCAGATTGATCAGATGTATTCAATTATATTCATTTTTCAAAGAACAAGAGTCACTTTCTTTTGAGATCTTCTGGAGCCATCGCCTCCAAGGTGTTCCTCTCCCAGAGCTGGTGCAATTTGTGTATCCAACTTGCTTCCTTCTCTTTCTCTCTTAATACCTGTCACTTTCTAGTATACTAGACATTTTGTTTTTTGTTCATCTTCTTTATTATCTCTCTCCCAAGTAGAATATAATTTTCATAAGAATAGAGATTTTTATCCTTTTGGATCACCATGAATCTCTAGTACCTATAACAGTCAATAAATGTTTATTGACTAAATGAACCCAAATTTGCCTTAAATACATCAGTTTCTGTCATTGCTTTTTTTCCTATTCATTAATTTCTGCTCTTTGATAGTTACCCTTTCTTTTCAATTCATTTTCTTATTTGTTCTAATTCTAACTTATTAAGTAGAATACTTAGATTATTACTTTTTAAATTTTTCTTTCTTTCTAATATAAGCATTGAGGATAAGCATTGTTTCTCTTGGTGCCCCCTAGCATTATGCTAAAAGTTTTTATCTGGAGAATTTTCATTGCCATTTAGTTCTAGATATTTTATAGTGTCTTTATTATTTCCTCTTTCATCCATGAATAATTTAGTAATAGTAAAAATTTGTAGGTTATTTTTAAGGTTTTTAAAGAGGAACAGCTATTATTTTGTCATCGATTTACAATTTTATTGTACTTTGGTTGAAAAATATGTGCCTTGTAATGCAAATTCACTGAAATTTGTTGAGATTTACCATGTAGCCAAGCAACTATTGATTTTTGTAAATGTGCCATGTGTGTTTGTGGTATCCCAGATACGGTAGATTGTTCTATTACTTCACTGTCCCTGAACTGGGAGTTTGTATTTCAAACCTTATCAACATTCCCTCTTAGCTCATAGATTTGTCTTCCTAACACCATGGTCACTGCACTGCAATTTATCAAAATCTACTGACTTTAATAAAAACATTAAAGTCAATGCAACATACACAAAAGAAAGTTAAATTGTAGCTGAATATCACTCATCTGTCTATTCATTTCAGTGGTATTAAATACTCCAAAGTATCAGGAAAAAGCTGTCTTAATATGTTTTATAAAATATTATGTAATATCCAGAATGTTATCCCTTACTGTGTCAATGGGAAATGTTATTATAAACACTATTTCCTCTCTATGATAAAACCAGGGAATCAAAAATTAAAATAAATTGCCTCTCTATACGTACATAGTGCTCTAATGTTTTAAAAGTTTATTTTAAAGAAAAGCCTTTTTTTACATTCTAAAGGTTTTTCTTTTCTGGGAGAAAGATATTTTCATTCTGTAATGAGACTTTTTAAGCTAAAGGAACGTTTCCTTCTATTTTAAAAATATTTTTTGTCAATCTAAGAGTTAAAATGAAATATCTAAAAAATGAAACATCAAAAATATGACCAACACTTAGTGACCAAAAACATATTTGAGCGTATGTGATGCATTACAATATCTAAGACAGTGCAGGCAAGCCTTGCCTCACACAAAAAGATGCCTTAGAAAAATGTTCCTTTATAATCCAGTTTTTGGAAATTGAATGACAATGGCCCTCAAATAGTGTTAAAGAAAGAGAGTGAGATCCTAGGCAAGCCCCATCCCTAATGGCATATGAAATAGAAAAGTCCTGGGAATGAGTACTGTGTCATTTAATTACCTATAAAATGATATTTCTAAAGGAAAACATGTCAGGGTTTCCACTGGATGTCAGGCACCCTCTGTCATTCAGCAGAGAGATGGGACTCCCCTTCCTCTGCCTCCCTCCCCCTCAAGCTGCCAGCGAGGCCCTGCTGCGCATAGTTACAGGACCCGAGTTTGCCTGGGAGCTTGGGTCACTGCCCGTGAAGTGTCTTCCCTTCCAGCCCCGACCACGGTGCCCTTTGCTCTCCCTTTCTCACCCCCCTGCAGGTCCTCTCTCTGTGATCAGTGGAAAGCACTGGACTGAAAGGAGCAGTGGAGGTCAGGGGAAGGGCAACCTTGCCTTCTGGTTGGAATCTCCTCGGCCCCTTCCCCATTGTCCAGTCTTGGGTTTTCAGTGCTCGCTCTGAACCAAAAGAGCCTTCTCTTTGAACAGACTCCTGCACTGTGCTTGGAGCAGATGCTTTCCAGACCTCTGCTGGAGCTTTGAACTGTAATTCTCTCCCTGTGGGTTTACTTCTACCAGCTTGTTCTCGTGAGCCTTTGGTTGTGAGAATCAGACTTCATCCAGTTCAGCCTGAAATCCTTGTTTCTAGATCTATCCAAATGAGAGGAGCTAGTCCATGCTTCAGTCAAAGCACTGGGATATTTTTGTCTCCTTCAACTTTGAATGCAAATTTCTTAACAAACATGGGGACAAAATAGGAACGCAGTCTTTTTCATTTCTAGTTCCCCCTTGTACTAGTACCTGACATAAAATACTGGTTCTATCAGATGACAATGAGTTGGCTACTAGTCACAGAAATTCTGACTGCAGTTGTTTCCACAATAGGGGTTTGTTTTTCTCGGATAAGCAGCCCAGGGGTAAGCATCTGCTGGTGTTGGTTCAGCTGCTCAGCCGTGCCACCGGGGATCCAGGCTCCTTCTCCTCCCTTCTCCATAGCACATTCAATTTTTGTTCTCAGGCTTGTCAACCATGTTCACAAATGGCCACCCAAGGCCCAGGCGTCACAAGGGAACATGCCCATCTGAATTCAGCCTCGTCGCCCTCCTGATATTTTGCAATGCTCTCCAACTCATCTCTCTGCTTCCATTCTGCCACTACCCCCAAATCCATTTTCCACTGAACAGCCATAATGATCTTTTTAACAATAAAATCAGTTTACGTTTTTCCATTACTCAAACACTCCTATGTTCCTAGTAGATTTAGCAGAAGATCCAAACTTTTGCCTTTAGCCTGCAAGGCTCTCGGGACCCAGCCAGTGCCCCCCTTGTACCTCACCTCCTGTCATTTACCTTCTCCCTTGTTATGCTCAACCACACTGCCTTCTTGCTGTCCCTTAGAAATAACCTACTGAGTCTCTCTGTGTGCCCTTTGCACTTGCTATTTACTTCGCATGGAATGTTTTTTTGCTTCCTGTTATCCATATCTCAGCTCAAAATAAATTAGCCATGCCCTCTACCTTCCCTCTTCCTCCCCCCTCCTAGTCAGACCCTTTTTCCTTTGCATTGTGGCTACTCAGTGATTCTCACTCCTGGCCGCAAGTTGGAATCACCTGGGAAACTTTTTAAAAATACCATATTCAGTTCCTGTTTTACAGATTCAAGTTTAATTGGTCTGGGATGAGCCCCAAGCATGGTATTATTTTTAAAGCTCCCCACATGATTCTATTGTGCAGCTGGGACTGAGAACTACTGGGCGACATGGTGAAAAGTGAGAAACTGTGAACAGTAATTTTGGATAATTCTATACCACTGATATTTTTTTCCTTGATATGACTTGATAAGGAAGCCTTAGGATGATACCCATTTGTGGTTTATATTTCCTGTAGCATCTAGTGGGTATTGGTGTTAAATCAAAACTCATAGTAAAGAATTTTTCTCTTAGAAGAAAATGACCCAAATAAGGAAACGGTGTTAGCTTGCGCACGTGTGTGTGCATGTGCGTTTTCCCATCCAGAGCGTGGTTTCTCAGTGTGGCTCACCCTCTGCACCCCCTCTTCTAACTGAGTGGAAGCTTTCGGTTCGTTTGGGGGAGCTGGAGTGTGAGGCAGGGACCTCGGGCTCCCTGAGAGCCTGGAGCCGGCCTGAGTGGCTGTGAGAGGGAGGCACGGGTCAGAGGCTGACAGATGGTCTTTCTGCCACATGAACTGCAGGCAGATGGCTCTGACAGTTTGGACAAGGCTGCAACTTTGGGCAGCTGAGGCGGAGCTTTGAAAAGATGCTTGAAGAAGCTGCTGATGACATTTCTCTCTCTTGCCCTGAGCAGACATTGAGCCTGAAGAGCAGCAGGAAGTGGGGGGAGGACAAGCAGGAGGAAGGGAGAGTGAGAGACTGGGGCTTTCTGAACGAGGCAGCTCCCCCCCCACCCCCCCGTTCCTGCAGCAGAGTCCAGGGGAGACCA
Source organism: Miniopterus natalensis (assembly GCF_054644295.1). Lineage (NCBI taxonomy): Eukaryota > Metazoa > Chordata > Mammalia > Chiroptera > Miniopteridae > Miniopterus > Miniopterus natalensis. The sequence continues at coordinate 44,236,411 of NC_142081.1, forward strand.
GCGAGGGCAGGGGCAGTAAGTGTGGCGCTCACGCACAGGCCGTCCTCAGGCGCAGCTGCATGCGGTCCGACTGCTGCTTCTACGGGCATAACCTTCAGGGGTTACCCAGCACCTTTTCATTCCTGCCCCTCTTAATAAGTGAATCTAACTCAAAGCATTGTTTCGTGGAGGCACATTTGTGAAATACTCCACATAGGGGCTGGCCCTCAGTACGGACTCCTAGCGAGGGAGCTCTGGCTCGGGTATCCCAGGGCTTAAGAGGGAGTAAGCCCAAACCATGGCCTCATTCCTAACAGCCAACATTTTCGCTGCTGCTGTGTGGTGCCAGTCTTCTCTTTTCCTAGCATATGCTCATATTTTAATTTACCAATGGGGTCAGTTTCTACTGAAAAGCAAGGGGGTGCAATGTAATGAGAAGGGAGGACATGAGGATGTGGAAGACTAATCCCATTTTTACCTCTTTTTAGCAGGAGGCCCATGCACTTAACCCCTCTGCAACAATTGTTTGCATCGTGCCGGATTTCTTTGCTTGCAGTCATTTCCGTCAAGGGCCCAGGTGAAGGTTTCTATGACTCTACCCCTTTGGTCTGTAGACCCCTGGGAATGGCCGCTGCTGTGAGCACACCCGTCCTCTTTTCCCCACACACCGGATTTAGCAAGGCCTCCTGGCACAGAGCTACAGTAGACATTTAATTAACATAAAACACTATATAAAACCATTAAGACAGTAGCTAGATTGGGAAGCTGGCAGTTCCCCAACCCCATGCAGCCAAGTTCCCAGACACAGGCATGTCCTTCAACTTGCTCATAGTGGTTGAAGGCGCAGGCGGCCTTTCTTATTCCAGATCAGTCACTCTGAGGCTTCCCCACCAATATTTTCTGGTGTACGCTTTTGGGGTGGAAGTTGAGGGCAGTGCTTCATTCCCTTCTCCCACCCATCTCTTGGGTCTCACCGTCCCTTTGCGGTCATTGGGTTACTACAGCTACATGCTGAACAGCCTCTGAAATCTGCAGGTCTAATCCAGACACTTATAGACTTGGGAGTCCCATCATCTTTCCTTGCTGATGCCAATCTGTCTTCTTCAAAGCCCACTCCAAGTCCCCAGTCTACAGTTTTGCTCTTCATGTGACCAGAGCCTGAAGTCCCTTTGGAGGCCTTTATGTCACACCTAATTTGCATGACACCCTTATACTCTAATTAATTGGATCATCCCCATTGTAAGTCATGTCACATGTAAAAAAGGAATGTGCTCAATTGCTTGACAAAACGTGATTGAGTACCTGCTATATATCAGCAACTAAAAAACATAAGGTGTGGTCCTTATGGTTGAGAGGACTGTAATGAGGTATGGCTTGATAAGTCCACACATACACCTCACTTTAAGGCAATGTAAGTAGGAAGGCAGAATTTTCTGGGAGTAGAGACAAAGGATTCACTTCAGCTAGGTAGGTGTGGCATATAGAATCAGAAGACAGCAAAGAATTCTGAAAGTAGCAGTTTTATCCAATGTTCTGTGATGAACACACCCAGCCTTCTTCCTTGCTCCAGGTACAGGTGTTGGGCTTTACAAACACATGGAGGTGAATGCTTAGGGGTATTAAAAAAGGACTGTCATAAGATTACCCTCTGTGGTCTGGCCTGTATCTGAGATGTCAGAATTTGAGCTTTTTAAAATTGTCATCATTTAGGGAGCAAGCACTTCTTAAAGAGGAAGTACATTAAACCTAAAAGCTGCAATCCTTTTCAATTAACTTTTCCTATTTATCTTTGGTTTCTCTTTGGTTGTTTTCTACTCCTGGAAGGAGAGTCTCACAAACTCTGATTGGAAGGTAGAGGCATACACAGAGGTTGACTTAGAGTTAGGCCTGTATATGGGCAAATATCTTTTTCTTTTTGATTTAGTCAAGAAAATGGTATGATTTTCCAAGCATTACTTTATTAGAAAACCAGTGACTGGGGTGGGGGTGGAAGTGGTGGATAAGAGAGGAAACACAGCAGATGGAAGCACAAAACCAAAACCAGAAATAGTAGCATTTACAAAGACAGTGCGATGTAGTAGGGAAATGATGATTTTGAGTATTAGGAGACCTGGGCTCAGGTCCTTGTGTAGCTACTTACTGGTTTGCAACGGTCTCTGAGCTTTAATTTCTCCCCTGGCACTATCTACCTTTCAGGTTTGTTTTCCAGGTCAAATTCTATACTGTTATATGAATGGCCACTGTATGATCAGATATATTTCTTACAGGTTCTGCTCTCAACTGATGCTTCTCAAATCATCTCTAGTGAAAGACCATTTTGTGTGTAAATTTTCAACCCATCTGGTTGGAAAATTGAAAAGCATCATGCCTTAGATATAGCAGCAAAGTCAACTTGGTATAAGGTGGATAACTGCATGTTCTCAATTTGTTCCTTCAAGTGTCACAAACCTGTAACAGAGTTCTTGGATCACACTTAGATTGAGTTGCACTGGAGTCTAGGCCACCCTTCACCCCAACTAGGAGAACAACCCACCCCACCTCATCCCCACTGGCTCCCTTCCTCTAGGTCAAGGGTTCAAATAGACTATTTTATTGAATGTATATTTCTATAGCACCTATCTTGTACCAGTAATGTTCTACGTGTTTTACAGTGTTTACTAATATCAGTATTAAGCTAATTTATCATTACCCCCCTTCCCTTTTATGGGAACAGAAATGGAGACACTGAAAAGTTAAGGAACTTGCCCAAAGTCATTGAGTTGGTATATGGCAGAAACAGGATTCTGAACCCAGGTCATCTGGCTCTTAATCACATGCTAGCCCACCCACAGGTGCTTGTGAGAGAAAGGGCTAGGCTCCCACATACACCACATCTCACTGGTCATCTCTCCTGCTCCTTTGACTCCTAAATGTCTCTCAGTCCCATTCCTTCCTCTCCCTCCCTTTGCCCTCTTCCTGCTCTGCCTCCAACCAGGCTCTCATCTTCTCTCCCCTGCACCATTGCAATGATCTCATCTTTCCCTTCTAATGGTCCTCTGGGCCTTTATCAGGGTGATCTTTTTAAAATGTAAAGCCAGGCAGGTTCTACATCCTTTGATAGCTCTAATCCGTGCCTCCCAGGAAAGTTCACATCCCTTCACACTGTGCAGCTGCCACTTTGTGAGGAGCTCTCCCTGCCAGCCCTCTTTCTGCCCCTCCCCTCCTCTCACTCCAGCTGGGCAGGACCAACCACATCAGCCATGGACTTTGCCTCAGCCACTCGTGCATCAGGTCCTTGGTGCGGATGGTTTCCTGGATAGAGGTCTTCTGCCTAAAGCTGACTCACCCTTCGAGGTGTAGCTCAAGTAAGCCTCCCTCAGGAAATCTCTCCTGACTGTCCCCTCCTGAGGCACCCAACAGCATCTCCTTCCCCCTTGACACTTGTCCCACAGTGTTTGTGACACTCTGACATGGTTCCTGGTTTGGGCGCTAGCATCCCTCTTCACTGTGCACTCCTCTCATCAGTGACCATGCTCTAATCAACTTTGTATCCTTAACACTAATACAAATCAAGATCGTAGCAAGTATTCACAATTAATTTGGAATGATCGAGTGAATGCATGAATGTGAGCAGAACCTTTATACCTCTTTAGAGACACAGTAGATGATGCCCCCTTGTGCCTTTCCTCCCTTCCTTACCCCACACCCTTGCAACCCCCACCACCCTCTGCCTTTGAACAGGAAAACTATGTGTCCTCTCCTGGCTTTGCTGGCGCCCTTCAGCCTGTCAGCTCAGGGAATGTGCCCCTTCCTTCTGAGAGCGGCAGCCGTTGGGCAGCTGGCACCAAACAGTGGTCTAGCTTCCTCTCATTGCTTCCTTGCTCTGTGTGCCCCGGAGAGAATATTAAATGTGTACAAAAAATGCATGCTAAAATATTCATGAATATGTTCGGAAGGTTTTTTTGCTTAAACCCCCTTTGTCTGAAAATAGAACACAAGAGGCAACTAAAACGTGACACACAAAAGCAAGGAGAGAAATATACAATAAGCAATTAGTTGCAATTGAGCACTTCGCTCTAGGTTATCTAAAGACCAGCCTTAAAACGTGCTTGAACATCAAAGGAGAGACGTCCTCATTGTTGGAAGAATATGCTTGTTACTGAATGTCTTCCTTCTGTCTTCATGACCCTGTGGCTTGTCCCAGTATTGTCTGCTTTTCTTGCCACTTTAAAGAAAGACAGAAGCTGATAAGCTGAATGGAGCCAGGGCCTTTATTAGGCAGATCAGGGCTTAGATTCCAGGCCCGCTACCTTAATATTCCACTACCTTAATAATGATTTCCTTAAGTTATAAAGTGTCTACGAGAACTAGTGCATTATCAGGAACACAGAGACTTGGACCAAGTAGGAAGTCTGGTTAGGATTAACAAAAACAGAAACAAAAAGAGTAAAATAACCACAGTGGTTCATGACCTAGAGCAGCGATTTTCAGCCCCTGTGCAGCGGCAGGAACACTGGTGAGCCGCAAGAATTTCTTTAAATGCAATATCTGACTATTTCGTCAGGACACTGACACTTTGTCCCTTAGATTGTCCAATAAAAAATGACAACAGTCAACACAACAGTAGACATCTGGTTCATGAATCAAAATTATACCTATTTTTTTTGTCAGATTGGCAAAAAATAGAGTTTGGTCATATTGCAGAATTTTAGTAATTAGTTTATGTGTGCCCTGTGATGTAAAGGTTGAAAATCCCTGATCTAGATGATTATGAGTGTTAGTTTCTTTTCTTTATATCTAAAATGGCAGCTGTAGAATACTTGCCTTGTCCCAATGACAGGCATCACCAATCATGCTGTTTTGTACAGTGTCTGTACAAACTTCTCAATCCTCAGTAGAAGTGGTCCAGGTAGCTGCTGCTAACCCATGCATTTGGCATGAGAGATGAATTTCCTCTACCATTTTTCCAGCATATTATGCCATTTAAGAAAGTGGTTGATTCCTATGCTAATTGCTGAACCTGTTTTAAGCCTCCCAAGGGAGGCAGGCCATGTGGTAAGAAGGATCTCTTACTTCAGAGTTCTGGGGAAAGACCCTGAGCTCTGAAACCTAGTGACAAAGACTGAATTTCAATATTATATGGTGCATGCTCTGGATAATGCTTTATGGAAGTTATGGTAGAAGTACGGAAAATACTATATGGAGACAGTGGCAGAAAGTGAATGGAATAGAGTGCTTCCTGCAGAAGACAGCTCCTGAAAAATGAGAGTTGACCAAATGAAGAGGGGGTGTAGGGCGTTGTATAGGTAAGGAGGCACACTAAGCAGAGAAACATGGATCAAGGCACACAATATGTGCAGGTGTGCTGGAAACCACCACAAGAATAACGTTCCTGGAGCACAAAATTCAAAGGAAGAAGTGAGAAGTCAGATGTGAGTATTAAAAAGAATCAGGTCATACAAAATCTTAAATTGTATGTGGAAGAGCTATTCATTTTCCCCATGGGCAATGGGTAACCACCAAAAGGTACTGCCCAGGGGAGGAACACAGTCAGAATGAAATATTAAATCCAAAGAGGGCCATATGGACTGGAAAGGGAAATGACTAGAAATAAGTTAGGAGGAGGCTGCTCATGTGGGGATGGAGGTAGAGAGGAGGGAACTGATCTGACAGTTATTCAGGAGCTAAAACAAGGGATGCATGACTGACAGGAAGTCACAGGAACAAGTCTTAAAAGTAGAGGAGGCACAGAAGGCCTCAAAGCTTTGCCTGTTTGCCTAGAGTGGGTAAAAGTCCATTGTAAGGAGAAACCAAGGCACAACTACAAACCTTACTTTTCAAATCTGATAAAGGTGGCCCTTGAGCTGTGGACATTTGAACTAAAGAGAACAGCCCTTCCCATGTGGAAATCCAGAGACCTCGAGATGTTTTTGCTACATCGGACAAGGGAAAATAAGAAGAGGTATTTTTTAATAAGCTACCTCTGTGGTCAATAATCTGTAATATGGGTTATATGATCACAGGAAGTGATTTTAGTCTTGCTTTATTTTTTAAGACATACGCTCCACAAAATCTATAGGCAAGAGAAAGAATGAGTGAAAGAAAAGGAAAGAGAGAAGGGAAACAACTGAACCCACGTCTGTTTAGAATGAGGACACCTCTACTGTTTTCCCAGCAGGCCACTTCTGTCCCCTCCTCTCCTAGGTCTTGCTTTCCCTGCTGGGGCAGAAAGTTGATGGGCTGACTGGTCATAGTGCAGAGCATTTATCCAGCCACATTTTACCAGCAAACACGGTTACTGTGCCTTGAAAGGCAAAACCCACTACTCTCCTCTTTGCCTTGTACACCACCTTCCCCTACGCCCTTAAGTTGTTATGGTGACAGCGCCCTCAGAGGTCTTGTCTCCTTTCTTTTCTGTGTTTCCACACAGCCAGGTGGGTGAGTGAACCTACACCGGCCGTCTTTCTCCTGATTGACAGCCTCCTGTGAAGGACACTGGCCTCATAGTTTAGATTTGGGGTGTGGGCATGGAGATGGGAGAGTGGAGGTGGTTTGTCCACTTCAGCCTCAAGTCTGAGCCACGTGCTATGACGTAGCATTTTAGCTGGAGGTTGGGCTCTTGTGTGGCTGTTAATAAACTGGCACCTTTGCTCTCGTTCTGCTATTGTACTTTGTGCATATAACACCCTCGGGGTAGGGGGTGGGGATCACTGGGAAAAGATATAACTACACCCGGTTCTCTTGCAATATCACATCCTAGCAGGCAAATTCACACATCAATTCCTAATGATTATAAAAAAGAAATCTGTCCAAATAAGGATGAAAACACCACTGTGGAAACTTGATCTAGACTTGAGGTGCGGAGATTCAACTTTCCTTCCAGATCAGAGGCTGCAGCCCTTTCTGATGTGTAAAATTCACTTACCATTCTCGCTTTGGCCTATGAAGTCCCAGGGCATTCTGCCCTTGAAACCATTTTAGTCAAAGGAATTATGTTGGGGGGCCAAATGTGATGACCAATCCTAACTATTTATTAGGCACAGAGGTTAGTAAAGGTTATGATCTACTCAAATCCTTTGAAGGAAAGAGAGCAGTAAACAATATATGAATAAAGGGGCAGAAGCAAGTTTATGCATTGAGGGCCTACTATGCGCTGCTATTTTACTTGCATCGTTTCCTTTAATAATAATTATTGGGAATGTGCTTTGTATATCACAAGGCACCGTAGTGGTGTATTCCTATTATATAGGAGAGGAGAAAGCATGGATTCCAGTGGGAAAGACTCCAGTTTACATGCCAGCTCTTTCGCCTACTGGTAATTATGGCCCATCATGCTGGATCTCTGCATCCTCACATGTAAAGACTCAAAAGGGAGTGACTGTCTATCATGCTAGAGACAATATCTGTGAAAGAACTTTATAAACTGGAAACACAATGAAACACTTTAGAACTTGGAGTTCGCTATTTAGGGTCCTTTGTACATGTGTTGTTGGACTTGTCCTTGGAGCAACATCTGGTGAAGGGGCACTTGGGAAAAGGCCACGCAGAACCATGATGTCTTCAGGGTCCTCAGATGATTCCTAACGGTGTTTTCAACTCTAAATGAGCCCTCTGGCCTTATAAGCCCCAGATTTTGCTAAGTCATTTAGGAGTTACATGCCTGCCGAGGAGGTGCAAAGGAGCATAACTTGCTACACTGCTCTTGTGAGTGTGAACTGCACTTCTCAGGTACGACAGGGCTGGCAGGGCTATTATAATATTTGGTGTGATGTTGCCTTCTGTTATCACCACCTTACCCTCTCCTCTTTTCCCAAACTGTGAGAATAGGAGAGGTGCTATATGGTTCACATGACTGGGCTGTATTTGAAGGATTGGATAAAAGATATATACATGCATTGCATTCTAAATTGCTCTTCATGAAATTAGAGTCCTTTATAAAGGGTTTGGTGGTACTGAGACCACCCGCAATTTACAGGAAACTGGAATTTGTATTTGTTTGGGATTTTTTTCCCACCTGAAGACAAGTAATATATTTTTTGTTTTCAATAGATATTCAATAAATGTTGAATAAGTTTTTCTTAGTTGGGCTTAATCACTTTACCACTCAGTGCTATCCAAATGCTTAGGAATTAAACACACTCTTATAGGAAGTCACCAGTAGGTACTGACAATGCTAAGCGTGGTGAGTAATATCAACAGAAAGCCTAAGACCAGTGGTTCTCATCCCAATCTTAGGCATGTTAGAATCACCTAGGGAGCTTTGAAAAAAATCACAATGCCTAGGTTTCCTCCCAGGGATTATGGTTTAATTGTTCTAGAGAAGGCTCTAAAAATTGATATTGTTAGTAATCCACCAGTACTGAAGGCTCGCTTGTTCTTCTAGTAGAGGTTCTTAACATTGACAACACATCTGAATCTCCCAGGAAACTTGAAAGGCTTCTGATGCCTGGGTCCCACTCTCAGGGGTTTTGATTTGATTGGGCTGGTGTGGCCTGGGCATGAGGATTTTTTTAAAGCCCCCTACTTATTTCTAACAGAGCTAAGGTTAAGAACCAATGACTTAGAGGGATATAAAAGCAAGGATCTATGTCTTCGCACAAAAGTACAACTCAAAATTAAAACAGCCAAATTTAAGTAAGAAGATATTCAGTGCCACTCCTGTATTGTTTGTTCATTGTTCAATGTTCATTGACAGAGATTTTATAGAAAACATGTCTCTTGGCCCTCTGTATGAGCTCTTTAAAGAAATATCTATTCAGGTCCTCTGCCCATTTTTTAATCAGCTTGTTTGTAGGTGTGTTTTTTTGTGTTGTTGTTGTTTTAGTGTTACATTATATGAGTTCCTTATATACTTTGGATATTAACCCTTTATCAAATATATCATTTGTGAACATCTTCTCCCATTCAGGAGGTTGTCTTTTTGTTTTGTTGGTGGTTTTCTTTACTGAGCAAAAGAGGAAGTAGAAATATAGGATAACTATTTAGTGGAATGTAGCTCCATTTGCTTTAATGTTGTTGTTGTGGCTGTTGCTCCCTCACCTGAGGAGACATATTCAAAAAGATCTCATGGAGAACAATGTCAGTTTACTGCCTTTGTTTTCTTCTAGGAGTTTTATGGTTTCATGTCTTACATTTAAGCCTTTAATCCATTTTAAATTAATTTTTGTATGTGGTGTAAGAAAGTGGTTTAATTTTCTTTTCTTTTCTTTGCATATGTCTGTCCAGTTTTCCCAGCACCACTTATTGAGGAGACTGTCTTTACCCAGTTGTATGCCATTGCCTCCTTTGTTGTAGACTAATTGCCCATATAAGCAAGGATTTATTTCTGAGCTCTCTATTCTGTTCCATTGATTAATATATCTGTTTTTATGCCAGTACCATACTGTTTTGATTATTGTAGCTTTGTAGTATAGCTTGATATCAGCAAGCATAATATCTCCCACTTGGTTCTTTCTAAAGATTTCTTCGGTCATTTGCAGCCTTGTGGTTCCATGTAAATTTTAGGACTATTTGTTCTATTTCTGAAAAGAATGCCATTGGTATTTTAATAGGGATTGCATTGAATATGTATATTGTTTTAGGTAGTAAAAACAGTTTAACAATATTAATCCTTTAAATCCATAAGAATGGTATATCCTTTTATTTATTTGTATTTTCTTCTATTTCTTTCTTCTGTGTCCAGTAGTTTTCAGAGTACAGGTCTTTCATCTATTTGATTAAATTTATTCCTAGGTATTTTATGCTTTTTGATGCAGTTATAAATAGGATTATTTTCTTAACTTCTCCTTCTGATCTTTTATTATTTGTGTATAGAAACACAACAGATTTCTATATATTGTTTTTGTATCCTGCAACTTTACTGAATTTATTTATTAGTTCTAATAGTTTTTGTTTGTTTTTAATATATCTTTATTGATTTCAGAGAGAGGAAAGGAGAGGGAGAGAGAGAGATAGAAACATCAATGTTGAGAGTCATTGATCGGCTGCCTCCTGCATGCCCTCGACTGGGGATGGAGCCCGCAACCCAGGCATGTGCCCTGACCAGGAATAGAACCCCGATCGCCTGGATCCTAGGTCGAAGCTCAACTGCTGAGCTATGCCCGTCAGGGCTCTAATAGTTTTTTGGTATAGTCTTTAGGGTTTTCTATATACAGTATTATGCCATCTGTAAATAATGAGAGTTTGATTATTTTCATTTTCAATTTAGATGCTTTTTATTTCTTTTTCTTATATGATTGCTATGGCTAGGACATCTAATACTATGTTGAATGGAGGTTGTGATAGTAGGCATCCTTGTCTTGTTCCTAATCTTAGAGGAAAAGCTTTCAGCATTTCACCATTGCTGTTGGTTTGTCATATATGGTCTTTATTATGTTGAGATATGTTCATTCTATACCCACTTTGTTGAGGATTTTTATTATAAAAGGCTGTTGAATTTTGTCAATTGCTTTTTCTGTATCTATCGAGATGATCCTACAGTTTTAATTCTTGTTTTTGTTAATGTGATTTATTATGTTGATTTATGGATGTTGAACTACCCTTGCATCTCTGGGATGAATACCATTTGGTCATGGTGTGTATAGTCCTTTTAATGTATTGTTGAATCCAGTTTGCTAATATTTTGTTGAGAATTTTTGGATCTTTGTTCATCAAGAATATTAGTTGGCATATAATTTTTTTATATAATGTCTTTGTCTGGTTTGGTATCAGGCATCTAAATTGAAAATGAAAATAATCAAACTCTCATTATTTACAGATGGCATAATACTGTATATAGAAAACCCTAAAGACTACACCAAAAAACTATTAGAGCCCTGCCGGGAGTAGCTCAGTGGTTGAGCGTCTATGCTGGCTTCAGAGAATGAGTTTGGAAGTGTTCCTTCCTCTTAAATTTTTTGAAATAGTTTAAGAAGGACAGGTAGTGAGTCTTCTTTGAATGTTTAGTAGAATTTACCTATGATTCCCTTTGGTCCTGAACTTTTATTTGTTGAGAGTTTTTTAAATTATAGCTTTGATTTCATTGCTAGTAATCAGTCTGTTTAGATTTTATATTTATTCCTGGTTCAATCTTGGAAAGTAATATACTTCTAAAAATGTATCCATTTCTTCTAGGTTGTCAAATTTGTTGTCAGATAATTATTCATAACATTCTTTAATGATTTTTTTGTATTTCTATGGGGTCAGTTGTAACTGCTCCTCTTTCATTTATGATTTTATTTACTTGGGCTTTCTTTTTTTCTTGATGATTTTGAGTAAAGGTCTGTCAATTTTGTTTCTTCTTTTTTTCTCAAAGAACAAGCTCTTAGTTTTGTTGATCTTCCCTATTTTTAAAAAAATTTCTATTTTCTTTATTTCTGCTCTGATCTTAACTATTTTCTTCCTTCTGTTTACGTTGGGTTTTGCTTGTTTTTCTTATTCTAGTTTATTTAGGTGTGGAGTTAGATTACTTAGGATTTTTCTTGTTTCTTGAGGTAGGCCTGTATAGTTATGAACTTCCGTCTTAGAACTGCTTTTGCTGCATCTCATACATTTTGAAAGTTGTGTTTTAATTTTAATTTGTTTCAAGATAGTTTTAATTTTCTGATTTGGTTTCTTCTTTGAGCCATTGGTTGTTTAGTAGCATATTGCTTAGTTTTCATGTATTTGTGTGTTTTTTCCAGTTTTTTTCATGTAGTTGATTTCTAATTTCAAAACTTTGAAATTTGTTGAAAATTGCTTTATGGATCAATATAGAGTAAGTTATTATTCTATTCACCTTTAAAGAATGTAATAAGGCATTTGAGGATATTGTGTTCTGTATTTGTCAACTGAACTGAGTCTGTTAATCATGTTCAAGTATTCTACATCTTTACTGATTTTTTGTTGCTTTTGCTATCAGTTACTCCTATAATTATTATAATGTGTTTTTTTCCCTTTCTTCATGGAGCCTCTCTCCTTTTTATCCTGTGGTTCTACACTTCTTTTAATTTTTGGATCTCTCTCTATTAAGTCAACAAATGGGAAAAGAGACCATGGGGAAAAGTATCCCATTTTTTTACCATTTCATTTCAGAAGTCACTTACCCATATCACTTTTGCTCGAACACTAATGACCAAAATGCACTAACATGCTCATACTTAATTGCACTTATCTCAGGTTCCTCATGATAAAATGGAGATAAAATGGCAACTACCTTACAACATTTTGCAAGCATGAAACGCAGTGTATGACTGAGTATTTAGTAAGTTCTCACCATGTGCCAAGTATTGTGCAGTGTGCATAGTTTTAATCATCACAACAACTTGTAATGTAGGAGCTAATTCATCTCCATCTTCAGACAAGGCAACAAAGCTCCAGGTAGGTTGACTCTTCCACTTGGAAAATGGCCTTGTAGCTACTTCTCCCCCTTGCCAACCTCTTCATAACAGTGGAATCTTTCAAAGCTCAGTAACTCCAGGAAGCCTCTTCTCACTTTTCTTGTGCTTATTTATTATTTTCTAGATCCATGTCTAAATCATACCATTTGCACTTATATGAGCCACCTTGTCTGGTTCTATATTTGTTCCATGTGGATTAATGTTGTTTCCACAACTTAATGGTAGCTTCCTTGATGGCACTCACGCTTAATTTATCATTACCAAAACTGAAAGCTCAGAACATTGCACACAGCAGGGTCCTAATGCCTGTTGTTGATAATGCCTGAGACTCTGTTTTAAAAATACTTTACAATTCTTAACACTGTGCTGAACACATAAAAGATACTCCATAAATTGTGTTGATTGATGTATAAGTATATTTTTATATGGAGGATTTGCAAACTGTTCAGGTGGCCACAAATAGAATGGAATAGAATTCCACTAATAATTACATGATTTTGGATTTTAATTCCATGGGCTTTACCTTACTAATCTATATAATCAGTTCTCTAAACTCCATATCGTAAGTCTCGTTTGACTCTAAATTTCCATAATTTTGTGGAATTGGGGGATGACAAATGTATTAAGTTTTTACATGATTAATTCATGTAATCCTCATAATAAACCTATGTGGTAAATAATTATTATCTCAGTTTTACAGATGAAGAAATTAAGGCTCAGAGGGGCTAAATAATTTGCCTAAGGTCACACAGTTACTAAGTGGAAGAATTGGGAACCGTAATCTCCCTACTTCACAACTCAGTCTCCTGAAAACCTCTGCCTTAGCAGTAATGGAAGATTTCTATCAGACTCCCTCTTAACTGCTTTTCCTCTAAATGGACTGTCTCAAGCTTAACCATATCAGAGAAAATCCTTAGGCTATTAGATCAGAAATCAGTCTGGCAGCCCCTCCCTGCAAGGTACATGCTTGGCTCTCTCTAATTTGTCATTCATTAAGCCTGGAGGAATGGAAGGAGCAAGACATCTTTGACTTTGCAGGAGCCAGAAGAACAAAGTTAGTGCCCAAACTCAACATAAGCACTTGGGGTTCATTTGGGTTTTAGATTTTGGCAAAGGTTCAGAGCTTTCCATTTTCTCTGAAGCCATTGCCCATTCCTGTCAGGAGATCAGTAAATTTTGAAAGAGATTCCAGAGCTGACGGATGAGTCACAGACGTCCGGACTCCATAGAGCCTTGCTTGCACGAATGAAATGACTAGATAAGACCCTGCGGCTTCTTTGTGTTCCATGGACGTTTGCCATCAAACACGATATAGAACTGGGTTCTTAACACCAGTGGATGAGAGGACAGAAAATTGTAAAAAAGGACCCTTTGAGGAGTGTCCACAGGGTGTCCTGAGACTTTGATCTGACTGCACTTTAACATACTGCGAGGTGCTATAGAAACATCAAGGGTGTAGCAGGCACCGCTCGGGGTAGTGGTTAAGGATGGGGGATTTGAATCCTTACCCTTCCATCTGCTCATGAACTTGACCAGGTTACTTAACCTCCCTCAGCTTCAGTTTTCTCATCTATTAATTAGGGATAATATCAGTAGGATGGGCTATTGGGAACGGAAAAGAGGGAGAGGAGAGGAGAGGAGAGGAGAGGAGAGGAGAGGAGAGGAGAGGAGAGGAGAGGAGAGGAGAGGAGAGGAGAGGAGAGGAGAGGAGAGGAGAGGAGAGGAGAGGAGAGGAGAGGAGAGGAGAGGAGAGGAGAGGAGAGGAGAGGAGAGGAGAGGAGAGGAGAGGAGAGGAGAGGAGAGGAGAGGAGAGGAGAGGAGAGGAGAGGAGAGGAGGAAAACATGTATACGAGGAAGTTAGCATAGTTCCTTGTACACAGTAAACATTCCATAAATTGTAGGATTTTTTTAAACATTAAAAGATCAGGTTTGCAAAGCTTTGGAGACCACGTGCTGTGCTCTCCTTTTGGATAGCTGAGGGGAGAAGGGAAAGAGTGACTTCCTTTAACCAGTGATGTGGAGAGAGGGCTAGAACCTACATTTGTTTCTTTACACATAAAATATCTGTTCCTTGAACTAACTGGAGAACCCGAGATGAACAGGGGGAGGAGGGGTGAAGAGCAGGATGGCCCTGAGTGTCTTTGAGCTCCTGGAGGTCTCTGTCAGGCTGGGCCGGGTGAGACCAGGTGCTCCTTGCTGTGTATGGGACTTTGACTTATATCTTCAAACTGTTTATTTGTCATTGTTTGATCCCTGTAGAAAACTGGGCTGTAAAAATTCTCTGAGGGAACTTTGGGAGAGAAAAAGCCTCTTTCTGGTTGGTCCCTGGCCTTTAGGAGTCTGGCTAGGACTTCAGGTGGCTGACATTTTCAACCCTGGGTAGAGCTGAGAGGCAAGTTGCATTTGCACTAGGAGAAGTTGCTTCAGTTGTCAACACTTTATAGAAAACTGTCTTAAGTTTCACCAAAGTATTGGAGGAAATGCCACTTAAATCCAAATTCTAGAAAACAAACAAACAAAAAATGATAATGAAGAAATTTCACAGGTTGGATTTGTTTTCAGATTTCTCATCACAGCCGAGTTATCAGCAGGGTGAAGTGTTCATGGCTTAAATAACTAGCTCTTTGCCAACAGCTTTGACTACAGAGACGGTCGCCAAAAGCAACCCTGTCTTTCCATTGGGCCAGTACCCCCTTTATCTA